>NW_020954610.1:36333440-36464776 GCF_900497805.2 Vombatus ursinus
AGAAGAAGAAGAAGAAGAAGAAGAAGAAGAAGAAGAAGAAGAAGAAGAAGAAGAAGAAGAAGAAGAAACAAAAAAAGGAAGGAAAGAAGAGAGGGTGAGAGGGAGGGAGGAAGGAAGAGAAGAAGAAAGGAAGGAAGGAAGGAAGGAAAGAAGAAAGAAAGAAAGAAAGAAAGAAAGAAAGAAAGAAAGAAAGAAAGATAGAAAGAAAGAAAGAAAGATAAAGTTTAAAAATCTGGATTTAGACACCATCAGTTATTTCTCTGGAGAGGGATAGCATTTTTCATTATAAGTCCTTTGGAATTGTCTTAGATCATTGTATTGCTGATAATAGCCAAGCCATTCACAGTCGATCATCCTGCAATATTACTGTTACTATGTTCACCGTTCTTCTGGTTCTGCTCACTTCACTCTGCACCAGTTCATAGAAGTCTTCCCAGATTTTTCTGCTGATACTTCTTGTTTGGAAGTCTTCAGGTTTTGAGAGAATGACACAATTTCCCCCTGCCAAGGAGGAAAAGGAACTTCAACCTTGAAGATTTTGGAAAATGGTGGCAATGTGAGAATAGTTGAGGGTCAGAAGGGATCCTTATGCTGAACTTTCTAGGGAAGGGTTAAGCTGTGAGAGCAGGAGCCATGTTCCCACCTGACTATATCAAAAAGATTCAAGCACTGAGACATTATAATGTGAAGAAAGGACTAGTTGACCTCTCAGATCCCTTCCAGCTCTACAATGATGACCCTATGACAGTATAGAGCCTGGGAAAGCCTAATAGAAGGCCAGGGGTGTCTGTGGTGAGAGTGGTGTGGGGTTCCCTCAGAGATGAGTGGAGACTCATTCTCTTCATATCTATCTTTACTTTTTTCCTGCTTTTACCTGTTCCAATGGAAAATGGGACAAGAGGATTGGAGAAGAAATCTGCCTTCCTGATTGCAAACTGAGTGGCCAAAATTTAGAAATGTGACTTCTTCAAGCAGCATTTTCTAGGTTTCTTGTTAGGCATTTAAAACTATATTAAAACCAGATCGCTACTGAACCTATGCCAATTCTACTTATTTGAAACTATACGAGGAGATTGGGAAGGAAGGGAGGAAGTCCAGAGGGGAAGAGCTCTAAATTTTTGAGGTTTTATAAATTCAATTTGGAGATGCCAGTGCAAACCAGCTGAGGGTTTGGAGATTTAATAGAGATGAAAATCTGTGAGAGAAAGAGACAGAGGAACAGAGAGACAACAGGACAGACAGAGAAAGAGACAAAATAATCCTTGGGGCCAGATACTCCTAGAAATGGTAAGCCAAAAGTCACCGAGGTGACTTAAGTAAGAGAGGTGGCAGCCATTCCTTGGCCCTTTTCCCTGGAAGTGAGTGGCACAGCCCATGCTGGGCCTGAAAAGAAAGTCCCTGCTTTGCAAAGGGAGAGGAAGTGAGTTGCTGGGAAAGGAAAGCCATATCCCAGAAGGGAGTTAGCTGCTAGGAAACTGCCCACACCAAGGGAGGGGGAGTGAGTTCTTTAAGTGTGGATAGTTGGGGCCTCAAGCTCAGGGAGGGATTAACAGCTCAGCGGCTTTACTCACCAGGGCCTTCCTGCAGTCATCTAAGTAAAATATGAGTTGAGGGGGATTTGGCAAGAGTAGAGGTACAGCTGGGGGCAGCTAGATTGCTTAGTGGATAGAGCGTCCAGCTTAGAGTCAGGATGACCGAGTTTCCAATCAGGCCTCAGACACTTAGTAGGTTTGTGACCCTGGCCAAGTCGGTTAACTCTGTTTGTCTCAGTTTCCTCATCTGTAAAATGAACTGGAGAAGGAAATGGCAAATCACTCCAGTATTTTGCCAAGAAAACCTACGGACAGTACAGTCCTCGGGAACACAAAGAATTAGACACAACTGAACAACAGCAGGGGTAGAGTAGGCTTGAGGAGGGAAGAGAAGGTTTAGAACAGTGAGGATCAATAGGAAAGTGTAAAAGGATTGCCTTGCAGGAGTGAGGGCCCAGCTGAAACTAGAAAAGAGATGAGGATTCAGTGGAGCCCCCATGACTTCATCCAGCTCTATTCAGCAGCATAAGAGCAGAGGTAGTGGGGGAGACAGATAACGGGAATAAATCAGGGCTGAGGACTGGAAGACAGGAGTGGCTAAAGAACAAGGCCTCAAGGGGTTCAAGAATAGAGGATGATGTCAAGTGAGTTAGTTAAATACAGGTTCTAGATTGGAAAGAGAAGAAAGTAAAGTCAGAGGAGCAAAGCACTCCCTTTTCACCTCTGCCTCTGAAAAGCTCTAGTCCTCCTCCAAGGCCAGACACTGCCACCTTCCAGAAGCCTTTGCTAGCTGCTGGTGCTTGCTCCCTCCTCAAACCACCTTGCAGAATATAAACAAGGTCAGACTGCCGTATCTCACCGCATAATGGTCACCTGTTTGTGTTTGTTTGTTTTTCAGTCCAAATATTGGTTTATAATTTTTCATTGTATAATCGTCACATGGTATAATTCTGGTCCTCACACCCCTTAAAAGGTAAACAGAGCAGCAATGTATTCACTAGTGGCATATAGATATGCATTTATCTCTCATGCATTGCGAGCCTAGAATTCTCAGCACATGCACATTGTCGATGTATTTCTTAAAGCCGAGTGGTTTGTTTAGAGGCCGGCAGGCAAAGCTGCCATGGGTAAGTCACATGACATGGTAAGACTTGCATCTTGTCAATTTTAACATATATTCACAAGCAATCTGTGCATCCTAATCTTGCACCAAAGATGGTTTAGTAATAAACGATTTTTAGTAGTACTGGCACAATTTTTTAAAGTTTCACATAATGGTCGCATCCCACCTCTTTGCAAAAAAATTAGGCATAAAATTGGTGACGATTATGCAGTGAAATACAGTATCCTTTTTACCTTGATATCTATAGCACAATGCCTTGCACATATTAAGTGTTAGATAAAATTTTTTTAATAGAATTACTGATAGGGGATAATAGCTATGCAATTTATATCATGAGAGGCCCAGGCCATGCTTCCTCTCTTCACTCCTGGCTCCTCTCCTCACTATCTCAGACTTTACCTCCCTGTCAGCAACTTTGCACCCATTCAGGTACCTTCTACTCTCCTTCCTCGCCTGTTCCCTCCCCTTTAAGAGTTGTCTTGACAAATAAGAACATAAACTCCTTGAGGTCAGGGACTCTTTCTTTTTTTTTTTTTTTTTGCTTCTTGCTTGTATTATATTCCTAGTGCTTAGCACAATGCCTGGAAAACGGTAAAGGCCTAAAAATTATTTTATCCAGCTATGTGAAGAAGTTGTTTTTATTCAGTCACGTCTGATTCTTCATAACCCCATTTGGGTTGACAAAGATACCAGAGTGGTTTAACATCTCCTTCTCCAGATCATTTTGTGGATGAGGAAACTGAGGCAAACAGAGTTAAGTGACTTGCCCAGGATCATGTAGCTAGGAAGTGTTTGAAGTCACATCTGAACTCAGGTCCTCCTGACTCCAGGGGCTTTATATGCTGTACTACCTAGGTCTCCCCTATGTGAGGAAACTTCATTACAAACTAATGATTCTAATGATGATGATGTGCATTATGTCTGTATAGTTTTTCAAAGGTATCACATGTATAATTTCATTTTTGTCTTCAAAACAAGCCTTTGAAATAGGCAGACCTGGGGCAGCCAGGTGGCGCAGTGGATAAAGCACTGGCCCTGAAGTCAGGAGGACCTGAGTTCAAATCAGGCCTCAGACCAAACACTTGACACTTACTAGCTGTGTGACCCTGGGCAAGTCACTTAACCCCAATTGCCTAAAAAAGTAAAAATTAAAATTAAAAAAAAGAAATAGGCAGACCAGGTTATTGTTATCTTTATTTGACAGATGGAGACACAATAGCTCAGAAAGGCCGAGTGATTTGTCCAAGGTTACAAAGCCTAGACTTGGATCAGATCTCTTAGCACCTTGAGGAAGGAAAGAAGGAAGGAAGGAGGGAAGGGAGGGAGGAAGGGAGGAAGGAGGGAGTATATAAGCACCACCCTAATAACTTACATTTGTGATTAAATATCATACTACATGGCACTATATTACCACCAATATAAGGCTTTCAAAGGAATCACCTCACAATAGTCCTATAAGATACATAATGTATCAATTTTATCCCCATTTTACAGATGAATAAACTGAGGCTAGAGATGGAAAGTGTTTTTACGTCACATGCATAACACATGACAGAATCTGGGACTCTGAAATCTTTTCATTCTACCATGCTATCTCTCATAATGAGTTTTATTTAGTGGATATGTTCCCTGATGAAATAAATAAGTTTAGCTGAAAAGTGCAGAGAGAATCCAGAAATAATTTGTATTAACACAGACGTTTAAGTTCACTGGAATATTCAGAAAAGTTCTGCTGTAAGTTTCTGGTTAATTGCCTCAATTCTCTCCTTCACTTTGCATGTGTAAATACAGGCTTCCTTGGTAATTTTATCTCTCTCAAATGTTGGTTGCTAGACATTTGCCTCTTGTTAGCAGAAATGGTTTCTTTATATAATGGTCCTCACTATGGTTGATTTTCTGACCTTATTTTAAATAATGCTTATTTGCTACAGTCCTATGCAAATTACTATGGTCCTTAAATGTAAGTTATAAAGCTAAGACTCCTGGGCAAATTTGAAAAACTGCAGGAAAAAATAGTCTCCTTTTACCCCCATACGGCCTCTGCTGGTGTATGAGTGACAGTGCACTTAGAAACGAAGAGGGACAAAGATTAAGAAAACAAGTCTGTGAGGATGGGAAAGTCTCCTTGCAGGCCCAATCTGCCTTACATACAGCTTTCATTATTTTTAAACTAGCAGTGGAAACCCCATAAAACTGTCCCCCTTATTGCCACTGTGGAATAAATCCAAGCGACATGCACTAAAAATTTATGGAATTGAGTTAGGAAGGTCAAAATCTAGGTTCAAATCTACTCTATATGTGAAATAGAATGTTCAGAAAATGGATTCAGTTTCACCTCTAATCTAATACTAACAGTATAAAAGCTTGCTCTCTTTTTGTAAGGTGTGCCTCTCCCTCCAGGGGGTGCATCCAATTCTTGCAAGAACAGGAATAAATCATTTTTCTTTCACTCCAGACTTAGTTTCATTATTAAGAGCGAGACTCCACCCAGCGTTGCAACTGGGAAAGCAATGGGCTGAGGCAGCTCGCCCTGGCTAACTTCCCGACCCTGCTGAGGGGGTCCAAGGGGCTCTATTTCTAACATCTGGAAGGGTGAATGAACTCATAGAAGAATGCATTGTCATGCTGTTTTCAGAAGCAATGGTAATATTGAGTTGTTGTTGGTGTTGTTGCTGTTGAGTCTTTCGGTCATGTCTGACTCTTTATGACCCCATTTGGGGTTTTCTTGGCAAAGATCCTGGAGTGGTTTGCCATTTCCTTCTCCAGTTCTTTTTACAGATGAGGAAACTGAGGCAAACAGGGTTAAGTGACTTGCCCAGGGTCACACAGCTAGTAAGTATCTGAGGCTGAATTTGAATTCAGATCTCTCTGCCTCCAGGCCTGGCATTCTATACACTGCACCACCTAGCTGCCCTTAAAATAGCTTGCCATTTCTTACATTTTCTCTGGCTCTCTCTTACGCATGGAATACTCTCCCTCCTCTATTCCATCTACAGACCTCTTTAGCTTTCTTTAAGTTCCAACTAAAATCCTTTTTTTTTTTTTTTACTGGAAACCTTACCCAATCCTCCTTAAGGCTAGCACCTTCCTTCTGTTAATTAATTCCTATTTATCCTGCCTATAGCTTGCTTTATATATATTTGTTTGCATGTTCTCTCCCCCATTAGATTGTAAGCTTCTTGAGGACAGAGACAGTCTTTTGCCTTTTTTTTTTGTATCCGCAGTGCTTAGCACCATGCCTAACACATAGTAGGCACTTAATAAATGTTAACTGTTTGATTGAATAAATAACTAAGAATATCAACCTGAGTTTTTACTGAATGGTAGACTCTTCTTATTAAGATCATCTTCATATTTTATATCACAAAAAGAAAGCTTCTTTCATACCCAATTTTTTTTTGTTATGACTTACAAGTATCTTCTCTCTGTAGTATCTAGAATGGAGCCTAGTAAAGGTCATAGAAGTTTAATGCAGGAGAAGTTGGATATAATGGATAGAGAGCCACCTAAGGAGTTAAAATGATCTGAGTTCAGAACCAGCCTCTGACACATACATACTGCCTGTGTCATCCTGGGCAAGTCAGTCAACATTTTAGTCCCCTTGCTTAGGTCACTCTCTCAGATCAAATGTATTTGGAGGCCTGCACTTGTAGAGGGAATTTCCACATTGGGAACCCTCTGAAGAAATCCAAATTCCTCCACTTACCCTCAAAATAGTAAAGTCTCATTTATGCTATATTATTTTTTACTTTGGATCATCCTAGCATTATAGATATTATTCCCATCACCCAGTAAACTTTTTTTAAAATAGCATTTGAATACACTTAAGTTGAATTTACATATAGATTAAAACCATTTCGTCTTTTCTAAAATACATTCACAATTATTTCACAAGGTATTGCTAAATTCCAGCTATAAATCTATGAACTCCCCTCGACTTATCTAAGTCAAGGGCTTGTGATGAGTTATGTGGGTGGAGGGAGCCCCCTTTGTAGCTGAAATCATGGCACATGTATTAGCATTTACAAAGGATGAGCTCCTCTCATCTATTTGATGTAACTGGCTGTGTTTGCTGAGTAGGGCTTTAGTGTGTTCAGTTTAATAAAGACTGGATGTGATCCAAAGCCTATTTTAGAATTTCAAGAGCATCAAATTCATGATGGACTGTAGTCAGTGATTTTCAGATCTTCGTCCTTTGATGCATCTCCATTTTCTCAAAAAAACCAGAACAAAAAGTTATCACAGCTGGTATTGCTGTGCTGAAGAGGGAAAGGTGGGAGACCAAGTACAAGAGGTGAGCATGACCATAGGAAGGAGGTGATAAGGGGCATTGTGTTGGTGATCATAGGAAACAGAGCAGCAGAACAGGGAAGGGCAGACATAAAAGAGGAAAAGGAGATTAAAGTTCAAAAATACTTGTCATACTTCTTAAATTATTCTGGCTTTCACATCTTCAATCTCTATGATTTTCCCCTTTGAGAACTGCAAACTGTCACGATAGATCTTGTCAGAATATGATTCAGCAATGTACTAGTTATGTGACCCTAGTGGGCTGGTAAATATTTTCTTCAGGAAAAAAAAAAGTTCAAAAGACATGCTTTTAAGTTTAATCTGAATAATTAACATTTTTCTCCATCAGTTTCTTAAATCTAGACACCACAGTTCTGATCGAGACGAGCAATAGTGCTAATGGGAACTGTGATAAGGGACTGGAGGAGAAGGTGATTAGAGTGGAATGATTGATTTCCGGAAGGGGGCATTTAGAGGCAATGAAAAAGGAAAGTGAAGAAAAAGAAGTCAGGGGGAATGTGGGTAAAGGAGAAAGAAAATGAAAACAGACTGGCAAAAAGAAAAAAGAAGGTTAAAATATTTGAAGGCCCCCCAAAGGGATAGCACAGAAAACAGGTCACTCTATTAGAGTGGAACAATGGAAGACCAGACCGCAGCTCAGCTGGTGCCAGGAGGCGCTGAGACTCCATGCTAGCACCCATTAGAAAACTCATATACACCCTAGTAGAGACGAGTGAGGGTGCAGCTCTCACCCGACTTTTATGGCCTCCCGTTGGCTGTATTTTCTCATGGTTCATTACATCCACACAACTGAAGAATCTAGTACAATCGTAAATTAAAATCTGGGTAGATGGAGATTTTTTTCCCCACGTGGAAAGCTCTTAAGGGTTCATTTCTTCAACAAATGTTTGTTAAAAATCTACTACGTGCAGCAGATGCTTAACACTGTGCTAGTTTCTATGGGGGCTTCGAGACTTTCTCCCCATGGGATTTATAATCTATCCAGGGAGCTGATAGGCATATGTCATACAAAAAGGCCATACCTAGGGGGCAGCTAGGTGGCACAGGGGATAGAGCACCGGCCCTGGATTCAGGAGGACTTGAGTTCAAATTCGGCCTCAGACACATAACACTTACTAGCTGTGTGACCCTGGGCAAGTCACTTAACCCCCATTGCCCAACCAAAAAACAAAACAAAACAAAACAAAAAAACAAAAAACAAGGCCATACCTGTCAAAATGAGAGGAACGAACTGAGGAGTGTGGCAACTAGAAGTGCCACAGGGAGAACTTTAAAGGAAGGCTCTCTACTCTGAGCGCTGTCCTTCTATCATGTACTCGGAATATTCTATTTAGTGTTACAGCTATTCAAGTGCATGTCCTACCTCCCCTATTACTCTTTCAGTGCCTAGCACAATGCCTGGCACATTTTTGCTATTGTTCAGTTTGTTTTTCAATCACGTCTGACTCTCTGTGACCCCATTTGGGGTTTTCTTGGCAAAGATACTGGCATGGTTTGTCATTCCTTCTCCAGCTCATTTTACAGATGAGAAAAGTGAGGCAAACAGGGTTAAGGGACTTGCTCAGGATCTCACAGAGAGTAAGTGTCTGAGGCTACATTTGAACTCAGGAAGATGAGCTAACTCCAGGCCCTGCACTCTATTTACTCTGCCACCTAACTGCACATACATGCTACTTAATAAATCTTTGTTGAATTGTGCTAAATTGTGCCACTTAAGACACATGACAGTATAATTCTGAAATATTTATTAAGTGCCTTCTTTTTGCACCTCAAGATAACCTCCTTGAGGGCAAAGGTGATGTCTATCGCAGGAGCAATGTATACCAGGGTCCCTGCCATATAGGCTGAGCTAATTTTTTTTTCTATGAAAGGCAGGGAAGCCATCCCTAAGACACAATTAGTCCAGGATGCTAAGGCTCCAATCGTTGACAGAGCTTCTCCATAGCTAAAGACATAGCCAATCCATGAGAAATCAAGTGCCTCTTAAATTTGGAGGATGTCTCCCTGTGGTGGGGAACCACACCACGCTGCTCAACTGTGTTTTCTTTGGACTTGTTTCCCCAGCACCTCTCACAGTGCCTGGTTCATAGTAGGTGCTTAGTAAATATTTGTTGATTGGTTAATTGATTTTTGTATGGACACAAGGGGAACTGCACCACCCTGGACCATTAGGAAAAGGAAAGTGAAGAAAAAGAAGTCAGGAGGAGTCAAGGCAGTAGCCTTGCTTTCCATTCTATGGCTCAGCCAATGTCTTTCTGTTACCTGTTAGAGAGTCTACAAATGTCTCATTTCATTCTAGCCTTGAACCTGAACTGCCAGATTGACCTGAGTCCAGACTGGCTCACAACAGCATATAATTTAATTTTGCACAAGTCTAACCATGTCACTCCACCTCCTCTTCCTTCCAGGGCTCACCCTAACCTCTATCCCACCCCCCAACCTCAGTGTCTCTCTCTCACTGTGAGGATCAAATGCAAACTTCACTGTTTGTCATTTAAAATCTGGTTCCAACCTATCTTTCCAAAATTATTTCCCATTACTCCCCCTCATGCATTCTACATTCCAGGCAAACTGGCCTACATCCTGTTTCCCATACACAGCATTCCATTTCCCGCCTTCTCAAATTTTCACAGACTGTCCCCCCATGTCTGAAATGCTCTATCTCTTCTCCTCTACCATCTACCCTTTGGAATTTATGACTCATTGAAGATTAACTCAGGTACCACCACCTTCTACACTAGGCCTTTCCTGATCCACTCCCACTTCCCAATTAGTCCTTTCTATCCCTGATAAAATCTCTTTGAATTTGCATCGGATATATTTTGTATTTGTTTCTCTTAACACTCCTTGCATACTTCCATGTCCTCCCAGTAGAATGCCTGCCCTGTGAAAGCAGGGAATATCTATTTTCATTTTTTTTTTTTAATCTGGTCATTCTCAGGATCTAGCACAGTCCTTGCAGTAGCAAATACAGGCTTCCTTGTTTTATTGTGCTTAGCAGATATTGCGTTTTTTACAAATTAAAGGTTTGTGGCAACTCTGGGTTGAGCAAATGAAGCGAAGCTCCATTTTTCCAACAGCATGTGCTAACACTGTGTCTTTGTGTTACATTTTGGCAATTCTCACAATATTTCAAAACTTGTCATTATTATTATATCTGTTATGGTGATCTGTGATCAGTGATCTTTGATGTTACTATTGTAATTGTTTGGGGGTACCATGAACCACACCCATATAAGACTACAAACTTAAACAATTAATTTGTGTGTGTTCTGACTGCTCCACTAATTGACCCATTTCTCTCCCTCTTCTCGGGCTTCCCCATTCCCTGAGATGCAACAATATTAAAATCAGGCCAATTAATAACCACATAATGGCCTCTAAGTGTTCAAGTGAAAGGAAGAGTCAATTGATAAGACAAACTTCATTGTTGTCTTATTTTAAGAAATTGCCACAGCTGCCCCAACCTCCAGTAATCACCACCCTGATGAGTTGGCAGTCATCAACACCCAGGCAAGACCTTCCTCTTCACCACCAAAAAGATTATCACTCACTGAAGGCTCAGATGATGGTTAGCATTTGTAGCAATAAAGTATTTTTTGATTAAGGTATGTACATTAAAAGATTGTAATATTTTCTTTTTTTCTAATTACACGTAAAGACAACTTTCAACATTCATTAAAAAATTTTTTGAGCTCCAAATTATCTCCTTCCCTCCCTTACCACCCCCTCCCTAAGACAGTTAGCAATTTAATATAGGTTTTATATGTGCAATCAAGTACATTGGTTTTTTTAGACATAATACTATTGCACACTTAATAGGCTACAATAGGGCTTCTTAAACTTTTTCCACTCATGACCACTTATCGCCCAAGAAATTTTTATGTGACCTGGGTCATATGGGTATATAAAATAGGTATGCAAATCAAACATTTACTGATAATAAATCATAAAGAAATTTATTTTAAAATAATTCTTTGGTGTACATATAATTTGTCATTTATTAAAAACAAAAGCAAATGTGCATACTAATGAGATGGATATGCTTGTTTATTTTTATATAAAGAATTAAATCTTGGCGGAATATTTGATATTGCAGGAAAGAGCATCTTCAACATTTTTCAGAGTTGATCGATATTTTGATTTTATAATTGTCAATACTGAGAAGGCCACTTTGCATAAATATGTAACACAAAATGGCAGAAGTATGTTTAGGGCCATTTCAGAAATTGGTGGAAATTCTGTCCTAATCCCAAGCCAAAATTCATTTAACAATTTTTTTTTTTTTTTAGGAAACTCAAGAGACAGAGAGAGAGAGCAAGCACAACCAACTGGAAGGGCAGCTATGCGGCGCAGGGAATAGGGCACTGGGCCTGGAGTCAGAAAGACTCATTTCCTAAGTTCAAGTCTGGTCTCAGACACTTACTAGCTGTGTAACCCTGGCCAACTCACTTAACCCTCAGTTCCCTCATCTGTAAAATGAGCAGGAGAAGGAAATGGCCAAACCACTATCTTTGCCAAGAAAATACCAAATGCGGTCAAGAAGATTCAGAACACACCTGAACAACAACAAAAGACCAGGTGGAATAGGAGATGGCATCCGGGCTGAGCTGGGATTGGGGAAGTTTTCCTGTAGAAGGTAGGATTTTAGTTGTGATTTGAAGGAAGGCAGGAAAGCCAGGAAGTAGAGATGAAGAGGGAAAGAATTCCAGGCGAAAAATGCCTGGAGTGGGGAGAGGGCGTCTCTCTTTTGTAAGGTGTATCAGAGGCCAGTGTCACTGGATCCTACGTGGAATGGAGTAAGATATGAGAAGACTGGAAAGGTAGGAATAGGTCACGTTATGAAGAGCTTTAAAAGCCAAACGCAGAATTTTCTATTTGATGCTGGAAATAATAGGGAGCCACTGGAGTTGATTCAAAAAGAGGTGCCATGGACAGACCTGTGTTTAAAGTAGATCAATCTGACAGATGAGTGGAGGATGAACTGCAGTGAGCAGAGCTCCCTGAAGCAGGGAGACCAACTGGCTTGTACCAAGGTAGTGCCAGCATTAGAGGAGAGAAAGGGATGTATATGAGACATATCATCAAGGTAAAATCAATAGGTCTTGGCAGCAGATTTGATATGGGAGTCAAGGGAGTGAGGAATCAAAGATGGCACTTGGGTTGCAAGCCTGGATGACTGGAAGGACAGTAGTGTGCTCCCCAATCATAGGTAATTTAGGAAGAAGGGAGGGTTTTGGGGGAGGGGAAAAAGAATGAGTTCACTTTTGGATGTGATCAGTTTAAAATGTCTGCAGGACATCTGGTTCAAGATATCTAATAGACAGTTGGAGATGTGAGCCTAGAGCTAAAAGGAGAGATTTGGTCTGTTTAAATAGATCTGAGCAAATCATCAGAGTAGATATGATAACTAAAGCCATGGAATGGAAAAGATCACCAAATGAAATAACATTAAGGGAGAAGAGAAGGGGGCCCAGGACAGAGCGTTAGGGGACACTCCTGGTTAGCAGAAGTGAGCTGGATGAAGAACCAGCAAAGGAGACTGAGAAGAATAGTCATATAAGTAGGAGGAAAACCACGAGAAAGCAGTGTCATGAAAATCTATAGAGGCAAGAATATAAGAGAATAGAGAGTAATCAGTAGTGCCAAAGGCTTCAGAGAGGTCCAGTTGGATGCAGATCAAGAAAAGGCCGTTCGTGTTAGCAATTGAGAGATCCCTGGCAACCTCGAAGAGAGAAATTTCAGCTGAATGATGAGGCTGGAAATCAGATTGTGGCAAGTTAAGAAGAGAGAAGCATCAGTTGTGGGTGGCCTTCTTAAGGAGTATGGATGGCCAAGAAAGGGAGAAGAAATATAGGATGAGAACTAGCAGGGGTGAAAGAACCCAGTAAGGGTTTTTTGAGGATGGGGAAGACTAATGTGTGTTTGTAGGCAGTAGGGAAGCAGCCATTAGACTGGGAGAGATTGAAGAGGGCTGGTCTATGATCTCTGTGATCCCATGACTAGATGCCCTTTAGATGCCTTTTAGCTTTAAATGTATGATCCCACGATCCTGAGAAGTAAAGACCTGAACAAAGGCAGTTGTAAAAGGAAAGGATGGATGCATGCAATGAATGATGGAGCTAAAACCATCAGAACATGCCAATTAACCGAATGTGTGAAATGAGAAAGAGAAGGAAGAATAAAACATAACTGAGGTTATGAGCCTAAGTAACTGGGAGAACATTCCATTCTTACTTAGTAAGAATGAAGAAGTTAGTGGAAAGGTCAGGTCTCAGGGGAGGAGATAATAAGTTCAGTTTGGAATTATATCAAAATTGAAGTACAGGAATGTACTCAAGGATGACAGGAAGGTCATCTAGGTGGAGACAACAGACAAATGGAAATGACACTGGGTGTAGAACAGTCGAGTTAAGCTCAAATAGGAACAGATCCCTGTGGCTAGCAGCATACTGACTTAGAAAAAATACAAATTAACATTATCTGTGTTGTATTGTACTTTAATTTATTTCGCCAAATTTTTCCCATTGCATTTTAGTCTGGTTCCAGCAGCACTTGGGAGTTTTGCAGGTCCAGAATCTGACACCTCTGGTGTAGAGGGTGGAGATACAAATGTGATTTGCATATCTAATTGTACGATATTTTACCCATAGTATTCATTTAATGAAGCTCTATCGGATTTTTGAAATATGTCACTCCACATTGTAAGCTTCTTGAGAGCATGGGCTATGTCTTATTCTTTTTTTTTTTTAATCCCCTATTCCTTGGTAGCATGGCACTTTGAACAGAGTAGTGGGTCAAGAAATACTATTTTGAACAAACATCTATTAAGTATCTAGGGCAGCTAAGTGGCACTATGGATAAAATGCAGGAAAACTCAAATTTGGCCTCAGACACTTACTAACTGTATGACTCTGGGAAAGCCACTTAACCCTGTTTGCCTCAGTTTGCTCATCTATAAAATAAGCTGGAGAAAGAAATGGCAAACCACCCTAGTATCTTTGCCAAGAAAGCCCCAAATGGAGTCATAAAGAGTTGGATGTGACTGAAACGACTGAACACTAACAAAATTAAACACCTACTATGTACGCTAGGTACTGCACTAAGTACATTGCAAATATCTCATCTTATAATCACAACAATCCTGGGAGGTAGTGCTATTATCCCCATTTTTAAAATGGGGAAACTAAGGCAAGGAGAGGTTGAGTGACTTGCCTAGGACTGCTCATAGAGCTAGTAAGTGTCTGAGGCTGGATTTGAATTCCTTTCTTTCACCCCCAGGTCCACGGTTCTATCTACTGCCCCACCCAGCTGGAGCTTTCTGAGCTGGAAAATTATGGAATGCTTTGGCACTTGAGCTCAGCTTTGAAAGACAGCTAGGATTTCAATAGATGGAGATGTCCAGAGAAGGCATTCCAGGTGCAGGAAATCAAATGGACAAAGGCAAAGAGCAAGAAAAATGAGGGACTGGTGGCTGAACTTGGTATAAAGCCATGATCCTTAGACTGTGCTTCTGTAGTCACAAATGTCCCTTTCCCCTGCAACTTAAATTCTTCAAAATCTCACATTTTTATGTTAGAGTCATTTTAAAAAGCACTAAATTTGAAGTGCAGAGGATCTGGATTCAAATCCTGGCTCTGCCACTTACTAAATAACGAGTGAATCTGACCTTCCTATGCTTTATTTTCCTAATTTTACAGTTGGACTATTAATGCCTATACTACTTCCCTTGCTGGGTTGGTCAAAGAATCAGTCAATCAACAAGCATTGGTTAAGCCCCAGCTGTGTGCTTAACATCTTTAGGCATTGACAATACAAAGACAAAAATGAAATGGTCGCTGCCTTTATTAGGGGAGACACTGTGCACGTAGATAAGTTTACATAATATCCCCCCAAAATTACAAGGTAAATTTTTTTAGGGGGAGGCACTAATATCTAGAAGACGAAGGATTAGGAAAGGTTTCACGTAGAAGATATCACTTTGAGGGAAATTGAGGGATTGTCATGAGCATAAAATGCTATATAAACATTAGCTATTGTGGCTTTTCCCAGGAGCCTTATCTACTATCACCTTCCCCTCTAAGACTACTTTCCACCTACTCTGTATGAATCTTATATGTATCAATTTATATTTATGTGGGCTTGTCCTTTGAACTTAGCACATTGCCTGGCACATGGTATACACAATAATGCTTGTTGATTGACCAACTGTTGTCTCTTACATTAGAATTAAAACTCCAGGAAGGGCAAGAATGATTTTTGCTTTTTCTATGTATCCCCAGCCCTTAGTCCGGTGGCTGGCACCTAATTAATGCTTAATAAATACTTGTTGATTGATTAATTAATTATGATTATATTTTATTAGACTATCCTCTGGGGAATTAGGAAGGTAATGGAAAGTTGCATAGTAGACCTGAATAGGTAATAACAAATATTAATGTTGATTTATATACAAGAAATGGTACAAAAGATAACCAGTAAATATATAGTTGGAGGAGGAGGTAGGCTAATCATGTACTGTGAAAGTAAACAGCCAAAGAGCTGCACTATTACCCATGAAATGTAAAAAAGGCCTAGAGGAAGGCTTTCAATGTAATATATCCTCTATGGAGATATGGAAAGGGCAGGGACAAGAATCCCATAACATAAGATAGGGATGGATTGCAAAATGCACACTTGAATGTTCATACCGATGAGATCGCAATACCTAAGTATTGAAGTCCCAGATTTTAGAGAACATACAATACTCATATGACTCTTTTGGTTAATGTTAGTAATGTCCATTCATTGTGAATGGCCCAAAACCACATAATTGAGTCCTGCTATAGACAGTGGTTTACCACCAAAGAGAACAAAGTGATTTATATTGTGACGTCAACTCCCTAACTGAATCTATTAGTGGGAAAGCTCTGTTACCCACAGGAATAAATGGTATCCTTGTCTTTCACATGCCTCCAGATGGTTCAGCATAAAAGATATTATTTCAGGGATAATTTCAGCAAAGGGTCTAAATTTAGGCCATACCCTTTACCCCCAGGGAGCATTGTTTTGAGCTTCCAGGAAAATAGACTGAAGAGGTACCCAAAGCAGGAGGCCTCAACCAATTTGGTGAGGCTCAAAAGGCTCTGGGTTTGGTTTTAGTTTAGATCCTTAAACCAAGTGTAATGTAAGCCTCTCCCACCTGCAGAACTGGCCTAAAAGTCTTGTAAATGATTGAGTTTCCCTCAAGACATCCGGGGCCACCAGGCCAGTTGGGCTTCTTGCCAGCAGAGGCTCTCCCAGCATGCCTGGCACTAATTTGAACCAGAAAAAGACAATAAACAAACACTTGAGAAATGTTCCTGAGATTCAGTGTCATTCCAATGGTCTTGCCATCAACTTCTTCTCTGACTTCTGGCCAAGTTTCTTATATGAATCAACAATATGACAAGATAGCCAAAAAAAAAAATGTCCAAAATGAGAGAGGCCAGATGACATCCAGCATATTGTGTCCAGCTGGAGCACAACTAGAGGAGAGTGACCAGGAAGGTGAAGGGACTTGAAACCTTGCCAGATAGCCATTGGTAAAATGAGCTGGGGATATTTAGCTGAAGAAAAGAAAACTTAGAGTGACATACTAGCTGTCTTCAAGTATTGCAAGCACAGTCATGAGGAAAAGGACTTAGGATTGTTTTACTGGGCTCCAGAGAGGACTGGGAGCAGTGAATGGAAGTGACAGAGAAACAGATTTTTGGCTCAAGGTAAGGGAAAAACTTTCTAACTCCTGTAACTGTCCAAAGCTGTAAAGAGCTGCCTCGGGAGATCATGAGGTCCCTATCACTAGAAGTCTTTGAGTGGAAGTTAAATGACCATTGCTTAGGTTTGCTATATAGGGCAATACTGTTTGGAGATCACTCAAGCCCCTTTTTACCCGGTGTCCCTTCTGACTATGTTTCCACGATTCTACCATTGATCTTCTTTGAATCCCAGTTTCATTCTCTTCAAAATACTTTCCCATAAACCTGTACCAATTGCTAACCATCTCTGAGAGGGGGGAAGGAAGAGAGTGAGGGATAGAGTTTGGAACTCAAAACTTTTTTTAAAAAATGGATTTTAAAATTGTTTTTACATGTAATTAGGGGAAAATAAAATATTATTTAAAAATAAATGTGCAATATTAAAAAAATACCCTTTCACATTAATATGACCCAATTCAAAATGTCTGAAAACTGATATATAAAAGGAAAACATGAAATGCATGTCTATGAGAAGTCTTACGGGATATCTCTTTTAAGAACAGGTCTCATATATTGCTTTAGATGTTGTCCCAACCCAAATAGGCCGTGTTCCTAAAGTTCATTTTAAAGTCAATCATTCGGCACTCAGGTCCATTAATCTATAGGGGAACAAGTTAAAATGATGTTTAGGTTCCCAAGCCTTTCCACAAATATCTATTTAACTTGTAGCATACCTGCCTTAGGTGAGAGAATTCCCATGGTGATGAATCATAGATCCTTCACATGTTCTCGTATGTGAATTGTGGCACTAATAGTTGGCTAAGGATGGTACTAGATTGTGATTTCATTGGAATAGGGACTTCCTAATAAGGAATCTCCCTCAAATAGTGAAGACTAGCGCCTTCTCTGTAACTTCTAGTCTTAGAGAATTGAATGGGGCACTTAGAGATAAGAGACTTTTCCCGGGTCACACAGTCAGTACATATCAGAGGTAGGACTGGAATCTGTTGTTGCCGTTTCTCAGTTGTTTTTCAGTCTTGTCCGACTCTTTCATGACTCCATTTGGGGTTTTCTTGGCAAAGATACTGGAGTGGTTTGCCATTTCCTTCTGCAGCTCGTTTTTGATGATGAGGAAACTGAGGCAAATAGGGTGTAAGTAGCTAATAAGACCATATTTGAACTCAGGCCTTCCCTGACTCCAGGCCTATCTACTCACCACCTAGCTGCCCTCAGACTTGAACCTAGATCTTCCTGATTTGGAGACTAATCCTCTATCCAATGTTCTCCACACTCCCTCTCATCATGATAGAACCTTACAGAGTTTCTATGAGAAAATATCTTCAGAGCTCCAATTTGGAATGCTTCATTGGATTGTAGCAATGTGGTGGTAGCTGGGGAAAAGAGAAATTGGAGGTAGGAATGGTGAGAGGAGTCCCACAGCGCCATAGGATAGGACTTTGTCTCCTTTCTTCCCTTTTGGCTCATGTAAGTGGTACTGGAACAAGGGGGAATGGTGGCTTTAGTGAGGTCCATATATGTGTACATATGTGTATAGTCTGCTATTAGTTTTTGTTATAAACACAATGTTTTATTGCAATCCTCTTTCTCTGGCTCCATTTAATAAGCCTATATATAGACACATCTTTAGCATTTCACCAGACTAGTTTTTGCTCTTGGTAAACATTTCTTTGTCCTTTTATCTGATAGATGAGGAAAGTATGACTGTTTGATCTTTTAAAGTTTTTGTTTGATGTCTTTCCTAGAGAAACTTTGGTCCTGAGCTAAAGGACAATAAATAAATTGTGAAGTTCATTTGTATAGAGAAAACAACTTTAATTATAGCTAAGTTATAATAGAGCCTATATTTAATGTAATAAATGCCTATTATTGTCTTCAATAGATATGTTAAGTAACATATCTGCATATAATAATAGCTAGCATTTATAGCTAGCACTTTAAGGTTTGCAAGGCATTTTATATTTGTCATCTCGTTTATTCTTCACAACAACCCCATAAGGTAGGTGTTATTATCTTCATTTTTGAGATAAAGAAAATGAGGTTGAAAGAGATTAAATGACTTGCCCAGGGTCAAACATGTTGTGAGTCTGAGGCAGGATCTGAACTCAGGACTTCCTGACTCCAACTATAGTGCTCTATCCATTGTGCCATCTAGCAGATACATGCATATCTGCATGTGGTCTGGTGCTTGATGCTATTTAAAGAAAGTGGGAAGGAAGGGAGGGAGGAAAGGTAACAAGTATTTTAAAACACCTACTAAGTGCCAACACCATGCTAAATGCTTCACAAATATTATTTCATTTGATCCTCACAGCAATCCTGAGTGATAGGTGCTATCCTTACTCCTATTTTACAGTTGAAGGAACTGAGGCAGACAGAGGTTAAGTGGCTTGCTCAGGGTCACACAGCTAGTAAGTGTCTGAGGCCAGATTTGAATTTAAGTCATGCTGACTCCAGGCTCAGAACTCCATCCACAGGTCTTATCCATTAGATTGGGAGCTCCTGTAAAGCAGGGATTGTCTTTTGTCTTTCTTTGTATCCCTACATTTAGGATGGTGCCTGGCACATAGTAGGTGCTTAATAAATACTTAGGGCCACTAGGTGATCAGAAGTCAGGAAGACTTATCTTTCTGACTTCAAGTCTGGCCTCAGACACTTAATAGCTATGTGACCCTGGGTAAGTCACTTAACACAGTTTGCCTCGGTTTCCTCATCTGTAAGATGAGCTGGAGAAGGAAATGGCAAACCACTCCAGTACTTTTGCCAAGAAAACTCCAAATGGGGTCATGAAGAGTCAGACACAACTGAACAACAACAATAAATGCTTATTGACTTACTGACACTGCACCACCGAGATGCATAGTTGGCATAGCCTCTGCCCTCTAGAAAGTCTGTGTTCTCAAGACAAATAATACCCTGATGACATATTTATATTCTTTCTACCCTCAACCTCTTTGCAGAGTTCCAGTTCTATATTTCCAGTTGCTGGATAGATATCTCCACTTGGATGTCCCGATGTTATCTCAAATTCAACATATCCCAAACTGAATTTATCATCTTTCTAGCCTCAGACAACTCCACTCTTGCTTAACATGTATTATATATGTAATATATGTATATATGTAACATATATGTATATATGTAACATATGTGTATATATGTAATATATGTGTATATGTGTAATATATGTGTATATGTTTCATATATATATACATATATATATGTATATATAATTGTTCCTTCCCTTATTTGTCTCTATTTCTATTGCTGGTGGCTCTATTCTCCCACTCACCCAGATGTATAATTTCAGACTCCTATTTGGTTCTTCCCTCTACTTCATACCATAGAAGTGTCAAACTTGGAGGCCACGGCCCTGAAAAACTCTCTAATATTTCCCCAACCATGTCAAAATATAATTTGGGAATGTTTAATAAAAAATAAAAGTACAATACAATACAGATAATGTTAAGTTGTGATTTTCTAAGTCAGTATGTTGCCTGTTTCTATTTGAGTTTGAAACCACTGACCTCAACTACCGCAATAACCTTCTGGTAATATGAAATGTGTGCCCAGTCAATATGTTTTAACTTAATCAAATGATCAGTTCAGCTAAACAAATGGTTAATTCTTTTTTTTAATCAACCAGATTCATTGTTAAATTGACTAATTATTTGACTACTAGCTGTGAGACTATAGTTTAAGTCAAAATATTAAACAGTTTTAGTTGCTGACTCTGAGATCCTTGGTGTCTCAGGCAAACTCTCTGAGTTGAGGTTAGAAAATTCCGTGTGATTCATTTTAAATCACTGATTGCAATGAGTCTCTCTTCCTTAAGCCTACTTCAAAGATTCTACAGGCATCTTAACTTTCCCTTCGTTCACCATGGCCACATGGGTTCCTGGAATGTATATTTTCATGCAAGTTTCCTGCCTCATATGTTCTCTTCATGCATGTCCTTTCCTCTGATTGTTTGGTTAAATTGTGAAAAAGTGTCCTCAATATGTACTTGGAGAGATATTTTCTTTTTGCTTTATTTGCTATGCTGTTTGATGAAATGTCTTGCCTTGAATTAATTTATCCTCTAACTGGAGAAAGTAAGCACATTGGTGGGGGCTTGTGAGCTTTCAAGTGGGTGTTGACCTACAGAGTGACTTCAACCTAGAACAGATTTTTAGGAAAGGTTGGAGCAGAGGGTGCCCCAGGAGCTAGATAAAATTCTTATCCAACTCAATCACAAAGTTTTGAACATACACATAAGCAGTCCCAGAAAGTGAACAGATGTGGGATAAATACCAAAAAGATACATGAGGTTAGTGCCTCATTGCAGTAAATGTTGTAGTAAAATATATAGTAAACATCATAGTAAAATATTTTAGAGAACTCCCTTGAAGCTCTGGTTCTAGTTGTGAATATAAAAGGAAATGTCTCTGGTTAGCTTGAAAGAACAGGACTTAACCACTAAGTTTAAATTTTCTTTGGTGGTGGTGGCGGCTTTTTGTTGTTGTTGTTTTTGAGTGAAGGAGTGCAGGACCAATGTATTATTGGATCACGCTTCTTCCTGTTCACTCTGCTACTCATTCCCCACGTGTGAGTCTGGATTATGCGTCCCCCAAATGGGGTAAGCAAAGCAACCTAAATAAATATTTCTTCCCCAAGTCTGGGAGAAATGATCTCATTCTGGCTCATTTCTTCCTGGCCCCCTTAACCGTAGAAAGTAAGTGCTTAAGAAGCAAATGAATTTAATGGTATCTACTGTATTCTGCTGGCAGGGCTTTGGGAAAGGTGAAAAAGACAATTTGGATTGGGGCAGTCTGTTTTTATAGAACAGTCACCGTATCTTCTCTTACTTCGGTTTCAGACTTCACATACTCCTTATTGCAATGTTTCTTTAGTCTCATTGTTTTCTGTTTTCATCTATAAAGCCAATTGCTTTTAAAGAATCATTGAAATATTTTTTTTTCCAAATGGATAGAATTGTCAATCAGTCTACAAGCATTTTTTAAGTGTCTACTTACATGTAAGCACTGAGTGCTAAGTGCTGGGGATACAAAGAAAGGCAAAAACAGTTCCTGCTCTAAGTGAGTTCCCATTGTAATGGGAGAGACAACAGTTGATCTTTACAACATTTGATCTTTACGATACCCCCAGGGAGATAGATAGTTGTCATAGACAGATATCATTTTACAGTTAAGGATGAGGCAGACAGGGGTTAAATGACTCAACCAAAGTCACACAGTTAGTAAGTACCTGAGGTCTTCCTGACTCCAGATCCAGCATTCTAGTTACTGTACCACCTAGAGAGGAATGTACAGGGTAAATGGAAGGTAGTTTCAGAAGGAAGGAAATAGAGACATGGGGAACATCTTTAAAAATAATATATTGAATTTATCATATACTCTAAAAAGAAAAGCATGGAGTAGAACAAAATAGAGATTTGTAGCTTCCTGTACAATTCTCATTTTCCGTTCTACTTTGTATATAAAATACTTGTTTTATTTTTGTGTTTGTTAAGCCCAGAATGAAAAACACACAACAGATTACTTTTTAGCATAGCCATGTTCTTCACTGACAAATTTCTAAATCCCTACTAGGAAAACATCCTATCCAACTTTCCTCTTTCTTCTCACTTCCCTCTTTCTTTCCCCCACTGGGCCCAGCCCTTAACTGAAACAGTGAATTCCCAAGCAAATGTCAAAATCAAATAGGTTTTCGATCTTTTTTTTTTTTTTTTTTGACCCAACAGCTCTTTGTGGGTGGAAAGCAGCTTTCCTTTTGTTCAAATGCTGGCCACTAGGGGATGCACTGGTTAAGCATACGCTTGGCTCTGCAAATCCTACTTGGAATCATTTTTATCGGAAAGAGGTAAACAACCCAGGAACAGCCTCTGATTTCATAGGATCCTAGATATAGAAGGAGAATGGACTTAGGGGACCATCTTAATTTTACAGATGAGGAAACTGAGGCCCAGGGAGATTAAGTGACTTGCCCAGGGTTCCACAGGTAGCAAGTGTCAGGCAGGGTAGGAACCCTGGTCCTTTGATTCTAGAGCCAGATCTCTTTGTATTGGACCATCCCTGCTTAATTTATTTCAGAACGACAGACGTGCACCTTCATTTGAATGCAACAGGGTTTCCCTTGAATTTTCTGTACCAAAGAAAAAAATAATAAGCCAGCTTGAAGTGCTATGATTCCAATACTCCCCCTCGCCGCTAATGAGTGTGTGTGTGTGTGTGTGTATGTGTGTCTGTATACACATGTACATTTGTATGAAAGTCAAACCAAATGACCGTTGTTCAGCCTTGACCAGGTAACTGCTTAGTAGTCACTGGATGTATTTGCCAGAGTACTAGAGAGGCCAACCTTTCCATGCAAAATGGGAGGCTTGGACTAGAACATCTCCAAGGTCCCTTCCAGCCCGACCATTCTATGATCCTGTGTGTAACATACTTACTTATATGTTAAGTGCCAAATCCTGCCGTGTTGGGAAGGGGAAAAAAAAAGAATAGCATATGTGCCTTTAGATGAATGATTGATCACAAGCTGTCAAAGAATCTGATTACTTGCTTTGACCTTCTTCTCTTTTTCTTGCTGAAGAAACAACTCCTTCTTTATTCTCTTAGATGTTCCTGTCATGAGTAAGAAGTTGAAGAAGTTACCTGTGAAATAATTTCTTCTGTTTAAGAACAACATTGGGCTAAGCAGACACTACGAGGAAGTTTTTAAAAGATGTGAAACAGAAGTTATAGCGTCACCTGGAGTGTTATTATTAGAGAAACTCTGAATTGAGCACCAGAGGCTACTTACCTGGGGTGGGGAACCTGTGGCCTCGAGGTCATATATGGTCCTCTAGGTCCTCAAGTGCGACCCTTTGAACAATTGAGAACAAATCAAGGATTTGTTCTGTGAAGTTTGGATTCAGTCAAAGGGCCGTACTTGAGGACCTAGAGGGCCGCATGTGGCCTCGAGGCTGCAGGTTCCCTACCCCTGATCCTAATCAAACCTGTTCATGCATGTGAATCCTTTTAATAGCATTCTTGACAAAGAGGCTTCCAGCTTCTGCCCAAAGACTTCCTCATGCCTTCTAGAGACAGCTGTTAGGCCAATGGATAGAGAAATGAGCTTGGAGTCAGGAAGACTTGAGTTCAAATTCAGCTTCAGATACTTGCAAGTTGTGTGACCCTGGGCAAATTACTAAACCTCTGTTTGCCTCAGTTTCTTCAACTGTAAGATGGAGATGATAATAGCACCTACCTCGCAGTATTCCTATGAGGATCAATGCACTTAGCAGAATGCTTGACACATAGCAAGCACTATATAAATGTTTATTCCTTTCCTTCGTTATGAGGTAACCATTCCACTTGTGGAGACCTTTGACTCTTAAAAGAATTTCTTTCCTTATAACTTAAATCTGCCTCCAATTTTCATGTCTTTACACTGGCTGTTTCTTATATCTGGAATATATTCCCTTCTCACTTTTGTCTCTTAGAATCTGTGGTCTCCTTCAAGCTCTAGCTCGCGCAGGCATTGCTTTCTGTAAGAGGCTTTTCCTGATTACTTTGCTCTCTCTCTCTCTCTCTCTCTCTCTCTCTCTCTCTCTCTCTCTCTCACACACACACACACACACACACACACACACACACACACTCACACACACACCTTCCCCAACTGCTAAATCTCCTTTTATGTCTTTTGAATATACCTAAGTAACCACTAGGGGTTGAAATAATGGAGTTGCTACTATCATAAGGCTAGGCTCCATGTGTCCAAGTAACTCAACTTTCTCCTCTTAGTGTGACTTCTTCCTTTCTCTTCAGAGCTACTTAAAACTCCAGCTGTCATGAAAAATCCTACCCTCCTCCAGGCCTCATCTCATGTTAGCTTAAATTTACAAGTTGGGAAGAAATAAAACTTCCAGGATCTTTAACAACCTTAGGACCCCTTGCAAGACAGCCAGTTCAAGCCTTGCCAGGACTATTAACATTTATATACACACATGTTGTCTCTCTCTATGGAATGTAAACACCTTTTAGGGGAGATACTTTCTCATGTCTGTCATAACATTTCCCATCACTTTGCACTGTGCCTGGCACCTAGAAGGTTCTTAAGAAATGCCTGTTGGGTAATTGATTGATTCTACTCATTACTCTCAGTTCAGTCCTAAGAAGAACAAGTCTAATCCCTTTTCCACATGGCAATCCTTCAAATATTTGAAGACAGCTGTCATTCATCCCTTGCCCCATGTGTTCTCTTTTGTAGACTAAATATCCTCAATTCCTTCAACCAGTCCATAGGTCTCATGGTTTCCATTAACTTCACCATCCAAAACATTACTTTTTTCTAAGTGTACTTCAGTTTGTCAATATCCTTTCTAAAACTGTAGCACCCAGAAGGAAATGGATTACAGATATGGATTGATCAGTGATGAATACAGTGGGACTATCACTTTCCTCAGTCTGACTGTTTATTTCTATAAATCTGGGCTCTCATAGATATTGATATAACATAACCTTTTTCAGGTCACAATTCATTCATGCACTCACAACCTATGTTTCTTGTCCAGGGTCCTTCCATAAATCATCCATAGAAGATCCATTAGGGAACTTCCTTTAGGTCTACTAATATTTCATAGATACCAGTGGCATACAATCATCCTTCATTCTCATTACTCAAATGGTTCACTTCCTTTTCTAATCACTAATGAATGAAATACCTTTTTTTTTTTCAGGAGCATATACTGTGCTAAGTACCGAGAATATAAATACAAAAGCAAAGACAGTCCTTGACCTCAAGAAGCTTGCCTTCTAATGGGAGAAAAAAAATACCTATAGCTGAGTAGTGGCCAAAAAGTGGAGTTTTAGTCCTGGAAGTTACAGAGATAGTGAATGGAACCAAAGGAGGGTAGGTTGACACACCCCATCCATGTCCTCGGTGAGGTATTTTATGCCAAATCGCTTGTCTGACAGGTCCTATTGAACTTAGTCTAGAGAGGTTCATTACCAAAAGGTTGACTGCTAAGTGGTGATTTTTTTTTCATTCCCATAGCAACTCATAAACCAGAGACTAAAATGGAGAGCGCTCCAGGTCTGTATCACTGAAGGAATTGCTCACATCTTTTGAAGTCTTGAAAACATTCTGCCAAACTACTCATCAGAACCTTGGTGCTCTTCACAATGTGAATGGGCAATCTAAGGGATTGCTGGTGATATTTTAGCTCAAACATGAAATACAAAAGTTAGGTATCAAGGATACTTAGGATATAAAACAGATCCCCCTTCCCCCCTAGGGTAGAAGTAGGGTAGAGTACTTTATTCTAAAATTTTCCCAAACTCGCTTTATTCTGGGGATATTTAAAATCCCTAGACTCCCCAAACATTTATTTGCTAATTAAAAAAAATTTCAATCCAGTAAACGTTTATTAAGCACCTACTTTATGTAGGCACTATGCTATGTGCTGGGGATACAATTAACAAAAAGTCAGTCCCTAAATGGAAGAGGATAAAATTTGCAAAAATCTAGGACCATGAGATTGACTTTAACTCCTGGCAAAATTTTAGTCAGTCAGTCAACAAGCATTTATTAAGTGCTTAGTAGGTGCCAGTCATTTCGCTAAATACTGGAGATACAAAGAAAAGTGAAAATAGCCCTGCCCTCAAAGAGATTTCATTCTAATGGAGACACAACATAAAGGGTGAATAAAAGGTAATCTCAGAGGGGAATAAACTAGCAGGAGGGGAGACAGAGAAAGAAAGGCCTTCTGCAGAAGGTGGTATTTGTGCTAAGTCTTTTAGAATACATTATTAGAGATATTTAGTGGACATCCAGAAAAGTAAATGGTAACCGCAGAGCCAGTGTGGTTTTTATCAAGAATAAGTCATTCAGGACTAAGTTCATTGTCTTTTTTTTTTGACATAGAATGGTAGAAGGGAGAATTCTACAGATAGCTTACTGAAAATCAAATCATTCTACAGTTGCATGCTTTTCTTAGGAAAACAATGTTAGCAAACAGCAGAGATATGGGCTAGACAGTAATCCAGTGCAGAACTGGTTGAATGATTGGACACAAAGAGTAGTTCACTCATGGCAGAATGTCAATTTGGAGAAAAATCTCTAGTGGAGCATCCTAGGGCCCTGTGCCACTTAATATTTTTATCAGTGGCTTGGATGAAGTTATAGAAGCATACTTATCAGATTTTCAGATGACAAAAAGTGAATGTATTGGATAACAGAGTGTCAACAGGCTAGAATTTGGGCCCAAACTAAGATGATGCCATAGAGATATTTGTAAAGTCCTACACTTGGGTTCAAAAATTTTATTTCATATGTTCAATATGAAAGGGCTATAATTAGGTAGCAGTCTATCTTAAAAAAAAGAATATCAGTGTTAGGGAGTAAGACTTGAAAGGTAGGAGGGGGCTAGGTTATGAAGGGCTTTGAATACCAAATGGAGGATTTTGTATTTGATCCTGAAGTTTATTGAGCAGGCAGATGACATGATTAGACCTGAGCTTTAAGAATATGGACACACCCACTGATGTAGATTACAAGTCCTCTAAGGCTTAGTAAATAATTTTATGAGGTTTTATGGGTATAAAATTCATTGCTTGATGGCCAGTCTGATGATGGTATAGAACTGGCCCCAGGTTCTCAAAGGCTCTGTACCAGGGTGCAAGATCTATATTAGGATTGTGGACCTAGAGCTGGAAGGGCCTTCAGAGTCTCACCTCTTTATTTTTCAAATGTGGAGACAGGCTGAGGAAGGCTAAGTGACCTGACACAAATCACACAGACAGTGAACGTCAGATCTGGCCTATTTTCAGTCTTCAGTTCAATTTAAAAAGCACTTATTAAACTATGTGCAACTACAGACTTGGGGAGAAACCATCTTCCAAAGACAAGCCTGGCTAAATTCAGACAGACTCATCTTGCTGGAAACTGAAGAAAATGCATATGTATGTGGCGGTTGTGATCAGGGCAAACTGCCATGCCCATTCCTGATCAGCTCCAGCTGGAGTGCACCCTGTGGAGCCGGCCTGGAGATAGATGCTATATAGTGCCACACAGGCTGTCCCTGGAGCTGGATCCCTTCCTAGGACAACAGTCCTGGCCCCTTCCAGGGGACCATGTGTGCTG
Source organism: Vombatus ursinus (assembly GCF_900497805.2). Taxonomy (NCBI): domain Eukaryota; kingdom Metazoa; phylum Chordata; class Mammalia; order Diprotodontia; family Vombatidae; genus Vombatus; species Vombatus ursinus. The sequence goes on from NW_020954610.1 coordinate 36,361,271, forward strand.
GCTTAGTGCTAAAAGGCTAAGGGCAAATGTATTAGCAGAAGGGGCCTAGTTCCAAGTACAGTAAATGAGCCGGCTCCAGGCACAGCATGGGGTGCACTCTAGTCAAGAGGGAACAGGAAAGGAGGAGGAATCCTCCTGGTCACATGTCATACATGCAAGGAGGCAACAGTTAAGCTTGCCTCCCTCTTCCCTTACAGTTGGTATGTGTACTAGGAAATTAAATTAATACCTTTAGAGAAATAGTTTGTTACAGATGTAGGGAAGGGAGTGAGCAAGCAGTTCCCACATGTGGAGTGAGACTGCACGTGTGGTAAGGATGCCCATTGTTGTGTGTGACTTGAAGGGAGGCAGAATATACATCTTCAGCCTCTTCTGTGCCCACCCCTCCTTCTCCAAGGGAGACTTTGATTCCTGACAGTAAGGGAAGCAGGAGGTTGGGGCCAGAGTCCACTGCTCTATTCACCTCAGAGAGAGAGGGGTACCAAGCTAGAAGCACATCTATCTGCTCCCTTAAATATTGTTAGTCTAGGGGAATGATCAGGAATGCTTTGTTGTTCCTGGAGATAAGGGGAACCTTAAGCTCTACATCTATTCCTTTCCCACCTAATACCAGTTTCACAATGAACACACAGACAACAGCAAAAAACAAACAAACAAAGAACACCTATCCAAATCATAGCAAAATATAAATCAGACGAGGTATCCATGGGAGAATATATACCAGACAATACAGAATGAAGGAGCTCTCCCATTGGGAGCAAGATCACTCAGTTCAACCAAGAGAGAGATCCATGATCTCAGCCAAGGGGAAACTCCTCAAAGTCTCTAGAATAGCATGCTGAGAATAGGGACATGATGGAGACCTCCCACTACCCTTTCCTCTTTGGCTAACTAAAAGTTATACAGAATTTAAGCTAGCTGACTCTAGTCAATTATTGGGGAACTGCTTATCTGGGAGCACAAACAATTGTAATTTTTATTGGGGATCAGTGTTTTTGTAAACTCTCTGAACTAGCAGAAAATCGATGTCCCTCCAGTCTCTTCCTTCAGTCACCTGAAATGGAGTTAGACTCTTCCATCTTCTCTCTCAAAGCTGGAAGTCAGGAGTACCAGAATGATGAGTCCCCAAAAGGGCACTGTGAGAACTGAAGCTCTGAGTTTCTTACATGAAGGGCAGGGTCTTCATCTCTACTAATAAGGAGAAAGTCCTGTACCAAGAGGCTTTGAGACAGGAGTTACATTCCTTTCCTGAGCCAAAACTCTTTACAATCCCTTGCAAAGATCAGCTGGGGCAAATTCAAAACCTATTAAATATACAATGTAAGTTTTCAGGATATATTTACCAATATCAAGGTAAGGAAAGAACAGCAAGTGTTTATTTTGTAACATGGCTAATATGGAAATGTTTTTCATGACTTCACATGTGTAATTGATATCATATTGCTTGCCTTCTCAATGGTGGGAGAGGGGTTGAAGGAAGGGAGAAAATTTGGAACTCAGTTTTTTTTTAAAAATGAATGTTAAAGTAAATTTGCTGTTAAGTCATTCAAAATATATATATATTTTTTCAAAATTCGTTTCAAAATAAATTTGCTGTTAAATCATTCAATATATATATATATACATATATACACACACACATACACACACACACACTATATATATATATATATATATATATATATATATATACATATATATATAAGAATAGCAAGTGCTCTCTTGACATCTCTGAAGTCACTCCGGTTAATTCATAAGCCCAGCTCCAATGGAACCAACTCTTTTGCAGGTGAAGGAAGACAATGCCAAGAGCTAGTTAAGAATCTTGGAAATTGTAGTCCAGTGTCTTAATGAACAGACTCCTCAGCCCAGGCACTTTGTGACTTGGAATGAATGGGAGGAAAGGCTTAAGGCTAGCTCACTGTAAGCTTTGGATGGAGTTGAGGGAGGGATAGGAAAAGTCAAGGAAAGATGGAGTGGAGCTATGGCAAGGGAAAACCATCATACCAGAAGTGTTAGACTGAGCATAGAAAGCTGACTTCAGTACCATGTCTTTACTTGTCAAGAAAAAAGAAACTCAGACTATTTCTTACAGGAAATGACTGTCTAGCTAGATGGATAGAGCTCTTGGCCTGTTGTCAAGAAGATTTTGAATAAAAGTCCTGCCTCAGATACTTACTAGTTGTGTGACACTGGGCAAGTCACTTAACCCTGTTTACCTCAGTTTCCTCATCTGTAAAATGAGCTGGAGAAGGAAATGGCAAACTATTCCAGTATCTTTGCCAAGAAAACCCCAAATGGGGTCATGAAGAATTGTATATGACTAAAATAACTGACCAAAAATGAAAAGGACCTACTAAAGATTACAAAATATTTCCCTCTCAATAATTTAGTTCAATTTGATAAACATTTATTAAGTAAGGCATCAGGTGGTGGGAAAACAGAGGCAATTATGAAATAGCCCCTGGCCTTAAGGAGCTTATATAATGGTGTAGGGGGAAGGGGAGGATAGAATACATACACAAATAAGTATATATGTTATTTGAGGAGCACCAACAAACCTGTAAGATAGGCAGTGAAAATATAATAAGCCCCATTTTACTGATGAGGAAACTGAGGCTCAGAGAGATTAAGAGACTCAGCTATCAAGTGTTAGACAGAGCTAGGATTTGGCCCCAAGTAGCTCTACTTTTGTTATATCATCATGCCACTAACCAGCAGTGTGACCTTAGGCAGCCGGTTCCCTATCTCTGCTTTAGGCAAATCATATTATCTCTCTGGTTTAAACAATTGATAAATTGTGTCAGCTTTCCTTTAGGATAACTCTATGAATATTTCTTTTTTAATTTAAATTTTTTTAAAGTTTTATTCTGGACTTAAGAAATAAAACAAGTATTTCCATAATGTGGTAGAATAGGAAAAAATGAGTGTAAATGAAACTGCAAATCTATTATGTATAATTTGCTATTCTTTTAAATATATGATAAAGTTATCATGTAACCTTTCTTTTTTTTCCTTTTTTTCTTCTCTTACCCCACTCCCCGCCATAGAGATGGCTGCTATTAGACACAAATATGTGTGTGTGTGTATGTATATATATATATGTATATACACACATATATATATGTGTGTGTGTGTGTATATATATACACACACATATATATATATACACACATATGTAAAACCATACTTCTATTTATCAGTTCTTTCTCTGGATACAGATAGTATCTTACTTCATAAGTCCTTTGTAGTTAATTTGGGGGATGATTCTATGAATCTACAGGATTATACTTTGGAAAATGGCCCTTTTGTGAGGGATAAGCCAACGATTTTTCAGTTTACTGAATGACTAAGCAATTTTTTTATGATTCATTTATGTCACATTAAATAGCACACAGTACAAAGGCTGCTCATCAGAGACTGCATATACACTGAGGCTGAGCACAACCACTTCTCTGGAAAGTAATTTTGCAGGAAATGTGAAGGCTCTGTACGAGGTTCTACAGAGTGACAATTTGCCTTTGTTGTTATTGTTGCCTGTCAGGTTAAATAAACAGTCTTACAAAAGATGCTGCAATTGCCCCAGAAGATCTAGTAAATGTACTATTTAGCCTTTAATGTCTAGAGCTGCTTAATGGCTCCAAAATTTAAAAAAAAAAACAAATAAACAAAATGTTTTCCACACACCCAAGCCTCCCATTGAATGCTGCTCAATATTGAGAACTCACTGAATTTCTGCCAGATCACTGTATTATTCCAGCTCAGGTTTGCAGTGTTGGGGATTTGTGTTTTGGTTATGTAATTTGGCAGACACTAACTCATTCTCCACTATTCTGATAAGAAGAAAGTAGAACACAAGTGAATGCATTTTTCACAGGTCTAAAAAGTCTAGCAAGGGGCAGGCGCAGCTAGGTGGCACAGTGAATAGAGTGCCAGGTCTGGAGTCAGGAAGACTCAGCTCTCTGAGTTCAAATCTGGCCTCAGACACTTACTAGCTGTGTGACCCTGGGCATGTCACTTAACCCTGTTTGCCTCAATTCTTCATCTGTAAAATGAGCTGGAAAAGGCAAACCACTCTATATCTTTGCCAAGAAAACCCCAAATGAGGTCAGAAAGAGTCGGCCACAACTGAAAAATGACTGAACAACAACAAAAAGTCTAGAGATTAATCCTGAGACCTTGTGCTGGGTCTTCTCCAAGGAAGTTGCTATTTCAGCCTTCCTGATTTCTAATCATTGGATTATCGATTTAGTGTTGGACAGGACTTTAAAGGCCATCAACTCTAACCCCTTCATATCACAGTAGTCAAGTGACTTGCCCAGTCTCTGAGGCAGGATTTGAACCTAGGACTTCCTGACTCTAAGTCTAATGCTTCTTTTACTGTCCCAACTAACTACTTCTGTAAAATAGGTATGTCCACAGGGGTTGTCTAAATGTGTATAAGTAGCTTGTGTACAGCATGGATAGATACAATCTAAGACCTGTCCAGCTCCTGCAGAAAGGAGGAGAGCTAAAACACAGTGCCTGTATTGCTAACATGATAGTTAGGGGGTGGAACGTGAGGGAAGGAGAGAGGCAGGAAGTTCCCAAGAGTACCCTAACTCACTCTTGCCTCCAGTGTCTGGAGTATAAGACTAGAATCTTAACTGTCTCCACTGCTCAAATATCTCTGAACTGGTGAGCTCAAAAAGTCATTTCTCTGATCATTCCTAAGGGGAAGGACAGCCCTTAGTTTACACTTACCAGCTTAGGTTCTTCCCACCAAATGCTAGTTACACAAAAGACCATTACAAACAGTGAATAGGAAGTAAACCCATTTATCCAAGCAAAGAAAACAGTTGTGGGCATGGTGGTGGGGGAAGGCAAGGCCCAGCAGAAGGACATCATGGAAATGGTCTTCACTCTTCAGACTTTTCCACTATACTTCAGCTGCCTTCTCCCTCCACCTCTGAGTCCCTCTTCTCCCCTTGGTTTTAGGGAAGAGTCCAGAGCAGCCATGCTTCACTCTCCAAACTTTACTGCCATGCCCCCTTTCTATCTTTTCCTCACCCTTTTATAGTTTCTTGTTACAATATCTTCCCCCATTAGAAGGTAAGCTCCCTGAAGACAGGGACTGTTTTCCTTTTTGCATGTATTTTATATCTCCAAAGCCCGGCACAGTGCCTGGTACATAACAAGTGCTTAAGAAATAAGAAAGTGCTTCTTATCTTGCTATAGGACCTAGTGGTGGCTGGGGGCTCATGGAATAAAGACAGTCATACTATTTGTGGCCTGGGCTGCCTCAGGGAAGACTTCTCTTCCCCCTTCCCTACCTCCCTGCCCCCTCCATGTTTGCCCCCTGGATAAAGCCCTGATCCTTCTACCTTAATTATAGTTGTGGGCACCCTGGTGGAGTGGTAAGAGCATTAGACTCAGAATCAAAGACCCAGATTCAAAGCCCGTTTCTAACTCTCAGCTTCATTTCTCCATCTAAATAATGGGAATGATAATTCTTGCCCTTTTACCTCAAAGTATTGTTGTGAGGCAAGCCCTTTGTAAATCCTCAAGTGTTCTATAAATATGAGCTGTGATTATTGCTAAGGTGTAGGTGGCCTGTTATGTTGGGGTTCTCTTTCTAGTGGCAAAACAAAACAAAACCCTAACAGTCTTTAAATTGTGAATTAAAATAGAACATTTTTGCATCAGTGTCTCTGGCAATAATAATAATAATAATAATAATAATAATAATAATAATAATAACTAACATTTGTGTAGCACTTACTATATGCCAAGCACTATGCTAAGCGCTTTATAATTATTATCTCATGGGATCTTCCCAACAGTCCTGGGAGGTAGGTGCTATAATTATCCTGATTGTTCAGATGAGGAAACTGAGGTAAACAGAAGTTGTGACTCACCCAGGCTCATAGAGCTAGTAAGTATCTAAGGTAGGATTTGAACTCAGGTCTTCCTGACTTCATGCCCAATGCTCTATCCCATGAGCCACCTAGCTGCCTAGGTGATAAAGAGAACACAGTCTATCATGAAATATGGGTTGAATTTTTAGGACCTCTGAAACTATAAAAAAAAATCTCTGTAATGGCATAAGTACAGGAAAAGGTTATAAAAATATGCACATAATATTATACAATGAAATATAATAAGTAATACATATAATAAAATAAACATATTTAGCACATAATTAAATATATTTAATTTTAATTATTTTTCAAATGAATTGTTTGTATGTTTATGTTTATATTCATAAATTATTTAATATTTTAAATGTTTACTATATTTAAATATAAATACTATAATAATTATGATACTAATTTAAAATGAAATATAATTTATGCTTTGACATTACCAAATCACTTTATTATATTTTTGGCCCTCCTTTTTCATTGGTGTAGGGAACTCTTGGTGAGGAAAATACCTCCACTAATGCAAATTGATACAGGCTCTGGAACTGAGTCAAAGGCTTACCTGGTGCATTGAAAAGTTAAGTGACTTGCCCAGGATTATACAACCAGTGTATTTCAGAAACAGGACTCAATCTAAAGTTTCTCTGGCTTCACTACCAGGTTTCTATAAACTGCATAAGTGGTTTCCAAACTTTTTTGATCACATGCCCCAGTAGGAAAATATTTTATGGGATATGTATTATATGTGTGTGTGCATGCACACTTTCGCATGTGTGTATATATGTATATGTGTATGTGTATGTATGTATATATATATGTGTGTATATATACATATATATTTTTATATAGCCAAAACATATATAGCAGTTTAAGATTTGCAAAGCATTTTATAGATATTATTTCATTTGATTCTCTCAACAAACCTGAGAAGTAGATGTTATTATTATTCCCATTTTACTGATGAGAAAACTGAAGTTAAGAGAAGTTAAGCAACTTGCCCAGTGTCACACAACCATCAGAATTTGAACTCAGATAATCCTGTCTCCAAATCCAACCCTCTGTCCATTGCACCATCTCACTGTTTGAGTATATGTATAAATTTCATATATATATGACTATACTAGCATATTATTTGCATTAGAAAACATTCACAAAATGGAAATTAAAAAGAATGCCATAGAGGTGAAATGAACACAATTTTTAACTGATTTAAATTTTATTTATCAATGGCACAAAAAAACTCCCCCCACCCCAGTCAGGGGACTTTGCTGTGGTGGCCCTGAGGGTTAGTTTAGGTTAGGTGGGCAATGACTAGCTGCCCTCCTAACTGGGGGTGAGTAGGTACATAAGATGGTCCAGCACAGCTGGTGGGGAAGGAACTTGGGCAAGGGAAAGAGGGCAGGAGAGGTGACTAGCAGCTACAAGTGCACTGAACAGTTGTGCTTTTCTCTTTAGTTGTAATATTTTCTTCACGAAACCCCAGGGATCATCTTGTCCACTCCACTTTGGAAACCACTGCCCTGCACCACACTGTGTCTTAGGATGCTAGGATCATAGATTTAGAGCTGAATGGGACCTCAAAGGTCATCTAAACCAACCTTCTCATTTCTTACATAAAGAAATTGAACCCCAGAGATTGTGATTTGCCTAAAACTATGAGAGTGTTTACTTTCAAGTGGAATTGCTAAATCATGGGCTAACCACCTCCTCCTGACACACACTTGCACCCCCACCCACCAGGAGAGATTCTGTGGATCTGTTTTAATTAACACATATTTTGAAACTAGCATATACAGACTGATGTGTAAAGTGACTAGCAAAGTGGCTTGGAGTGCTTGAAAAATTTGATTGAAGTCTGCTAAATATTCCTCCCATCAGTCTCTTTATACTTTTAATTTTTTTTTTCACAAAGGAAGTACAGGTAAATTAGTGTTGGAATGATCATAAAATCTGAATTACTATAGTCTGAATTTAGTGATAACTTTAGCCCAGTCAATACTGGATTAAGAGAAACCATGCCTAACTATCCACTGGAAAATCTTACTCTTTCTGCCTACTTATCAACAACTTGTCAGTAGGATCATCTGACAGTTGTTGTTATTAAGTGTTTTTTTTTTCAGTCGTGTTTTACTCTTTGTGACTCCATTTGAGGTTTTCCTGCGGAGATACTGGAGTGGTTTGCCCTTTCCTTCTCCAGCTCATTTGACAGATGAAGAAACTGAGGCAAACAGGGGTAAGTGACTTGCCTAAGGTCACACAGCTAGTAAGAGTCTGAGCAAGCATTTAAACTCAGGAAGACTCCAGGCCTTACACTCTGTCCACTTCACCACCTAGCTGCCCTCATCTGAGAGTTATGAAGCCGAAGTTATTATTAGTACTTACATGATGGTGGGGGTCCTGGATTATCCCATCTAGAAAATGAAATGTTAGATTAAATTGCATCTGACACCACCCTCACTCTAAAAATCCATAAGTCTACGATTCTAGGCAAAATGATGGAATAGGAGATCTCTAAACTTCAATGTCCCACTTCTGTACTTTACCCTACCTAATTGTCTCAGCACCCTACCTACCCATCCACTACTTTCCATAGGCCAGTAAAAATGTTTTTCTTTTTAACAGCAGCACCTACTTGAAAGTCTTGTCCCTTTGAAATAGCTAGCATTTATATAGTGCTTTGAGATTTGCAAAGTAATTAAAAAATCTCATTATCTCCTCACAACAAATGTGTGAGGTAGGTGCTACTATTATCCCCATTTTATAGATGAAGAAACCGAGGTACACAGAGGGTTACATGACTTACCCAGGGCCACACAACTAGTAAGTGTTTGAGGCTGGATGTGAACTCAGGTCTTCCAACTTCAAGTCCAATGATATATCCACTGTGCCACCTAGCTGTCACTGTCTCTCCCAGTACCCTCTATTTCATTGGAACAACATACAAACATAAAGTATGCAGATTTTTGAAAGAGCCTCTAAATAACTTACCCATGCAGAGGTCTCGTTAGCATGGGAAGGAACTGAGAAATTCTCAGAAAGTGGGTTAGGGCAACCAGGAGTTATTCTTTTGTGTGTGTGTGTTTTGATTTTTTTTGGAGGCAATCAGGGTTAAGTGACTTGCCCAGGGTCACACAGCTAGTAAGTGTTATGCGTCTGAGGCCGAATTTGAACTCAACTCCTCCTGAATCCAGGGCCAGTGCTCTATCCACTGTGCTACCTAGCTGCCCCTCAAAGCTATTTTTTATAATATTAAGATGTCTGAATTTCTAGTATAGTAAATGTCAAAAGACATAACCCACATAAACAAAAACCCTCTGGGGAGATTCTCAACATTTTCAAGCGTATAATGAAGTCCTGAGACCAAAGAGTTTGAGAATGCTGATCTCCTTGAAATCCTTTATTTTAGAGTCTGTCAGTCAACAAGCATATAGTGAGTGCTTCCTCTGTGCTGGGTATTGTGCTATGTGCTGTAGATGTAAAGTAAAGGAAAAAACGTGGTCCCTGCCTAGAGGAAGATAACATACAAATAACTGTACATAAGGGATACATATAGTGTAAATGTTAGGTAATCTTAGAAGAAAGGAGCTATGCTGAGGGTGCAAACTGGTCATCTGGCCTTGGATCTAGGAGTGAAAGATCAGACCAATGACCCTGTCAAGAGAGAAAATAAGGTGTCGGTAGCAGGAGCTGGTCTTGATGAAGCCTGTAACTATTGTAACTAATGACTGCATCCATTTCTAGACAGTAGGAGACCATGCCTTTAATAAATAACACATCTAGAATGTTGGTACGAATTGTTGTCAGGCTCCCTAGCCTATTGTTTAGACTCAACTCCTCTTCCTTCCTGCAGAAGGGAAATTTGAACTGAGTCTTGAAAGAAGCCAGGAGGTGGAAGTGAGGAGAAACTTAGAGAGGCTATACAAAGGCCTACAATTCTCCAGGGGCATGTCAGCCCAGGGGATGTGATACTTTCAACAATGAGATTTTGAAGGTACGAAGAAAAAAACAATTTCAAAAAGATAGAAAAAAGTCCGTTGTCTAAAGAGATTGATGCTGATGCATAAGAAACCTGTCCACCAATTTCTATTTTAAAAAGAGGCAAGGTTGTATAATGGTTAGAGAGGCAGCCTTAAAGACAGGAAGACCTGGTTAACACATTCTGGCTTTTGGACCTTGGGCAAGTCATTTAAGTCTTCAATGTTCTAGGTAAACTCTCAAAATTGAAGCAACTTTCAGGTTGTGTGTTTGTGTGTATGTATGCATGTGTTTTAAATAAGTATTTTTTGAAATGTTTCTTTTCAATGATTGATTCTGTAAAAAGCTCTAATTTAAGTTTCTTCTAAATGTGTTTCTTCATGATGCCAGAGTAGAGTCAAGCTTAACAAGGTCTTCTTTCCCAGCTGATTTTACCAAGCCCTTTCTGTGGCCCTAGTTTCACGAGGTTGTAAAAGAGCCAACGGGAATCTCATTCATCCATTCACATGCATCACCAATTAGATGATCAGACATTTGGCTACCTTAAGAGGGGTATAGAAAGTTATGTTTACTTGCATTGGTAGAGGGGAACTCCCTACATAATAGCTAATAGTTAGCTATTATATAAAAACAGCTTGCTTTTATCTAACACTTTAGGTTTGCAAACTATAGGCTAGGGAGCTTACCAACATTCTAGACGTGTCATTTATTAAAGGGATGATCTGCCACTCTCTAGAAATGGATGCAATCATTAGTTACAATAGTTAAAGGCTTCATCAAGACCAGTTCATACTACAGACACCTGATTTTCTCTTTTGACAGGGTCATTGGTCTGGTCTTTCACTCCTAGATCCAAGGCCAGATGACCAGCTTGCGTGCCAGAACCTCTATGATCTCAGACATTTCCTAGCTGTATGACCTTGGACAAGTCACTTAATCTGTTTGCCTCAATTTTTTCAACTGTAAAATGTAGATAATAATAGCACTTACCTTGCAGGGTTGTTGTCAGGATCAAATGAGATCATATTTGTAAAAAGCGCTTAGCACAGTGCCTGGCACATAGCAGGTAATATAGAGGTGCTCATTTCTCCCTCTTCCCTCCCTTTCCCCTTCCCTGCTCCCTCCCTCCCTTTATGGATCTCCATCAAAGTTTCCTCTGACTTTTTCTCACCCAGGCAGAGTTCACCATCTTTTTGGGTCCTAACACAGTCTCTCATGTTCCACCTCCCTGGGACAGTTAATGAGACAAGCTGAATAGCACCTGTTGGAAGCCAGGGAAAGGCCTAGGCCCTTCATCAGGTTGTACAGAGTTGATACAGCACAGTGGGAAAAGTATCGGGTTTAATGTGGGGAAGACTTGGGTTTGAATACTGCTTCTGACACTAGCTATATGATCTGGGGCAAGTTACTTGACCTCTGTATTCGTTAAGTAACTCTCTAGGATTCATTAACTAATATCACTTATAGGCTATGATTTTCATTAGTGGAGGGAAATCTCTTACCTGAAGTCTCCTATGCTTGCTGATGAAATAATAGATCTTTCCATATAGTGAAATGGTAGGTTGAGTATAATATATATACATAGTTTACCCAGATTTTTAATGAAGCATTTGACAAAGTCTCCCATGTTATTCCTGAGGAAAATATAGAAGGAATGGGCTTGATGATAGTATAATTAGGTATCCTCAGAACTGATGGAATGGCTGGATGTAAAGACATTAACAATTCGATGACATCTCAGAAGGAAGGAGGTCTTCAGTGGAATACCCCAGGAGCACACGCTTGGTACCATTCTGTTTTAATATTTTGGTCAATAACTTGGATAAACTCTAAGGTCAAATTTAATAGGGCTAAATGTAAAGTGTTATATTTTGGTTTGAAATATATCTCTCCTGCCTTATATCTATGAAGTTACTGTCAAGTCTAAATAACTTCTCTGATAGATATGGGGGTTTTAATGAACCATAAGATCAGTTACTCAACATTATGATATTGCAGCCCACCAAACTAAATGTAGTCTTAGGCTGTGTTGAGAGGAATAGCATGCAGAAGGAGAGAGTTAACAATCCCATTGTACTCTGGTCGGTCCCACAATTGGAAGATTGTTTTCAGCTCTGGGTACTACATTTTAGGTAGGGCACTGCCCTCTTCTGGGCAGTCTCTTGTTTATCAACCAGAATGAGAGTCCACAAGCATTTATTAAGTACCTACTATGTGCCAGGCACTGTGTTAACCACTAGGGATAGAAAGAAAGTTAAAAGACAGTCCTTGCTCTCAAAGACTTCACAGTCTAACGGGGAAGAAAACATGCAAACAACTATCTACAAACATGACATATACAAGGTGAACTGGAAGTAATCAGCAGAGGGAAATCACTAACATGATGTCACACAAGGAGGATCTGTCAAACGAACTAAAATTTTTTAACTTGGAAGAGGACATAAAGGGGGTGATGAAAAGTTGTTTGGACGCATTTAAAGGTCTATGATTTGGAAAAGGGATTATATTTACTCTGCCTGACCCCAAAAGGCAGAATTAGGAACAATGGATGGAAGAGGCAGAGAAGCAGATTTTGGCTTCGTACAAGGAAAAATATCCTAGAAATTAGGCTTATCCAAAAGTCGGAGCAAAAATTGGATGTCCCCCTGGATGGGGCTCTTGTTCATAGCTGGGTTGAACTAGAACAAGAGTTCTTAACCAGGGGCCCAATGAACTTGTTTTTAAAAATATTTTGACAACCACATTTTAATGAGTGATTTTCTATGTCTTTTATGCATCTAAAAACATTATCCTGAGAAAGAGTCTGTAGGTTTTACCATACTGCCAAAGGAGTCCATGACACAAGGTTGAGTTCCTGCACTAAAGACTCTCTGATGTCCCTTCCAACTCCTAAATTCTGTGCTTTTGAGGCTCAGTGGGGTTAAGTGATACCTAAAATTAAAGTTCGTTAATGGAAGTTCAGGTACTAGAACTCAAAAGTCTTCTGTCTCATACTACGTCACTCTTTCCAAAATGCCACGTTGCTACTTTTAGCCTTATTTCACTCAAATGGTGCATCAGCAGGTCCAAGTTGATTTGAGTGGATCTATTAATAGTCTTCTAGAAAAGTATGTGCTCTCAGTGTACAAGGTTAGACAAGTTATAAAAAGCTACATTCCTCCAGCAGAATGTAAGCTCCTTGAGGGGATGGACTATCTTACTTTTGTGTTTGAATCCCTAGCACCTAGCACAGTTAGTGACACATAATAGGCATTGACTAAGTACTTATTGATTAAGTCATTCATAAGCCTAAATATAAATGAAATGTATCCTCTAAGAATTGGGGTGGGGGAAGCACACTCTTGGACAACTGTTTGGTCAAATCTATTATCTTCTGTCTCATACTACAGGTGGAAAAATTACTGTCCAAAATTACTCTGGAAAATTTTTATATTAAGTCTCGAATATGGCATAGTGGAAAGAGTTCTGAAGTGGGGGTGGTGAACTTGATGTCATTGGACCTCAGTGGTTCTGTTACTTAACTGTATGACCTTCGACAAATCATTTACTCTCTCTTCTACCTCTTTTCTTCTTTCTCTTCCTCCCTCTCTTTTTTTTTCTTTCTTTCTGGGCCCATTTCCTCAGCTTTAAAATAAAGAGTCTGGATTACATTACCCATAATAAGATCCCTTCCAAATATAGGTCTATTTTGAACAAACACATGGTTCTTTTTATATCATTTAGACAGAAAAAAATGGGAAATACACATTTGAGTGTTTTTTTTTACCTTAATTTTTGTATTCTTTCATTAGAATGGCATAAGGTACTCTTGACTTCTTTTTCAAAGTTCCAAATAAGCAAAAGCTAGTCGTACAGCTCATTTTAATTGGTTATTTTAACATCATGAGAGAATAAAGCTCATCTTTTAATCTGATTCTATTACAACCAATACTACAATACAGGGATTCTTACCTTAGGATCCACAGATCCCCAAGGAGCCCATGGATAGATATCAAGGGGTTCTATGAACTTGGATGGGAAAAAATTAACTTCTCTATTTTCACTAACCTCTAACCGAAATTAATCATTTTCTCCAATTATGAAAGTTAAGTGTAAATCATTGTTCTATAAGGAGGTCCACAGATTTCATCAGACTGGCAAAAAGGTCTATGCTACAAAAAAGGTTAAAGAACTCCTGCTATCACATTATGAAGTAACTCTTCAGAGTGGGGAATCTTATGATCATAAGTTCATGGCTTTAGGGTTAGAAAGGATCTTTGGAGTCATGTAGTCCCAACTCTCTCATTTCACAGATGAGGAATTTAAGCTCAGAGAGGTTAGGTGACATTGGAAGCAACAAGGCTAGGAATTTGAACTCAGGTCTTTGGACTATTAATGACACAGAATACACCTTGTCCACCTCCTATAAGCATATATATTGTATTCTGGTCTCTCTTACTCTAGTGAGGAGAATAGCATTCCAAGATGTGCCCTCTCCCCCTATCAAAAATTAACTCCAATGATTAAGGTAAACACAAGACTACTTTTATTTTTGTTTTTGCAACACAGAGAAGCTCACACTCACAAGAGAAATAAGCAAATCAACACAAATATTGAGTTCCATTTTCCCACCGAATACATAATACTTAAGAGTAGCGATCAAGAGATAAGCAACATTTTTAAGCAGTTTTCCTTAAAAAGCAGTTTCTGACAGAATCCATAAAACCAGGTCTTCAAGCAGGAAAGTGACAGACAGATACTGCCACTGACCCCGGTATCAAGAAGCACCTTAGTTACCTGGGTGTTCATGGGCACAGTGGGAATGGGGAGGACATCTTAAAATACCTATTTCCTTTTCATCATTGATTTTAAAGGTCAATTTTTGACTTCATGAAAACAGGTTAAACAGGTTTCACCCTCAGGATCTCTTACCTAGCTTTAACATTTAAGATACAAAGGGGAAAAAAGGTGGGGGGAGAAGAATAAGTAGAACAGAAGTAGGATTACACCTGAAAGCTCTTTATCATAATAAATGTTAGGATTTGAAAAAAATTATTTAATGTTTTTACATAATGCTTTTCCCCTGAAGACATGAAATTCAGGGGCCAAACCATTTAAATTCACCACTGACTGAAATCACATTTGATTTAGATCACAGAGTCTTTTTAATCTGCTCTTAGTCTTTGAACAAGACACCAATTATATACCAATTAACTCTGCTCAGCTTAAAACTAATGTGAAGTCACTGGTCTTGGAAGATTCTGTAGTTACCAAGGAGACAAGGTGGTGTGATGGAAGGAACACTGCCTTTGAGGGCAGAGCTCTTGGGTCTGATTCTTGCTTCTGTGATTTATTACTTGTGTGACCTTGGGCAAGTCACACCAGTGACTCGGTTTCCTTATCTATTAAATGAAGACAGTTGGACTTGATGGCCTTGAAAGGTCCTTTTGGGCAGCGAGGTGGTACAGAGCACTGGCCCTGGAGTCTGGAGAACCTCAAATCCAGGCTCAGACACTTAACACTTAGTAGCTGTGTAACTCTGGTCAAGTCACTTAACCCTGATCGCCTCCCCCCCCCCCAAAAGAAAGAAAAGAAAAAGAAAAAATAAATGTCTTTTCTACCTCTAACTTTATGATCTTATGATCTTTATAAGTGAAAATAATCTCAATCTTGGAAAATCCCAGAGCTTGGGTAATTATCATTGGCTTTAAAATTGAGCCCTCCTGAAAGGCTTCCTGTTAGGATCCATCTGACTGAGACAGCACAATATGCAATTAATACAATGTGCCATCCTGCCTTTTGGGACAAAAATCTTGGAGAGGACTTTTGGAGAGGAAAGTAAAAGGAAGAACCAGGAGGGAGTGAACATTTAAAACATGCTGTGGGATCACATATCCCTAATCTTGTCCTTTCCTCACAACCTCCAAAGACATTCATCAATGTTGGCTGACTGATGGTTTCAAAAAAACCACTGAGGATTATGAGGTAGTATTTCTCTCCCACCACTATTTGTTCTGACTGTGGAATTTCTATTTATATAAGAGAGACTGTTGGGTTGTACATCCAAAGGATTCTTCCTTTTTCTGAAAGAGATAACAGGAGATTCTACTCCTCTGTGTGCTCCTGTATTCTCTATTCCAAAATCTGTTACATTTAAACCTAGAGAAAAAGGGCTGGAGACCAAATATAATAAAATCATAAAAACAATTTAATAACTCATAACATTTTATCATCACCCCATCTGCTTCTCTGCTCAGTCTACACTATGGGCTATAAAAAAAATAACATCTGTACTCTTTCCAATTTGTCTGCCATAAATCATATTCTTCTTAAGTTGAGAAGCTTTTAAAAAATCTGTGCTTTTTCATGGAAACTTTCTGTTTTACATTTAAATGTCTTTTAACCTTTTTCTTTTCCTTCCCCAAAGCAGTAATAAGCAAAACACAAGCAATTCGTGGGTGAACAAGACTGATAGTTTTTCTATCTTATACATCAAGCTCACATTCATAAGCCTTGTAATCTGTTTCCATCTCAATTTAAAAAAATAAATGTCCTTAGCTTTATTTTATTTAAAAAATAAAAGTCCTTATACTTTCAAAAGAAACATCTTCTGCCCTCCTGAATTTAATCTTAGGTTTGAGAGGCAGGGGATAAGGTAGAAAGGGATGTGGGAAGACCGTCAAGAGTTAGAATCACAGAGCTAGAGAGGTCCTAACACATCACCTAATCTCTTCATTTTATAAACAAGTAAACTGAGGCTCCTTAAAGGTGATGTGACTTGCTCTAGGCCACCTCGCTAGTGAGGGGCAGAGCCAGTGCTAGAAATGTGACAGCTTGTACAGAATATGTAGCCGGGGGTGGGGGGCGGGGGGCGGGAAAAGCTC
The DNA here is from genome assembly GCF_900497805.2 of Vombatus ursinus. Classification (NCBI taxonomy): domain Eukaryota; kingdom Metazoa; phylum Chordata; class Mammalia; order Diprotodontia; family Vombatidae; genus Vombatus; species Vombatus ursinus. The sequence goes on from NW_020954610.1 coordinate 36,378,012, forward strand.
TGGACCTTTAGTCAGAGATTCAAATGCTGCCTTGGACACTTATTTTCCATGTGACCTTAGGCAAGTCACTTAACCTCTACAGCTCTCGTATAGCATGACAGAGGTTGGACTAGATGGTTTCTGAGGTCCCTTCCGGCTCTAGTTTCGAGCTCCTTTGACCCCCTGGCCAGGGGTCTTTCCACTGCCCCATACAGCCTCTCAATTCTTTATTACGGACGTTGTTTCTTTCCTTTATTATTCGGGACGACGAAACAAGCCTCGGCTATTTATTTAATGTTTTCATACTCTGGTTGCAACAGCATTTTTGCGGTGCTAGAAGAGCAACATCATTCCAGAAAAATGTATATCTGATTAAAGAGAGAGTCAGGGACTCTCCAGTAATATGCTGGTGTGTAATCTGGGTAGGGGGGTGACAACAAGTATGCATTTTTCAAAAAGACTCGCTTAAGATCACTGTCGTAACTCCTGCGTCTGTCAGAGAGGAAACATTCAACATCAAGTGACGCCTCGGATTGGCTCAGCGTGCTGCTGTTCCACGATTCATGAAAGCTTTTATTATTAAATAGTTAACCAACATTAGGAAAAGAATGTTTCTAAGTGTAGAACTTCACTTGCCACACAAGCAGATGCAATGTACAATAACACTTTTCTTGGAGAAATAAAACACAAAGAGTAACAGGTTCTGGGAGTGCAGGGAGGTCAAAGGACATTAACGTTTCAAGCAGGTTGCTTAAAAAAAAAAAAAAAACCAACTCCATAGCATGATAGTGGTGGAAGCAACCTCAGAGATCATCTTGTCCAATACTCTCATATTACAAATGAAGAAACTGAGGCTCGGAGAAGGGGCATGACTTGCCCAGAGCCACACAGTAATGGCAAAACTGAGATTCAAATTCAGGGCTCCTGACTCCAAATCCATTGTTCCTTCCACTAGACTATGCTGGTCTTAACATACCATCTGGGAGAAATTTAACATTTAACATGCTCACCCACCGTCTCTCTCCCTTTTTTCTTTGCTATATTGTCATTTTGATTGCATGCTAATTCTAAATATCAATGAAAAGTCAATGATCCACATTTAAATTCATTTACTATTCAGACAGAAAAAAGTGAGGTGAACAAGAACACCAACAGTGGCTAGGAATATGCTACTGTGGCTTGGGACTGATTGTTCATCTCCCATAAGCACTCATTAGCCTATCCTAACTTTAGCAAGGAGGTGTGAACTAGAGTCCAAAATACCTCTTAGAAGTAGGGACAAACTCCACCTGGCATCTTTGAAATTTTGGAAAAAACAGACTTATTGAGTTACTCAATATCTCCAAATGCTTACCTAGTGACCAAAAAAAGTTTTATCTTTAATGTGGGATGAAGAAACAGTTCATTCTAGGAAGGTCTCTGCTCAGGAAAAGATGGACTTATGGAAGACTTATGGAAGTCTTATGGAAGATGGAAATCTGAAATCAGCCAAAATATGATGGCTGAGTAAAATAAGATGAATATATTTCAATGAATTTTCCAAAATAGCAGACATTTTATTGATGAGATCCTATCTTTAGTTACAGATATGTATATAAAGTTCTTCAATGTTAGGGGTTATAAAACAAAACAAAATTAGCCTATGTACCCCAAATGGGTACTTGCTTACTTGGAATACTGAGATTTTGGTTTCTTCCTGGCTATAGGGTTTTCTAGGGCCAAAATGCACAGGTATGAAAAAAGCCATAATTTTTATAAAATTAGCAATGAGTTATAGTCCATAAACAATAATATTCAAAGATTTATTACAGAGGCAAAAATTGTTTCCAATTCTAGGATATGGCAAAGGTGCTCTTAAAGCTTTTGTATCCTTCTAAATATGAAACATTAATTAGTCAACCAGTCAACAAGCATTTATTAAGCGTTCTCCATGTGCCAGGCACTGTTAAGCATTGGGGATACAAAGAAAGGCAAAAACACAAAAACAAAAAACCAGCCCTCAATATGGAATAAATCCAATTAAGATGAATTTTAAGATAGTATCTAAGTTATTTATTCATACCTAAATAGTGTTGGATTGAAAATTTATTAAAATAAATGGGAGTAAAGTATTTTCAATAGACAAAGGATTGTCTGCTTTTAAGGGAGAGAGAGGGTCTTTTTTAATGATACCCATTAAAAGAACACTTGAGGTGTATTTCAAAATGCCAGCTATTACTTGGTATCAGCATTTGAAAATCAGCAATTGTGACTGATAGTGTGGATAGAGCTTGTCTTTAATAAATGGAACCTTTCCCAGGTAAGGCTTTGATCAATAACAGTTTTCATATTTGTATGAAATGATATAGATTTGGTGATGCCCACTGGTCTTCTCTGTCTCTGCAATTTCCAATCTGTAGTCTTGCGGATAACACTACTTCAAACAATCTGTTTCCATTTTCTTTCCAACAGTATAATTTTGATAGATAACGACACTGCATGGTTATAATTTAAGGTGTTTCAGGGTACTTAAAAATACTCCTACTTGTGCCATGTAAGTGCATTAATAATAGTCCTAAGAGACCTTTAAAAAGCCATTTTCCAGCTTTCAACACACATTTACAAGCAAAAACTATCTTAATGTAGCATTTAACATTTTGTTTCCTAAGTTTCATCCAAAACAAAGCCAAAGAACAATAGCAAAATTTCTATGAAGTGCAAATTTCAGTAAGTGCAAATTTCCAAGCCCACAGACCTACTCTGAAATCACATTCTGAAATTCTGCAACGTCTCTCTTAAAATTTGTATGCTTGACATGTAATTTTCAAACATGAATTACTTTAAGTGATCTTCAACATTTCTTTTCACACACTTTTTAAAGACTTCTTTCTTCATTAAGATTTCCCCACTAGGCAATTTTCAACTTTGTAGTTGAAAATTTTCACATGTGTGCTCAAGATTCATTTTTATAAGAAAAGCAACTTTGTCTTTCTTACCATGGAATTGATTTGACGTTTCAAATTAATAAAGTAAAGTTTATCTTTGAATATGGCCAAAAAAAATCTCAACAGCTCAAAGGGTAAATTTTTCACATATATGAAAGCCACCCAACCCAGGAACCTAAAATGATCCCTGGCTTCCCTCTAGTAATTTCTCAAGTGGAGGCTCTAATTAGACACAGAAACTTAATAGTCATTCCCAAGAAGAAGGTACTATATTTTAACCAACACTTTCCAACTCCGCCTGGGCTGAACAGAGAGATGCAGAATCATCAGTTATCCCAGGAGAATGTCTTCAGAAGCCTCGTGGACCTACACGGAGCTTGAAAATGGAACCACTTGCTTGCCGCCCACATACACTTCGTCAATATTTCGATCATCTCCTAAAACAAGAATTAATCCATTAATACCTAGTATGAACCTGGCACTGAACTGGATGCTAAGGGAGATACAAAGAAGCAGATGACACGGCCTTCTGTGTTACATGACCAGCATTTAAGGGTAAGGACCCTTCCCTTGGGATGGAAACCAGAATTAAGTTCAGCTGGTACAATTCACATAGGCAGTGCTAGGCTAGAGGTGATCACAGCTTTCAGTATCATTCAGGGCTTTGGAAGGGCAAAAGCCATTAAGTGTGGACTGATAGACAATTGTGACCAGTCCCTCTCAACCATAACGTGAGGTGAAGCAACAATAGCTACTGTATCGATGTCAGCTTCAACCGTGCTGTTTCACTTATGAGCTAGTTTGATCCAGTTTACAACAGTGCCTATCCTACTATATGGCTCCTCTGCGGAAATGCAAGCATCTTCAGCTGTTGCCAATAGCCCTGGAACTATGTAGAGAATCCCAGAGAAATTTCCAATGAACTACACAGAATATGACTTGCGCCCTCTTCTGTTCCTGAGCCTGGCAGCACCCCAGACTCCTGACCCTGCTTATAATCTAGCTGGGGTGACAAGACTAAGACATACATAACCACTGGGTGGAAAAAAGTGTGAAATGAACTAGTGTAATTGAGAGATCAGGGTGGGATGGAGTAATGGAAGAGTTGAGACTTGAACTGGATACTGAAAGAAGGGTAGACAAAGAGATTTTTAAAAATGGGAAAAGGACCCACATGCGGAAAAATATTTATAGCAGCTCTTTTTGTGGTGGCAAAGAATTGGAAATTGAAGGGATGCCCATCAATTGAGGAATGGCTGAACAAGCTGTGGTATATGAATGTAATGGAGTATTATTGTGCTATATGAAATGATGAGCAGGGTGGTTTCAAAAAAACCTGCGATGACTGGATATGAACTGAAACAAAATGAAGTGAGCAGAATCAAGAGAACATTATACACAGTAACAGCAAAATTGTATGATGATCAACTATGAATGACTTAGCTATTCTCAGAAATACAATGATCTAAGACAACTGCATAGGACTCATGATGAAAACTAAAATTGCTTCTCCTCCCATAGAAAGAACTGATGTTGTCTGAATAGAGACTGAAGCATACTATTTATTTTTCTTTCTTTCTTCCTTCCTTCCTTTCTCTTTTTTCCTTTCTTTCCTTTTTTGTTTGAGTTTTCTTTCACAAAATGACTAATATGCAAATTTTTACATGATTGTACATGTATAACCTATATCAGATTGCTATACCGTCTCAGGGAGGAAGGAGGGGAGTGAGGGATAGAATTTGAAACTCAGAACTTAAAAAAAAAAGAATGTTAAAAACATTTTTATGTGTAATCGGGGAAAAATAAAATATTATTTAAAAAAGAAATAAGAGTAGGTTTGAGGAACATGGAGACAGAGGGAGAGCATTCCAGGTAATAGAAACAGCATGAGCAAAGGCATTGAGGCCATATTGAGGCTGATGGAGGCAAAAGACAGAGAGTTTGGAAAAACTGGGGAGTAGTAAGGAAACAAGGCACAGAGGTCTCAAAAGGCAGAGAAGTTTGAACTTGATGCATTTGGTAATAGGAAGTCACTGAAAGATACAAAGCAGGGACATGCTATGATGAAAGTCTAACAGAGATATGTAAGAAGGATTGGAAAGAGTGAGTCTAGAGGCAGAGAAACCAATGAGGAGGTTGTTATGGTAGTAGAGGCCAAAGCTAGGGTGGGATGTACATCTGATGATTGTGTGTGCCCTAAATCTTCTTTAAAAACTAAAACAGTTAAAGCCTGGCAAGAGTCTCCATAATGGGATTGGAATGAGCTAAGATTAAAGTGAAATTTATGCAATCTGGTGTAACAGATAACAATGGGTAATAAATACCAAGGATGAGAGAAATCCAGGGACCTACCTAGATAGAAGAACTTCTGGATAACAGCCTAAAATGAACAATGAAAGACAATAATTAGAAAGCAGAGTTTGATATCTTCTATAGAAAAGGACATTTATAGGGAACCATAGGATTTACCACTGAAAGGACCTTGGAAGCCATCTAGTTTAGCCTCCTTACTTTACAGTCAAGGAAACTGACACCCTAAGATGTTGTGATTTACTCAACATCACACTGTTAGTATACAGCAGCTAGGTGGTAGGGTGCATAAAACTCTGGCCTAGAATCAGGAAGACCTGAGTTCAAATCCAACCTCAGACATTAGCTGTGTGGGCAAGTTACTTAACTGATGCCTCAGTTTCCTCAACTGTAAAACGGGGATAATTATAGCATCTACCTCCCAGCATTGTTCAGAATGCTAATTGAGATAATATTTATAAAACGCTTGGCACATAGTAGGTACCTAATAACTGCTTATTTCATTCCTTTCCTTCCTTCAAACTTGGATTTAAACTCAGAAATTGATTTAAATCCAGTGCTTTCCACTCCACCAATACATAGACCATAAGCAATTAGCAAGGCCAAAAGACATGAGTTTGTTTTTTGGCAGTGAACTTTTATTTCCATTTTTTTTTTAAAAAACTAGGGATCATTTGTTAGAACGGTATTTACTTTTAAAGTGTTTGACAATTTTCAGAGAAAAGATGCTCTGAAAGTTTAAAAAATAAGTATGATAAAATAATTGACCCATTACAGAAGTTGTATATAATAACACCATGGATTGGATGAATAGGGTTTGGCATTAGGAAGTACATTCTGGTGTGAGACTAAACAGTTAACAAAATAATGAATTATACCAACGTCAACTTACATAGATCTTTTCTTTAAGGAGCTCATAATATGTTATACTTATTCTAATCAGTTCAATTTATTCTTGGCCCTGTCTTCAAGGAGTTTATAATCTAGTCATCTTGCTATTATATTGATAAACAAATACTAATCCAATGTAATCCCTCAAGGCCCTCCCTAATGCAAAGATTTTATCATGCAACTTATGCTTTGAATGATTGTTTTTAAATAGCATGATTAGAAGGTTTTAATAGTAAATCCTTAAATTAAGCACAGGGTCCTACACTTAACTCTCCAAAGACTTTCTCTTGGCTTACCTCTGAAAGCTCACCAGGCAGATCACCACAGAAGACATCGATGGGAGAGTCTGAAGCCTTAGGGTTGATCAGGAGGGCATCAAATTCCTTGCCGACTTCAAAGTTTCCAATCACGTCATCTAGTCCCAAGGCTGTAATGGGGAGCAAAGGAGTGAGTTTATGGCATTTTGGAACCCCTAGAATGCTCAAGCGTCCCAAAACTTATGTTTAATTTGTGAAAAAATATATAGACTGCTGACAGTTATATCAGGGGGGGAAGCAGCCAAGTGTTTTAAGTCAAGCATAAAAGAAGTTAATTTTTGTGCACTCATTTCAGATAGTTACAGGGACAGTAGGTAGGTTAAGTACATTGAAAGTGAAGTCTAAGAATGAAATGTCTATGCCCTTTTTTCACTCAAAGTGGACTAACTGGCTGTGATTCCTGGAAAGTCACTTAATCTCAGTTTCCCCACTATAGAATAAGGAAGTTGGACTCGAAAGCCTTTAAGGTCCCTTTTAAATCTCAAATGTGTTTCTACATTTTGAAATTTTTCCCTTTGAACTACGCCAGTGTATTCTGCAGGCTGGTTTACTGCCTCCTGCTAAACACACACACACACACACACACACACACCATTGCCATAAACTACCTAAAATTTACTAGCTAACTGCATCCTCCTTGCAACCTCCTGCTCCCAACTTTGATTTCTCCTCTGTTCTGTCACATACTTATCATTTTGATCCCAAGGTCTATTTTCATGGAAGTGACATTATCTCTAGATGCAGTGTGGTATGGTAAAAAGAATGCTGAACCCAGAGTCAGAATACTTGTGTTCAAATCTTACCTTGGATGCTAGCTGTGAGGCCATTGTTGTTACCCTTCCTTAGCCTCAATTTCCTCATCAGTTAGGCTATCAGTAACCAATAAATTGGGTCAATGGCCTCTCTCAATGACCAAAGACTTCTGCAGTGCCTTTTGGTGATTAGTATTGAGTTTCATGTCCAAATATCCCTTACTACTAAGAGTTTTACCTTGAGCCTCAAAATGTAGTTTTTCCAAAACGTGGTTCTCCTGCCCAATGAAAGTACTAGGTTCATATTTAGAACTGAAGGAGACTTAGAGTTGCCATCTAGACCAATCCCTTGTTTCACTTATAGGAATCTAGGGGGCAGAAAGAGGAACTGACTTGCCCTGGGAGTGCCAGGATTTGAACACAGGTCCTTTTACTCCAAAATCTGGTATTCATCCCACAGTGCCATGCTGCCGAGAACCATTCTTTAACACCAACCTATAAATTGGTGGAGATGTACACACCAAGACAACTGGAGAAGTCTGGATTAAAAAAGTGAGCTTCTTTATTTCATTTGTAAAGGTAATTTCAGGAAACCAATACCCTCACGGCACTGCGCAATTATCTCTGAAATAACAAACTCCCAATGGGTGACTTTTGATCTCCAAATGCCTACTATGTCTGAGAATAATTTTGGCAAAATTACTGGGCAATGACTTTGTCTTTTCTTTTTTTTTTAATGATTTATAGAAAAGGTAACTTTTTCATTCTCAGAAATAAAAGTCTGTAAGCCAAAGAAACACCACAGCAAAAAAGGGGGGGGGGGGGCTGGTGCTAAAATGGTTAGAAATGGCCATTGCTAGATGACTTCAAATTGGGTTTTTCTTTGTATTTTTGTTGGTGTGGAGTTGAAAATAAGAACATTGGAGAACTGTGGAAATTCTTCCCTTGCTGAGGTATGTGACATCTGCCTCTTGGGTTCTAGAAGTATCTGTCCAGTACATAGAAAAATAATACTGTAAGTCAAGTCAATCTGTAAAGGCTGTAGACTCAATAAGCCAGCAAACAAGAATAAGGATGTTTCTGGTAATACCGATTTGGATATTTCATTAATACCTTCCTAGTCCTAGTAGATTTGGATGTGGTTAAACCATCTCTACATATGGTCAAAGAATCCAGATATTCTTTTTTTTTAAAAAGGATCTGATTGGTTTTACTAGATTTATAAATAGACCCAAATGTAGATGAATCAAAAGGCATTTATTAAATGCCTACTAGGGGTGGGTGCTCTAAGGTCTGCAGAAGTACCTAAAGGCTGGTAAATAACTCTAATCTATTTACAGAAGGTCTGTTTTACTGCAAACTACCGCCCTCTGGAGGAACATCTCAATTCTTTGGCTATATGTATAGATAATTTAACCATATCCAAATCTACCAGGAATTTTAAGCACTTGGGATGCAGATAAAACAAAAAGCATTCATTAATCACCTACAAGAGGCCAGTCACAAGAGGCAGAGGTATACCAAAGCTGGTAAATAATTCCAATCCATTTACAGAAGACCTGTTTTACTGAAAACTACTATTCTCTGGAGGAAAACCTGGATTTTTTTGGCTGGAGCTATAGATGCTTTAACCACATCCAGATCTACTAGGGAATTTAAGCATTGGAACAATGATGAGAAGAGTCCACCTTTAAGAAGTACAATAGCTTCCATTTACCCTCATTTCACTTCAAATTATAGCATAACAACAACCTAGGAAGAAGACATCATTCAACAATGGCCATACTGCCCTAAGAATTAGAAGTGAGAACCACATAAAAACAAAAGAAATGATCTGGTATACACCCCATGCTGGCCAGCTCAGAAAGTGGGAGAGTCCCTGATGAAGTAGCATCACAAGGAGCCTAGAGTGAAAGAAGCATCATTTAAAGCAAATTCAAACATACAATAAATTGATCTTTGAAAAGTCAGCCAATCTAAGCTGAGGTTTTTTTAAAACATGATTAGTGATAACCAATTAAGACATTAGGGTTGCTGAAATTTCTAAAATTTTAGATAATAAATCAACAATTTCATTCACAATTGATTGGCAGGGAAACCAGAAAAGCAAGACCTTTCTTTCTTCAAATGTTCCTCATGGTTTTCTGCATTCCAAGATATTCTTGGAGTGGAAGCTAGCAATCTTATAGGACCCAAAGTAGTCACTGACTCCTCACCACCATTCACCACTGAGACTCAGCACAGCAAAGATGTCGCATTATATTTATGCTTGTTTGTCAATCATATGTACAGGGTTCCCTGAAAGATAACATATTCACCTTTTATGCCAAAAATAATCACTTATTACTTTTAGGATGTGCCACATGAGGTTTCAAAGAATAACAAGACCTTCATGAAATTATGTTTTTCTTCTCGAATCAAGAGAATTTAGAGATTTAAAAAAAATTTTTAATTTAAAAAATTTTAAAGATTTCTGCTTTCCACACTTTATTTAAGGACTTTCAAGTCAACAAATATTTGTTAATTAGCTCATATACCTAGAGAACTGTGCTAGATGCCAGGGGAAATAAAAAGTTTGGACAAAGTTATATGCCTGCTCTCATGGAGATTATGGTCCACATAGGGATATAAAGAGATATGAAATGAGATAGATACGAAACGCCCATTACCTTGGCTTCCTCCAAGAGTTGCTAGTCTGAACACTTCTTTCAGAGTGAGGCTTTTCTCATTTGCTTTTTTCATGTAAAGGATGTTGGCTACCATGATTGTTTTTCTGATAGCATCAAGCATGGAAGATGAATAACCACCAGCAACATCTATAGAAGATTAAAAAAAACATTAATAGTAAACTCATGCAGATAAACAGGTGATTAAGTATTATGAATAAAACACGGTGTTTCCTCGAATTCTACCTTCTACAAGAAGCATTTCCCAGTTCTCCTTAATGTTAGTGCCTTCCCTTTGATGTTTATTATGAATAAACAAGGGAGTGTCATGTAATAAAAAGTGCACTGGCCTTGGAATCTGAAGTCCTGGTTTTGAATCCTGGCTCTGAAAGGTGTGTTGCTATGGGCTAGTCACTCTCTTTGGCTCCCTAAACACCATCATAGCTGGCTTATCTGCACCTGTTCAGCCAGCTGGCTTCCTGGACTCCCAGGGCAGCATTTGGACTGCATTCCAGACACTTCCTCTAGCCATTTAGGCTCCAGGGCAGTTGCGTTGCCTGGGTACCATCACCACCGCCCCTTTTCCCGATACACACTGCTGCCTGATGCCCTGGGACAACTCCACCCCCAGACTGAACATCTATCTGAACTCATTCCTTAATGATTAATATAACTCCACCACACCATTCTAAACCCATCTCAGTGATTTTGAGCCCCCGGCTGCCATTTTTCAAACCCTGTTCTTGGTCCCCCACTGACACCTCTCTCTTCTGCCTTTTGTGGCTAAATACCTTGAGAAGGCTGCCTATAATTGCCTAACCACTCTCCTAACCTCTAGTCCTACACTTCCAATTGCTGATAGACATATCCAACTAGATTTCCTACAGACGCTTTAAACTCAACATGTCAAAACTGAACTCCTTATCTCCCTCTCTCCCTTCCCTCTTACTAACTTCCCATCATCCTTTCTGTTATCCAGGCTTGTCACCTATGTGTCATCCTTGACTCCTCATTCTTTCTCACCCTCATATCCAATCAGTTGCCATGGCTTATTGATTTTACCTTCATACCATTGCTTATACATGCCCCTTTCTCTCCTCTGACATTGCCACCATCTTGGCGCAGGTCCTAATCACCTCACCCCTGATTACTGCAATAGCCTCACTACAGTCCATCCTTCACTCAGCTGTCAAGTCCAAATGTGTCATCCTCCCACACCCATTCAATAAGCTCCAGTAGTTCCCTATTACCTCCAGTATCAAATATAAAATCCTCTGTCTTTTAAAGCCCTCCATAACCTGGCCCCTTCCTTACATTTCCAGTCTTATACTTTACAAATCTCATGTACTCTGCAATCCAGTAACACTGGTTTCCTTGTTCCTCACACACAACACTCCATGTCTGGATTCCAAGCCTTTTGACTGGCTGTCCCCCATACACCTATGTCACATTTCTTCCGTCTCTAGCTTCATTCAAGTCTCAGCTAGAATTCTACCTTCTACAAGAAGCATTTCCCAGTTCTCCTTAATCTTAGTGCCTTCCCTCTGGTATTATCTCCAGTTTACACTGTCTATATCCTCTCTGTACAAAGTTATTTGTAGGTTGTCTTCCTGCTTAGATGGTAAGCTCCCTGAGAGCAGAGACTGTCTTCTGCCTTTCTTTGTATCCTAAACACTTAGTATCTACTTAGTATAGTGTCCAGCACATAGTAGGTACTTAAATGTTAGTTACTGACTGACTTAGTCTCAGGTTTCTGATCAGTAAAATGGAGTTAATACTTATACTGCTTCTCTCAAAGTATTATTGTAAAAGGAAACACCCTGTAAACCTTAAAAACACTATATAAATGGAAGTAGTTTTCATTGCAGACATTCCTGAGTAGTATATCAATCTCTGGTAAGTTAATGCAAAAATCCTATGTACAAATAACGGCCACAAATAACATACACTATAACATTCACTTTGAAAATAATGGTGTTAAATATGTTCTAATTTGGTTGGTAAGGTAAAGAGAGGAAATCATATTTATATATGTCCTTGGTAGAACTCCCAGGGAAAGCTTATAAATGTAGCTTTAGAGCTTTATGGATAATTTAGAGGGTATAATGAGTTTAAAACAGATCCACCATTCTTTAATCTAGAAACTTTTCCAAGTCCTATTCTGAGTACAATTTATAAAAAATTAAAATCAAAGTTCTAGAAAGTTAATTTTCAAGAGATTTTCTTTAGAAATGAGTATATTAGCACTGATAATAGATAACTATTTCATATGTACATCAGCATTCTAATTTGATTAACAAAGCATTTAAGTTATTAAAACAAAGTACTTTAACATAATTGAGTTGAACTATCTTTGACAAAAACTATTTAAAATATTATTTTAAGTTAATTTAATAAAGAAATGGTAGGAAAGTTAAAATACTGCTAGTGGGAAGAATATCTCTATATGTAGAATGAAGTATACTTTATAATTCATTGGAAACTTTGTCATTTGTAGCCAGAAATGTAAAATTGTGAATGCCTTTCCTCCAGCACTACTCCAGTGCCTTCTTGGGCATGGAGATAACTTTGAGTTCTCAAACATACAAATAAATGACAGGTCTCAAAGATTTTTTATTTACTTGTTTCTCCTTCTTTTGTGGAAATAAAAAAAAACAGAGAAAGTAGGTGATAGCATTGAATTATGAGGGATGGAAGACGGGAAGCTCACAATGAAAGTTAAATCATCTGCTGTACATGTCAGGGATAAGTGCTATGATTATGGAATTGGGAAAAGAAGGTAAAGCTTGGGACAGCTGTTGTGGGGAAAAGCACAGGAAGTTAATAAGAGTAGAGCAGAAGAACCGTCAAAGAACAGCACAGGTTTGGCTGAGGCTGGTGACCAATTTGTAAGTGAGCGAAACCAGCCTGACCTTGTTCAGTGACGATCAGTAACGACTGAACAGGAATAGAGAAATTGGATGGTGGGAGTTACCCAGGGATAAATCTTTGCCAGTCGAGAATGGCAGATGTTTAGGGGACCAAGGGATTCTAGGACAACTGGTAAAACAGTTATAAGGTAATGGAAGCAAGTGGAAGAGAGAAACGCAGAGAACATGGATCCGTGAAGGGCCAGAAGGTCACAATAAGGGCAAAGAGGTTTAGTGTGACTCAGATAGTGGGAAAAGTAGAAGAGAATATTATATTGGCTACAATACTTACATATTTTATATAAATTCTTACATAACCAATCATTCCATCACAAATTGGTCTTCTTAACTTTCTCACAGCAGGATTTTGCAAGCTTTCTTGTTTCTCTTTTTAAAAAACATATTCTCCTAATCTTGTAGATATTTGTTTCTTTCTCTGCCTCTCCCTGGACTTGTTTTACTTTTGCCTTAGGTTAAATCACATTAACCACTCAAGACTTTGACTTTGGTGAAGGTGTCACATAAACCAACTTTATGTTAAAGTATCAGCCTATCAACCATAAAGCTCTAAAGCTACATTTGCCATCTAAATAAAGTGAAGTGAATTGTTTGGTAATTTTTCACTTAATCTGGACACTACAGACAGGAAGGGCAAAAAAATTTTAAAACAAAAATCCACTTGGGTTTTTGTTGTTTTTGGGTACCTGGGTGGTACGGTGGGTAACAGCCCTGGACTTGGAGTAAGGAAGACCTGATTTCAAATCTTGCCTCAGACACTTACTAGCTGTGTGACCCTGAGCAAGTCACTTAACCTCTGCCTCAGTTTCCTCTTCAGTAAAACAGAGATAATAATAGCATCTACATCACAGGGCTACTGTAAAGATCAAATGAGATAACATGTAACAGCACTTTGCAAACCTAAAACTGCTACAGAAATGCCATTACATATAGATAGAGGGCACTGTGGAACAATTTCGAACTACGCCCAAAAGTATAAAACCATGCATACCCTTTGGGCTAGCAATACCACTTTATACTGTTTGTATCCCAAAAGAGATAAAAAATAAAAAAGGAAAAGGACCTAGATGCACAAAAATATTTATAGCAGCTCTTTTCTGGGGACAAAGAATTAGAAATCGAGGGGATGTCCATCAACTGAGGAATGGCTGAACAAGTTCTGGCATGTGATTATGATGGAATATTATTGTATATAAGAAATGATGAGCAGGATGCTCTCAGAAAAACCTGGAAAGACTTGCATGAGCTGATGCAAAGTGAAATGTATTGTATACAAAGTAACAGCAATATTGTAAGATGATCAGCTGTGAATGACTTAGCTATTCTCAGCAATACAATGATCCAAGACAACTCTGAAGGACTTATGATGAAAAATGCTGTCCAACCCCATAGAAAGAACTGATCATGTCTGAATACAGATTGATGCATATTTTTTTAACTTTATTTTTCTTGAGTTTTTTTGCCTATGTTTTCTTTCACAACATGACTATTATGGCTATGTTTTGCATGACTACACATGTATAACCTACATCGAATTGCTGGCCTTCTCAATGATGAGGTGGTGGAGGAGAGGAAGGGACAGAATACGAAATGTTAAAAATTGTTTTTACATGTAACTGGGGAAAAATAAAATACTAAATATAAAAAAAAATGTAGATAGAGTTAGAGATAAATATTAAGAATGATAGGTTTTGGGAGGCCATCTAGTCTACACTCCTCATTTTAGAGGTGAAGTAGCAAGCTAAACATATTAAGCAGAGAAGTCAGGATCTGAACCCAAGTCTTCTGACTTCAAATGGATAACCCAAATGCTATGCTGCCATGCATGAAAAATTAAAAGAAGGAGAAGTTCTCCAGTATATTGGTAGATAATCTATAGAGGATTTACAGGAAGATACAGACAGGAATCACAAAGAATAAGAAGATATCAAAGGGCTGCAGTTTGAGGCCATGGAAAGACTCTACTCACATCAATGAGATGACAAGTCCGTCAAAGTATCAGTACTATTGAAATGTCAACAAAATAACAGTAATACTATTAAGTCTAAGAGATTTCTGTAGAGATTTGGGTTAGACAGAAAAAACTTGGATAAATATCAGCAGAACAGATCCTAATGGTTTTATGCATGTGAAAAACAAATGCTTGCCCTCCTACTCATTCTCATTGTAGGTGGCTGGAATGGAACACAACAGCATTCTAAAAATCCTCCAAGCTTTTTTCCTTCCTTTTTATTTTTTTTTTTGAGTCACTTTCAATTGTAGAATTTTCAGTTTAAAGCCATACAGAGTAAGACAAAGAGGTGCCGATGCACTTTGCACCCAGACATCTGGGTATGACGCATGCTTCCTAAATGAACAGCTCAACACACAATTAGGAGAAACAACTAAAATGTACTGTTCAAACCAGGAGGCATCAGTTAATCCATCAGCCACCTAAAAGGTCTTGTCAACATCCAGACTGGTGGAGGGAATACAGAAGAGAATCTTGTTTTGCTGAATCTGTCAGTTGTCTAAATGCTTTGTTTGTTCATTCTGATAGGGTCAAATAAAACAACTTTAATTTTTCTAGAGTTAGCATTTGTGCTTAGACATCTACTGAGAAATAACATAAATAAAAACTGTTCAAACTTAAAAGGACAAGATAAAATGGAAGCAAAAGAAAAGAACAATTCCAGGATGTTTTAAATTATTCTAACACTAAAGGAATAGCAGCCTTTTATTTATTTGTTTGTTTGTTTGTTTTTGAGACTTGGTCTCCCTATCTAGCCTGGGCTGGAAGTGGAAAGACCCAATACCACATCTGATGCACAAGGACGCTCAGACCTGGACCAGTTCAACCCTGGTTCACTATATTGGTGCCAGACTAAGACTGCTCTGAAATCTTGAGCTCAATTGATCCACCAGCCTC
Source organism: Vombatus ursinus (assembly GCF_900497805.2). Classification (NCBI taxonomy): domain Eukaryota; kingdom Metazoa; phylum Chordata; class Mammalia; order Diprotodontia; family Vombatidae; genus Vombatus; species Vombatus ursinus. Next base: position 36,393,686 of record NW_020954610.1, read on the forward strand.
AGACTACCTGGGTAGAAAGGATTTTAGGCATGTGCTACCATGGCCAGCTGAATAATAGCCTTTGAATGTCATCCTCTTTCAAGTAGTACTGTGAAGTCAAACATTTAAAGGCACTGCGGTATAATGGACACAAATACTGGACCTAAACTCAGGAAGACCCACGTTCTAATCCTTTCTCTTTCACCTATGAGCTATAAGATGATGGGCAAGTCCTTTAACCCCCACCCATCAGCCTCAGTTTCCTCGTCTATTAGTACCAACCTCACAAGGTTGTTACAAGGCTCGGACAAGGTGATGCATATAAAGTGCTTGGAAAACCAGAGTTAGTGACTTACTGACCTGTGCCTAGTCCAAGCTTCACCTTATGTTTCAGGACATTCAACACATTTAGTAATCCACTGGAGAGCCTAGAGACAGGAGAGAAAGGAAATCTAAGGAAAGAGTATATAATCTGTTCCTCCTTCCTTCCTTTTCTCTTTCTCTCTTCCTTTCTTCCTTCCTTCCTTTCTCTCTCTCCCTCCCTTCCTCTCCCCTCATCTCTCCCCCTCAGTCTCTCTCCCTCCCTCATCCTCTCTTCCCCTCCTCTCTCTCTCCCTCCTCTTCATTCTCTCCCCTCCTCTCTCCCACTGACTGTCTCTCTCCCTCCCTCTCCCCTCCTCTCTCCCACTGCCTGTCTCTCTCTCCTCTCTCTTTCCCTTCCTCTCCCCTCATCTCTCCCCCTCAGTCTCTCTCCCTCCCTCATCCTCTTTTCCCCTCCTCTCTCTCTCCCTCCTTTTCATTCTCTCCCCTCCTCTCTCCCACTGTCTCTCTCTCTCTCCATCTTTCCTACTCTCTCTCCATCTCTCCTACTCTCTCTCTTTGTATGTCTTTCTCTCTGTCTCCCCCTTCCCCAACATCATCCAGACAAAGCTACTGCTATAATGTTTAGGTAGCAAGAAGTGCCCAAGTTAAATCAATCATGGGGAAGCTTTCCAGGATCCAGGAGAAAGGAGGCTGATCAACCACAAAAGTCTTGCTCTGCTGCTGGGCCATTTTGCTAGTTACCCTTCAGGAAGGAAATGAAATAGCACCTTAATAGTAAGAGGAGAAGGGAGGGGGACTGGGTGAAGGAGAGAAGAAAGTCACTTGAATGCAAGAATAAGTAAATAAGTTTTGAGATCAAGCCCCCAGAGCTAACTAGCCTATATTGATTTGTTTCTTTGGGTCAGTCCATTTGTCCTAAGATATAAATGGAGGAATATAAAAACTTAATTTTGTCCTGTCTTGGCCTTGGGTCCTGAGGGTCTTATTTGACTATATACTGTTCAAAATGATTCAAAATTAATATATAGCCTTTAGTTGTGGAGACCTGAATGGGGACAAGCTAAATGAACTAAGGCTCACTTTGGGGCAAATCTTATATAAATCAGCATCAAGAAGGGAGGGGAGCCTCTTCAGAGTTAATGGACTATTGGGAAGGAGTCGTTGTTACCATATTTTCAAGGTTACGTGAAATAATAAAAGGGAGCTAGGTGGCACAATAGTTTTGGACTTAGAGTCATGAAGACCTGAATTTGAATCCTTCTTCAGATATTCACTAGCTGTGTGATTTTGGGCAAGTCACTTAACCTCAGCCTCAGTTTCCTCATCTATAAAATGAATTGTGAAGATCAAGTGAGATACTCTATATTACAAACCGTAGCTATATACATGCTATTATTATCAATTCCTTGTATATATTAATGAGGCATTTCTCTAAAGTAATTTTTTGATCTTGCCTCTCAGTAAAGTTACTGACCTGGATACATTCCCATGAATAAGAACCTGGGGAGTTGCACCTGTATATCCTTGTGAAATGTTTGTTATTTACTAAGAGGATTTAAGAACTTTTTTGCCTTATTGATTCATTCTCTCTAGCAATGGAACTTTCATTTGGAGCTAGTCTGTGCCTGGTCTAAGACACTTGTTATAAAGTATTGCAGACTTGGAATGAAATGTTATTTGCCAAGTCAGGAGAAATAGGGAGCCAGCGCATCTGAGCAGCAGAGTAGTGATGAGCCAGGGATTGAGATTTCTAATTATTGCCATAAGGAAAATCTGTAGTAGCAAGTTACAAGGGTGAAGGACCAGATAAAACAACTCATAGGCTGAATTCTGGAACTTATTACCCCCATTTTAAGTGGGATATTAATAGGTTCTAAGAGGACAAAGTAAGATATAACTAAGAAATAACCCTCGTAATCTTTAATAGATTATCTAGGATAGGACAGAGAGAAAACCTGGAGAAGTTCCAGATGCATGGGAGTTGTAGGGTTCCGAAAGACACTGAGTTGACTTAGATTAGTTGACTCGGGAGAACCACAATAGAGTCTAAAGTCTGGTGCAAATCAGTCCAACTGCATCACATACAATGTCATCCACACCATTACCCACAACAACATTTTCTGTCTATATAACCTTACATTAAAATAAGTAATATTTATCAAAACTGTTACTACCATTGTTTTTTTAAATATATATTTTAATTTCCCCCCAATTATATGTAAAAACAATTTTTAATATTCGATTTTTTTTTTGCTTTGAGTTCCAAATTCTATCCCACCCTTCCTCTCTTCCTGAGATGGTAAGCAATCTGATATAGGTTCTACATACATGTGCAATCAGAAATCTGTTACTACCATTACTACTGGAAAGAGTAGGAACTGATCTAGGGCTACAAACACCATCCCTGTAAACAGGTCAAACCTCCCTCTGAGACAACTCCTCTACAGTTTTGTCTCTCTTCTATTAGAATATAGGCTCCATGAAGGCAGGAAATGTCTCATTTTTAAATTTGTATCTCCAGCACCTAACAATGTGCATTACACATAGTCAGTGCTTAGTAAATGTCCTTTTCTTCCATTCACTAATCCATTCATTCACTCATTCATATATAAAAGAACAGGACGTTAAGCACCTCCCCTTTGTACTGAGAATTCCTCAAAAACACTCTCTTATCTACTTACGAGAAGTTTGAATTGGGACAATGGGAGATTGAAGCTCCTCGCTGTTGAAATACTTGGAGCTCTTCATCAGAGAGGTAGCAGCCATGAGCCATCACAGTCTAGACAAGAAAACAGATCATGTAAGCTTTACCACTTAGTTGCTGTGATGTTAATATCTGACAATTCAGCCCAGAGACACGGTATGGAGTTCCTATTTTTATTGTTATCATACTGGTAAGAGTATGTTTAAATTACTTGCACATTATTAACAAGGAATTTTTTAAGTAATTTTTTTTTTTTTGGCTAAGTCTTGCCTCACAGTAACTGCAAATTATGACAAGCAACTGAAGGCCTCCTCATCTGTGAGATGATGGGGCAGGACCACAGAATTTCTTAGCTTCCTTTGAGCTCTGAATTTTATGATCCAATTGCCTCTACTGCTACATAGTCAGGTTCAATTATTCACCCCAAATCACCAAATGAATTCCTATAAGAATTGTGGGTTTCTTATCTTAAATGGAACTTTCTTTAAAAGAAAAAGGTCACTATTCAGCAGAACTATCTTTTAGGCCATTGTAGAGTCATAATTTGATTTGATTTCTTCATTTTGCTTAATTGAGGCTCCAAAGGTTTTGTGACATGATGCCACTTCATGCTGTTAGCTGAAAATAATTAAATTTCTTTGAAGAAAAAAAAGCAGCACGGGATAGAATCTCTGATAATCTCTGCCTTTGTATTTTACTTAAAAGAAACCTTGCTGTATAAAGTAGGCCCTGTCTAGCATTTGAAACCCCTGCTTATCTCTCCAGATTCTTGCAAAATCTGTATCGTTTTCCAGAACAAGCCCTTTCTCTTCAACAACTCTTATACAGAACAAAATCCACATCAAAGTAGTTTTCTACTTGGAGCTGTCATGGTGTAGTGAGCACAAAACTACTGCTGCAATCAAGTTTCCACAATTTGCATGAGAAGAAACCACAGTGGAGTTTAAATCCATTTGCAATCTTTACGTTACTTATGCAAAAAATTAGTCTTTTCTTCTTTCAATGTTCACGTTCCCATAAATTTGAAATTGCCATTGAGTTTTTGTTTTTATTGGCTGAGAAAGTAATGATTTGCTCTGTGGGTTAAACTACCTTGGCCCTTTTTCTTTGTGGTTTAAAACACATTTAACCTGACTCTCTAAATGGGTCTGATGCTGAGGTGGTAAAAAAAATAGGTGTGGTACTCAAAAGGTTTATTTCAATCCATTAATCAATAGACATGTATTTAGCACCTATAATACATGTTAAGCACTGTGCTAACAAATGCTGGGGATACAAAAAGAGGCAAAAGATAGTCCCTGCCTTCAAAGAGCTTACAATCTATTGGGGGAGCCTACAACATGGAAATAAATATATACAAAACAAGCTATACACAGCTATAAACAACAATATATAATCCTATATAAATTGGAAATAATTAACAGAAAGCACTAGAATTAAGCAGGGTTGGGGCCAAGGAGGCTAGTCGTTGGAGCAGAAGCGTTTACTATTCAATTCGTTTCAGTAGTTCCAGGATCAAATATAAAATCCTCTATTTGGCTTTTAAAGCTCTTCTTACAATCTAGGGCCTCTGGCCTCCTTGCTGCAAGACATTCCATCTCTGGCTCTAGACATTTTCACTGACTGTTTCTCATGTCTGGAATTCTCTCCTTCTTCCCCTCAACCTCCTCGCTTTTTTCAAGTCCCAGCTAACATCTCATTCTACAAGAAGCCTTTCCCAATCCCCCTTAATGTTGGTTCCTTCCTTCTGAGATTATCACCAATGTATCTTACATCGATCTTGTTCATATACAGTTATTTTCATGTTGTAGCTTTAATTAGACTGAGAGCTCCTGGAGGGTGAGGTCTGTTTTTGCCCTTCTTTGTATCCTCAGCACTGAGCACAGTGCCTGGTATGTAGTAGGTGCTTAATGAATGTTTGTTGGCTTGATTTTTCTCCTTTACGTGGCTTTGAACAGAGTATGAATAGCATAAGCAGAATATGTATGGATATTCATTTAACATGTGCACACATGTACTGACAAGTCACATTACTACTTCCATACTGTATTCTGGGAAACAAAGGTTATACAGCCCAAAGAATATTAAATAACTTCTATTTAAAATCTTATTATTATAGTCATTTTTCCATTAGCTACATTAATGGCCATGACAGAAGCAATCTAAAACATCATATAAGGCAAATTTTGCTTTGGATTGAAGTAACATACCTTTTTTTAAACAACAGTAATTTAATCTAATATTCAAAGTGGTTTAAATTCTATTAGAACATACCAATAGTTAGTGCAGTACAAATTCAGAAGTATACTGTTTATCCATGGTATATCAGACTAGAACTTAACATTTGCAGATAATCCTCATTTGGATTTTTGAGAATTGACTATATACCTATGCCATCCAACAACAGATATTTAATTTCAGAACACTACAGAAAACATGTCCTTATTTTTAATAAAACCCTGGGTCTAAAAATGGCATCATAGAGCCTCACATTTACGTAGGGTGGTAAGGTTTAAAATAAGCTTCCCTCATAGCAAGCCTGCAAGGTAGGTAGTTATATTATTATCTCTGTTTTACAGATGGGAAAATATAGTGTTAGAGAATTTAAATAACTTTTCCTCAATTATGCAGCTAGAAAGTGTTAGGGCCAGGACTCAGGTTTTCTAAATCCAGTATTCTTCCTATTTTGCATGGTTGCATCTAAGCACAATTTTTTTTGTTAAGAATTACATCCTCATAATGAGGGAATCTGACCTGAGAAAATTTCAAATCAAAATGTCTTAATTTCCTAGTCTGAAGAACATAAATATTAAAACTGTGAGGACCACAATGATTAAAATTTTCAACACATTTAGTCACATATACTGTCTAATAAATGTCACAGAAGCCAGTCTTTTACATTACCTTGTCTGTCAGGAGACTGTTTTTGTCATATACATCTGTGTAATTCTTATAATTAGGAAATTGCGTTTTTACAGCTTCAACTTCATCAGGATTCTCACTTATGTGGCTCTACAAGAAATAAGATGGTACTTTCAAGGTTGTTTACAACATAGTTTACAAAATTAAACTTTCTGTACAATAATGGAAGGGATGGTTTGGCCTTGAATATACAAAAGGGTTTTTTGGGAAGTCAGGTGATAGAAATTATGTCCTTTCATAGTCAATAATCACTTAATGAGAACAAATTAAAATCTGTTCAAAATTGAACTCCAATCAAAAATTTTAAAATTCAGAACCTCACCAGAATAAGTAAAAAGTTTTCCCTAAAGATAAAGAAACCACCTTTTCCTAGTAAATTGCCTCATCAGAGGTGAATAGAATCTATGCTACCAAAAAGTTGAGCAGATATCAGAGAATACAGGTGACATTATTTAGTTGAATCAGGCATTGAACCGGAGATCTGGATTCTAGTCTCACCTGTTTCCGGAACATTTTATGTGACCTTAGATTAAGTTCCTTTACCTTTCCAGTTCTCACTTTCCTTATCTGTAAAATGATGACATTTAAGGTCCTTTCCAATTCTAATATGCTATAGTTCTATGGCCCATAAGGTCTTTTATTTAGTCCCTTCTGGGGAAAGAGGCCTCACTCACTTGTGATAAGCTCCCTACCTTCAACCCAAACAACTCTCTATGTTTGCCTTTCTCTAGGCCACGAGACAATGTAAAGCACATTTCTTAGGAAGGAGATTGTTGCGCAGTTTCTAGACTACAACTGGTGGTGGGTGTGTGTTATGGGCTAATAACCCAGTGAGCAGCTTAACAATCTCAAGAATGGTGTTGTGGCATCCCCCTCATCAGTAGTATTTATAGTGTGCATAGTTACATCAATGAAATAGTAAGTGAGTGAATGAATCAATTAATTGCATTTTCATCAAAGTAAGTATAATACAGTAAATACAGGTCCCACTCTTTCAGGAGATTCCTAAGCAAAGGGGGTAGAAGGTTAGGAAAAGATGAAAAAGAACCAAACTATTTATATTTTGACAGATCGGTGCTAATCACTCTTTCACAGCTGTTTTGGTGGTTAGCCTTCTTTCTCAAGGCATAGACGTAGCAATGATTTTATATTTGAAGTTCATCAACTGGACAGAATTGTGTAGGGTGTAGGAGACAACTCAGGTAACACAGCTCACAAAAATGATAACATTCAATGCACAAAGATAAAAAAGGAGACGAGTATAAATGGTAGCCAAAGTTAATGGGTCTCAGGAAGGCCAGACTTTAAAAGAAACTACCACCATAAAAGTGGTCAAGAGCCCTTACACTGCCTTTGTCCTACCTGTCCCTTCTGGTAGCATCACTGAATTACTCTTAAGTGGAGAAAATTTTAGAACAGTGTGTAATTAAGGCTTGATATTGGTGGGGGGGGGGAAGCTCCCAATTTTACCACAGCTGTAAGCTTTTAAAAGCATTTTATCTCAAAATTGCAGCAACTTAATGATAAAGTAAGATGCAGGGTGTTTTTGGTTACTGCTGTTAAAATAAGACACTTAGAACAAAAAGATTTTTAAAATGCATTTTTGTAAGGTGAAAAATAGGTCCTTTTAGCTTTTCAAATGGCAGTGACTTTTCTCCTAAAAAGACTGAGTATGCTGGAAAAGTGTCATATAAAATACAGCTAAGAAAGAAATATAATAACAATCTAAGTCTTCCAAAGACAATAGCTAAACAACCTCTCTTATGATCTGCCTTAGTGGATTATGAAAAATGTCTTTGTCTATAAGATCGTGGTGGGTGTATATTTCAAGGTAATAACCCACCTAACAGATCAACAATTCCAAGAAAAGACTAGTAGGAAGAGGGGTAATAATGAGAATTCACATTTATGCAGTGCTTTAAGGTTTATGAAGCAGTGACGCCTGGTTAATACCTCAGTTTCCTCACCTGTGAGACAAGGGAGTTAAACTAGATGATCACTAGTCTTCTACTTGTAAACTAGCATGACTCTATGGGGCCCTGAAGGGATCAAGGACTAATCCAAGGATGTGCAGTCCAGAGACAGCAGGTAGCCATTGTTATAGGTGAGACCGTAAATACCTACCTGAATATGCAGTTTGTGGTCCTTGGCTATGTCACCAAGTTTATGTAACAAAGTCTCAGAGCAGGAAAGGACAAAACGTGGAGTCACTATGGGCTTCACCCTAGTATACTGGAAACAGCCAAAAGACAATTGATATGAAAAACATGAGGACTCAGCCCAAGAAAACAAACCCAAGCTTATTACTACAAAATGAAAGGGATGACTTTGGAGTCACATAGCTTCTTGCTTTTTTCTGTAGTTTTCAATTAGAAACCTTGATTTTAAAACCGGTTTCTAACACAGGACTAGGTATGGACATTACTGAATTAACTATAAGGCACTAAGACACCTGAACTCAGTGACCCTCCAAATTTAGGCCGGTAAATATATTCTGGGGTGAAACCGTTGATCTAATCAATTGTTTTTGTTTTTTACCTAAACATGATCAGTTAAGAATAAGCTATACAGAAAGAATCTACTCATGAAAACCAAAATCAGAACAATGCTGCATAATCTTAGAACTCAAGTGATTATGTTTAAAGAAAAGTTGTTAGCTTTATTATCAGAGACATAATCATAAGTATGTTGTTTTATGGCATTACTTACTTCCTTTTTTAGCACTTCTTCAACAAACCTAAGACAAAACAACAAACAGCAAATTAGGAAATGCAAAAATTCACAAGTAAGCCTTCTTTTAAAATGGTAATGGGTCCACATGCCAATTTTTATGCAAAAAGCCATCTAACCTCACACAAATTTTATCACTGATAATTAAAGAAAGACAAGTGGTAATTACTACGCTTTTTCTGTATGGAACCAAAAGCATGCTGAATAAAATCAAGTGAAAACATAATTATATATTCTAACATCCACAGAAAAGTCCTTCTTCCTTTGGGCTTCTCATGAGTGTTTCCACAGGACTAAATCCATTCTAGTATTTGAAGCTCTATTTTTGGAACATTGCAAGACGTGACGTTCCACGTATAATATGGTCGTAGAGATTGTCATGTGTTGAGACTTAGAAGTCAGGGGGCTTTCCATCTTCAATTCATAGCAAGTGGACAGCTGCAAGTCAATTTTCTAGTGCATCTCTTCACAGAGACATAAGCTGGAGTAGAGAAGATTGGTGGATTGAGGAAGCAGAGATTGGTGCAGGGTGGTGGGGCTAAGAAATCCCGTGTTTGTACTAAAGGCACTGGTGACAGGTTTAGCTGCAGGTTGCGGTGAATGAAAGTAAATGAAGATGTTGGTAATGGAAGCCGGCAATGTATAAACTGAAGCCACCAGCTCTGGCTACTACTTTCATATCTCCCTCCAAAGGGCTGCTAGGTGGCTCAGTGGCTAGAGAGAGTGCTAGGCCTGAAGTCAAGAAGACTCATCTTCCTGAGTTCAAATCTGGCTTCAAATACTTACTAGCTGTATGGCACTGGGCAAGTCACTTAACCCTGGTTGCTTCAGTTTCCTCATCTGTAAAATGAACTGGAGAAGCAAATGGCTCCAGCATCTTTGCCAAGAAAACCCCAAATGAGGTCACAAAGAGTCAGACACAACTGAAAACAATGGAAACAACTCTATATCCAAACATGCCTTATACAATGCACAGGATTTAATTCACTTCTATTCAATTCCATAAGCTTTTATTAAGTGCCTAATACATGCAGAGTATGGAGATTAAAAAAAGGTAAAACCTCCTGCTTTCAAGAGCTTAAATGGGGGTGGACAGAGGGGCAAGATACAACATGTAGGCTGATGAGTCAATATAAAATTTATACAAAAGTATACAATGTATTTACTTAATTCAAGAATGATCTATGTATTGCAAGCATGGAATATATATTCCACATCAATGTATTAAACAATAGCAGGACCTCGGGTCACAATCTACATGTGAAATTCACATGCATAATAGCTGAAAAAGCCCTACCACTTATGCCAAATCGTTGTATGGTGGTCATTGGTTTGCAAAGGTTATTCCAAAAGCACGTAAGCTCTGGGATGTCCTATCAAGCTAGACAGGTTTTGCTCACAAACCTAGAAATACATTGAGTCCTTGTTATTCATGACCAACCTTAAGTCCCGATAAGTTCATCAGTAGACAATGAAAATTTTTTGATCATAGAAACTCAAGAAGGGAGTTGAAAGTGCTGAACCTAAAGTCAGAAAGACCTGAGTTCAAAAGGGGCCTCAGTAACTTACTTGCTCTATGACCCTGGGCAAGTTTATCTGCCTCAGTTTCCTCAGGTATGAAAAGGAAAATAATAGTACCTATCTCCTAGGATTGTTGTGAGGATTAAATGAGTTCATATTTGTAAAGCACTTTGCAAACCTTAAAGTGCTATATAAATGCTATTTATTATTATTATAATAACTATCATTATTATTGCGATAAGAATAGCTTCCACAATGTTTCTCTTTTCTAGGGGCATTTAGAAGCTGGCCATCCTCAGCTTTACCTGCTATAACTGGAAAAAGAATTACTTTGGGGAAGAACTGGCAAATTTTAGACTCCTACAGTGTACAGTAATTCTTGAAATGGGTTACTACTTCTATGTATTTTGAAAAAAAATATGCAAATCTCTTTAGTCCTAAAGGGAGATTTAAGTTAAAAGAACTTTCTTCCATATCCTTTGGGGAATGAATACAATAAAATGATACCCTTGTCAAATCATCAGTGTATAGTGGTGAGGGCTCTTTTGGGAGGCAGCCTTCATTTAGCAGATAGCGTGCTGGCCTCGGAGGTTAAAAAAAATACAAAAATAAAAAAAAACAAAACGCAACACAACAACAACAAAAACCCAGGGTTCAGGACCTGCCTTTGATTTGTATTGGCAGTGTGACCCTGGACAAGTCATTAATTTCTCAATGCCCCAGGCAATCTTCTAAGAGTATAAATTGTGGATAAAATGATGACCTGAAATAGGCAAAGGGAGTTTCTTCATCCAGAAGATTCCTATGTCAATGAAATCATGGTATATTTTTTTTATATTTTTTATATATATTATTTTTTTTTATTTATATATTACTTTCTCTACTATGGACACTGGAATTAAGAAAATGTTGGGGGGATTGTTATGCAATCCATGGGGTACCCCAATGTCATCAGAAAGCAGAAAATTATGCAAAATCTGTTATAAAGTGTGGCAATATTACTCAGTTATGTTTTTTTTTTCAGTTTTATAGACTTATTTCTAAGACCCAGGCTTCCAAACATTTTAGTATACCTATGAAAGAAACGCTTAACAAATTGCACAAAGAGGGCACAAAGCTGGGAGGGATCTTTAACATATGGAGTAATCCACCCACAAAGATCTTGAAGGGCTAAGTGCATTTATGAAATGCATACATAGTGGTCAGTTTTAAAAGACCACTTCCCTACTACATTAAGTAGGGTCCGTTTGAGCCACTGTGTGCATGTTTCTGTGCACTATGTGCGCATAAAGTATATCTGTAAATGCTGTGGGGCACGCTTGCCCGGGTTCTAGATAATGGACGATGCTGTCATGCTTTCCCAGTTACGAATGGAGTGAAACAAGGCCATGTGCTTGCTCCCATGCTTTTTAGCATGATATTTTCAGCCATGTCGTCAAAAGCCTTCAATGAGGATGAACATGGTATCAAGGGCAGCTACTGCGCTGACGGTAAATTCTTCAACTTGAAAAGGCTACAAGCCAAGACCAAAGCGGAAAGAGTTTTGGTGCATGATTTTCAGCCTCTGAAGCTGAGATGCAACAAAGTATGGTTCGTTTCTCTGCCGCTTGTGCTAATTTTGGCCTACCAATTAACACAAAGAAAACACAGGTACTCCATCAGCCAGCACCATACCACCCACACTTGGAACCACTGGTTACAGCAAATGGAGAAGTTCTGAATGCTGCGGATAAGTTTGATTACCTTGGCAATATACTTTCTAGGGTTGTACACATTGATAATGAGGTTGACGAAGGCATTGCCAGAGCTGGTTCAGTGTTTGGGAGAAGCAGACAAAGTTACTCCCCCCTCCAGATGAGTCCCAGAGACTGACTTCAGCAAGTTTCCTGGAGTTGGCACCTTCTAGTAACTCCTTGACATCCTTGCCTTAATATCCCTTACCAGAATCCCTTAGTATTGCACCATGAATTTCTCTGATATATTTGGGTAATACAAAGACCTCCCTCTCCCCAGATTTCCCGCCCCCGCCCCAACCCCTCTTCAGCAACAGCTCGGTATGAAGGCACACTGACTTCAGCTATTTTATCTAAGTGAGATGAAGGACAGAGCTATGGCTGCTTGCGTCCTTCAGTGTCTCATTCTTGCCTCTTATCTGTACTGAGAGACTTAGCTGCTAAAGGTGGAGGATTCTGGCCTGGCAGGTAGATTTCTTTGATTTACTGATACCAACTACATTCAGAAAATAACTCCCTTATCTATCTCTTGTAGCTAAGAATAAACATTGTTCTCCAACAAGTATACAATTCTTTTTATATAGCCACCTGTGTTTTATGAACAGCTATCTTTCTTTTCTTTGTTTCACACATCATTACTTTGAATAATATTTAGCTTATGAACGCTACCCTAAAAAAGTGCGTATCAGAAAACTCTTACGTCAGGCTCAGGGTAGATTGCCAACCACCTGGCAATTTGCCCCCACCACCCGGAATAAATGGGCTACTTACGCATAGACTTGCTACTCTTAATTGACTCCTTATTGCTGTTATCCAACCCTGACTTCAATAACCCAGAATGGTGAGTGACAACCCTCTTAGGTCCCTAAAAAAAAGTCCACTAAAATACATATTGTTTTGGTCAGTCGTATCAGTATTGTCAGATTCTTTGTGACCCCATGGAACATGCTGTCCCTAGAGTTTTCTTGGCAAAGATTGCTGAGCCATTTCCTTCTCCAGTGGATTAAGGTAAACAGAGGTTAAGCAACTTGCCCAGGGTCACATAGCTAGTAAGTGTGAGAAATTATTTTTTCTCTCTTTTTAATAACTATTTAATAACATATTATTGAATCAAGACCAAGATTTTTCCCCTTTCCTACTTTCTCATCCAAAAATCAACAAGTGTGGGAAATCTCTCTTATAGATTTACCCAGGCCAAGATCTTAACAGACAGCAAAAGAAATTCTAAGTGGGGGCTAATGGGTATGTGTATTCCTGCACAATGTGTTTCCTCAGCAGGTCTAGGGAAGTGCTGATTCTCTCTTTTGTCTTAACAAGTGAAACAGAAATTGATGTCTATCAGCCAAGATTTGGGTGACACCTCTCATTATAATATTCATTCTCTTGTTGACCAATCAGAGTTGATTTTTACCCTCAAGTGAACTCCTTTTTCAAAAGACTTTATAAATATCAAAGGTTCAAGAGGTTTGATCTCTCTAGCTACTGAGGGGACATTGAGCCTCTTTTTGTTGACTGATTTCTAGATGGAGTCAATAAACTGATCTTAATTTATCCAGAAACTCGGTCTCTCAGGAACTTTTTAATCATCGCAAGGCCAAATTTGAACTCAGGTCTTCCTGACTTCCAAGCCCAGTGCTCTATCCACTGAGCTGCCTTACAATACATTTTATGTGTGTGTATATATGTGTGTGTGTGTGTGTGTGTATAGATATATATATATATCTATACACACATGTGTAATATATATTACACATACACAATGCATAGACTATAGATACACACACAGTAATGCATGTATATATGTAAATAAACACATATATGCAGGAATATATGTGTATATGTGCATAAACACACACACGTGTGTCTAACAGATACATAGATGGATGGATAGCTGGAAAGATATTGAGAGGTTCCCCATGTCAAAACAACACCAGCATTTTACCTTTCCGTCTCTTTAACTGACTCCTCAGTGGTTTCCTTGTACTCTGGAACAGTGTCATTCATATCCATGCAAACTTTGCCCACAAATGCTCGCTGCCCAAATTTATCTGCAAAGTGTGAACAAAGAAAAAAGTCAATTCAGGTTTTATGTTTGTAAAAAAGTATTTAACCCAAATCTTAACTAGTTCAACAATTTGAGGTTTAGGAGTGAGAAGACATGAGTTAAAATTTACTCCTTATTGTTGTGTGACCTCAGGCAAGTTATTTAACCTCTATGGGCCTCAGTTTCCTCACCTGTAAAATGAAAATTATACCTGAACTGCATAGCCCATAAGGGGGATGTAAGGTACAAATGAGATAATGCATTTAAAAGTGCTGTGTGAACTATAAAACAGTAAATAAATTAAGCTATTTTTAATGTCCCAATTAAATTATCCAGAAGTGCTAAGCAGCCTATGACCCTGAAGGGCATCTATAAGGAGCACTGATTATACCCTATCATTTCCCACCATGGCACCTCTTTTTCCTCCTTTTCTTCCCCTCTCAATTTACTATTACATCTATTTTTTCACTTCTTTTTTCCCTTTTCCTTTTCTTTCTTTTTATATAGGTTGCCAGTCAATCGTTAATGCAGACTCAGTCCCATGGATGGAACTAAAGAGGAAACTTAAATAACTCAGGCTATAATCCTGATTTTGATGGAATTTTAATTTCAGCTAGAAAGCTAAACAGACACAGAGATATTTTTTTTTCAAAAGTATCCCTCTTTGCTATTTGTAAAAATCTTCCTACTTTTATGGGGTGTTGTAAGAAAATTACTTTGTAAATATTCAGGTCCGCCATAAAATGAGTTATTATACTGGAGTCAGTTCAGTTCAAGAAACATTAAATGCTTACTATGTATAAGGTATGATGGATACAAAGATAAAATTGGGGTGGGCAAGAGAGACATATCAAGGGTATGTGAGTAAGTTGTTTTGTTTGAAAAATCTATTTTCTAGATTCTAGCTTCTACATCCTGGAAAGAAAATCATTGCAGAAGAGAGAAAGTGCTAATATCTGGGGGAGGAGGGAAAGAGGGAAGAACGATCAAGAAAATATTTCTAAAGGAGGTGATCCATGAGGACCACTTCTTATAGGAATACTATGAGGAAAATGCTTTGAAGGAAACTAAAGATTCTATAAAGTGCAGAGGGAATGTATTTCAGACATGCATGTGAGACCAACTTAGGCAAAGGCATAGAAGTATGGACTGCCCTATATAAGGAACATCTAGTAGGCCAGTTTGAAAGAACAGTGAGTGCTGGAAGGGCAATAATGTGAAATAAGACAGTGAAGGGACATGAAGGCCGGACTGTAAGGGCCTTTAAAGGCCAGTTTGAGGATTTCATATTTTATCCTAGAGGCAATAGGGAGTCATGGATCCCTCTCTACCTTCTGTCTCCCACCCTTTTTTACAAATTGCTGCTGGATTATATTTCTTATTGTATTTATACATAATTATATTATATACATATATTATATCTCTTAAAATATTGCTCCTCTGCTCAAAACCCTTCACTGGCTCCCTAGTAAATGATGAATTATTCAGCCTGACATTTTATGCCATCTGCAATATGGCCCCAACCTACCTCTCCAATATTCTTTCTCACTTCTCTCATACCCTTAACAATTCAAAGTGTCATCCTGTACATACCATGCACTTTTACCCACAACATTGCCCCTGCCTGGAATGCCAACCCTGTACAGCATATATACTGTACCAAAAGTCTTAGAGAAGTTTTAAGCTTAAATAACTTAGAGACTTATCAACAACCTTAAGACTTTTGGGACAGTCTATACTATTACTATTCGAGATAAGGAAACTAGGGATTGGAGTGCTTGAGTGACTGGCCTAGGTCATACTGCTACTAAACATTTGAAGCAGTTTTTAAACCCAGATTGTGTTCACAACAAATTTGGGGCTCTATTCACTACATTAAACATACTGTCTACTGGGAATACAAAGACAAAAGTAAAAAATTACATACCATAATCGATACAAGTGTGCCCATGATTTTTCAATTACCAAATCTAATGGCCTTTTTCCAATCCTCATCTTTCTCAATTTCTCTACAGGATTTGACACAGTTGACCATCCTTTCCTTCTGGATACTTCTCTTGGTTTTCATGACACTGCACTGTCTTGCTTCTCCCCCATCTGTCTGACCACTCCCTCCCAGTTGCCTCTGCTGGATCTTCATCCATAGCAAGCCCACTTTACCATGGTTGCTCCCCAAGGCTTTGTCCTGGGCTGCCTTCTTCTTTCTCTTTATACTCTCACTTAGCTCTCTTAGGTTCAATTAACATCTTTATGCAGATAACATTCAGATCTACCATTCCAAGTCTAATCTCCTTTCCTAGCCCCTATTCTGCATCACCAATTGTTCACTGGACAATCTGAACTGGATGTTTTATAGGCATCTCAAATTCACCACATCCAAAACAGAATTCATAATCTAAACTCCTCTGGCATTTAAACTTCTTCATAATCTAGGGCCACCCAGGGTTA
The DNA here is from genome assembly GCF_900497805.2 of Vombatus ursinus. Lineage (NCBI taxonomy): Eukaryota > Metazoa > Chordata > Mammalia > Diprotodontia > Vombatidae > Vombatus > Vombatus ursinus. The sequence continues at coordinate 36,410,091 of NW_020954610.1, forward strand.
CTGTGCCTTTGTGGAGGTCTGAGAGCAAAGCTATTTTCATAATATTAAGATGTTTGAATTTCTAGTATGGTAATTGTCAACAGACATAAACAAAAGCTCTTTGGGAGGTCCTCAACAATTTTTAAGAGTATAAAGGAGTCCTGGGATCAAAGAGTTTGAGAATGTTGATCTTCAAATCCAGGAATGCTCTATATAGTGCCAATCCACATGGTAGACTAGTGAGCCTGCTTCCAGGTATGTGTAAAAGAGCAACCCTTCCCCCTACTTTATAACTTGCACAGATATCTTCTGACCATTTCCTGATAGTTTACTGCATGGTGCTGAAAAGCATTTAAACTGTCTGCTAAGCTAGAAATGAGGTATGTACAGTATTGTTCTCCTTGATTAGGAACATCTTCAGCAAGCCTCCAGGTACAGAAAGAAGCCGTTTCTGTGAATATGTAGCTTCTTTATTCCTGTTGTGTTCCTTCTTTCCTCATAATAGGTAAATATTGATATGGGGAATGCCAAGGCAATCAGTGAGACTGAGAGATTCACTGATAACCAGAGTCCTGGAGCACAGGGTGGAAACAATACTGGATGTGGTAAGGAGACAGCTCTGAGGAATGACATGCCTGATCCAGTTCAGTCAACTAGATACATCACACCCAGAAGTGAATTTGCTGGGAGCTCTGTAAAGAGAGAAAAGAACTCCCAGGGCCAGGAGATGCTCTTTTGCCACACGTACTTTCCTCTATTTGTGTTTCAGAACTTTTGTACTTCAAGTATGAGCCTACTCTCACCAGGTATTGATTGAGTGGGTAGAAGGGAGAGTATTCCCCCCTGGTTTTTTTTTGGGGGGGGGAAATGTTTGTCAAATTGATTTGAACGTAGTTAGCATTCAGTATTGTATTACTTTCTGCTGTTACTCACCTTTTTATGAAGAGTCCTTCCAATTAGTCATAAAAACCTCCAAGAGGAAGAAGGATGTCTTAGGGGAAGGGTATTCCAACCCCAAACATAGTCTCTTTGCAGATATTCAATAAATGTTTATTGATGAAGGTGGGGCTGCTAGAAACATTTTTTTAGGCAATTAAAAATGCTTCTAAAAATTCTCACCTGAGAAAATTTGAATTCAGTGGTACGTAATTAGCCTTAAAAGCCACAAACATAAATTAAGTTTAAAAAAAATCATAGGCCATTAGAATATAAGGACCTTCAATTTCATGAACTAAAAGAAATTTAACTCTGAGGTTCTTGCAATTTACATTTAGAATTCTTTTCATGTACAAATTCCAGCCAGGGAGAAGATGTCAAAAACTGGTCTGAGCTGGCAGCTTCTGCATGACATATCTTATCAGACTCTGAACTGCTCACCTGTAATATCAGCAAGGCGGAGGGATGCATCAGTGTGGATTGTTCCAAAGTAGCATGCTGTGGTTGTACCATTCTTTAAAGTTCTCCTCTAAAAATAGACCAGAAAAACCAAGGTTCGCTCGTGCCCCCAAAAAGCTATGTGACAGAAAGGTCTGAAAGCTTAAATTCTAATCCTTTAATCTTCAATCCTTTTTATTTGGAGCTGATTTCTTAGGAGGCAGAATTTAACCAGGGGGATAATAGAAATATGAGTATATTCTGCAAATATCAAATGTAAAGAAACTATGTACCACTAACTCCTCAATTTTATTTCCTTCACCTACACAGTTCAATAGTTCTGATTTTATAAGATATCTTTTTAATGAATCTCATACTTAGGACTGGGTAATAATTTCCTCTTTTTTTTCTTTTTGGTGAGGTAATCGAGGTTAAGTGATTTGCCCAAGGTCACACAGCTAGCAGGTGTTAAGTGTCTGAGGCCACATTTGAACTCAGGTCTTCCTGACTCCAAGGCCGGAGCTTTATCTACTGTGCCACCTAGCTGCCCCCCAATAATTTCCAAACTATACTGAATTTAGGTATGAAAAATTGGAATTTTAACATTTCCATGTGACACACAAATGTATCCAGTAAGCAAATGATTTACCTGAGGGAATATTATCTTTGGTCATAACTGATCAGTCGCATGCAAAAGAACTGCTCTAGGTTCTAGTTCCAGCTTTGCCATTAACTTGCTATATGATTTTGGAACAAAAGGGAGGTAACTGTGGAACAGTGGGAAGGCCATGGATTCCAGAGGACCTGGGTTCAAATCCCACCTCAGGCAATTACTGCTTGTGTGAACCTGGGCAAGTTGCTCAACCTCCCTGGGCCTCAGTTTCCTCATCTGTAAAATAAATAGGTTGAATGAAATCAGGAGTTCTTAAGTTTTCATATGTCATGAACCCTGGTGAAGCCTAATGCCCCTTCCCAGAATAATGTTTTAAATAATTAAAGGAAATGCTAAGAGCTCAGTGAAAAGAATGATATTATTTATAATTATATATAATATCTATAATAATGATAATTATTGGTTTCCTCATTAAAGTTCATGGACCTCCTGAAATCTGTCTACAGACTGTGATCTGTTGGTCCCAGGTTAAGAACCCTAACCCTGGGAGGCGTTGTGGGCCTGGAAAAGTTCTTAGAAATCATTTAGCCTAATTACTCTTATTTTAGACATGAGGAGTCAGAGGTCCCTTCCTGTTCTAAATCTCTCATTTAACCACTGTGGGCCTCAGTTTCCTCACCTGTAAACTGAAAGAGTCAGACCAGATGATCACTGAGGACTTTCCAATCACTTCAATCTATAACAATTATGCGTTTGTCCTGTCTCCTCTCCTAGCCAAAGACCCATCTAGCTAATGATGAAATCTCAGGACTTCCGGCATAGGTCAAGTTCTCTCAACTCCCTTGTTATTTCAATATTTCTTTTTTGCCTCATGGGGACAAACTGCCAACAGATCCAGACGCACTGACAACTCTCTGGCTTCAATCAATCCCTTCCAAAAGGGCTCCAGCTTCACCCACAAGCGGGAGAGCAGAAATTCAGAAGCCAATCGGAAAGCGTACAAGAAACGGCACTCGGCCAATGGGCCACTTCAGATCTCCAAAAGGGAGCTTTTAAACAATTTGCCTAAGAGCACAACAGCTTCCGCAGAGTAATTTAATAAAGAAATATGGGTGTTTGTCACAGTTTCCTGCTAACCAGGGCACAAGCATCCTAAAAGCATGGTTTTATCCCTCCTCAGTTTTGTTTCTCTGGTGTCTCAAAGACGTGTCAAATACACCTAAATAACATGTGTTAAATGAAAAGCCAATATATAATTAAGATGTGCATGTGTATACACTACTATATCAAAAAATCAGAACCTGCATTTACTCTTTTCAAGGCTTAAATTGACAGGGCAACAGAAAGTCTGCACTGTATCTAAGTACCTCTATATAATGAATGACCTCAGAATAAAATGTTTCTTTCATCGCTGCAGAATCACTGTCATAAGGGAGAAAAGTTTTCTAATATCCTTCTTCGTCCCTCCCCCTCTCCCAAGCTCTTCTCTCTCTTATCCCTCTCTAACCTTAACACAAGGCAGCTAGGTGGTGCAGTAGACAGAACACTGGGCTTGGAATCAGAAAGAATCATCTTCCCAAGTTCAAATTCAGCCTCAGACACTTACTAGCTGTGTGATCCTGGGCAAGTCACTTAACCCTGTTTGCCTCAGTTTCCTCATCTGTAAAATGAGCTGGAAAAGGAAATAGCAAACCACTCCAGTATCTTTGCCAAGAAAACCCCAAATGGGGCCACAAAGAGTCAAATACTACTGAAAATGACTAAACAATAACAACAATAACAAAATTTCAACACAGAGAGGCCTGTACTCATTCCTGCTCAAAAAATATGATGGGACTCCCACCTATGGGATAAAACAGAAACTCTTTGACTTGGCATTTAAATCTCTCCACAATCTGGCTCCAAGCTACCTTTCCACCCTTCTTCATATTGTTCTCTTTCATATGTTACCACCCAACTAGCTATTCCCTAACATCATCATGCCCTTGTTCTCTAGTTTTTTCTTTTCCACAAAACATTCAGAGAAATATTATGGAGCTGCAGAAAAGCCAGAGGCAAAAATCAAAGACATGCATCCATAAGGCCTACTTTAAGTAACATAAACCCATGGACGCCAGTATGGTATAGCAGAAAGAGTATTAGACTGAGTCAGCAATCCTGGGCTCTTGTCCCTGGTTCTCTCACCTACTGGCTGAGTCACCTTAGAAAGTCATTTGCCTTCTCTGAGCATCAGTTTCCTCATGTGTAAAATAAGGGTAATTAGGCTAAATAATTTCTAAGAACCTTTTCAGTCCCGAAACACTGATTCCTTTTGATTAAATATGAGAGACGATAGCATGCATATATGATACTCACAACCACTCGGGTATAGACTTCTTCAGCAACATCTTTATTGCTGAATTTGTTTTCTGTTGGAAATGTGTACTTTGTTAACCACTCCAGGAGGGGGAGATCCACATTACTTCCAGCAAATACATATTGTGGTGCATGGATGTGTGTATCGACCAGTCCAGGAATGAAGAATTCACTGGAAATTAAGATGAGAGAAAACAGGTTAGCTGCACATGAAGTTGTTTTCCATATCCTTCCGGCTTCTCCTCCAACAATATCCTAACAGCTATATATGTCACTGATCGATGACCCAGACAATCACAGAGTTGTGAAATCCTCTGTATCATCATGGCCTCTATTGTTAGAAGGGCTGAACTTAAAGTGAGGCTACGTACAAAGAAAGAATGTAAGGGAAACAAAGAAGACATCCAAGAAAAGCAGTGAAAGAAAATCTGAGGAGAGATCACTTTTATTTGGGAGTGAGGGTGGATGAGAATCAAGGAAGACTCCACGGAAGGGGTGACACCTCGCCTCAATGTTGGACTTCAACAGGTAGGGATGTGCAGGGAATGCACCTGTGCAAGAGGGATGCCCTGTGCAAATGAATGGAGGTGTAAGAGAAACAAAGTGAGATGGGTAATAGCAAAGGAGGTAACAACACCCACAGATATAGCACTTAAAGTTTACAAAATGGTTATGGACTACTTCATGTTCCATCATTCTCATCGTAACCCTATATATATCCCTCTGAGGAATATTACTGTATCTATCTTATAAACAAAAACACTGAAGGTTAAGCAACTTAAATAGTAAATGATGGAGTGGGGATTCACACTTTGGGCTTCTGACTCCAAATCCAGACTTCTGTTCACTTCCCTACTGCAATATACCACAGCTAACTGCTTAGTACAGCTGGAGTCTAGATTATGTGAACAGGAGTAGTGTGAAGTTGATGGAAAGGCAGATTAGGGCCAGATTGTGGAGGGCTTTAAATGTCATAACTGTTGTTGTTCAGTCATGCCTGACTCTTTGTGACCCCATTTGAGGTTTTCTTGGCAGAGATACTGGAGTGGTTTGCCATTTCTTTTTCATTTTACAGATGAGGAAACCGAAGCAAATGGGATTAAGTGACATGCCCAGGATCACACAGCTGTTAAGTGTCTGAGGCTGGATTTGAACTCAGGTCCTCCTGACTCCAGGTCCAGTGTTCTATCCACTGTGCCACCTAGCTGCCTGAAATGTCGTGACTAGGAGTTTATATTTTATCCTGTTGGCGAAGAGTCACTGTTGAGAGGCTTTTGAGGATAAAGTGTGAAAACATCAAAACCCTGTACTGACTTACCAATACCAGTAGAATAAAGTAAAAAGCTCTCTAATCCTAATATTTTAAGGCCCTGAAGAATTTTACTCCATTCTTATTTCATAAATCTAGAAATGGTTCCAAAACCATCTAGGCCAGCCCCCTCATTTTACAAATGATGAAACTTAAGTGACTTGCCCAAGATCACACTAGCATTAAGCATCAGAATCAGGACTGGAACCCAGGGCTTCTAACTTCAGGGATAGTGTTCCTTCCACTGTATCAAACTGCCTCCCTACCATACCATGGGTTGTTCACTCTTTCTTATTCACATTCTGCCCTCTCCCACCTCATGGCCTCTTTGCAGGCTGTCCTTCATGCATAAAAAATTCTCTCCTCTCCATGTCCACTTTTTGATAGTCTTCCCTTCTTTACAGGCCCAAATACAATGCCATTTCTTTCTCGAAACTTTCCTGATTTCCCTAGCAAAAGTGATTTCTTCCTTCTTGAACCATTCGAGGTCATTCCCACTTCTCTGATGCAATTAATCATTTTCCAACTTCTGTGATAGTTTTTTATGTACTTCACTCATCCCCTCCACTAGACTGTAAGGTATGTAGGGGTTGGGCCAGCGTCATTTTTCATCTTTATCTTCCTAGCACAGCTGCTTAATAAATATATGTCAAATTGAACTGAAAACACGTGACCTGATAAGAGGCTATTTCACAAAACCAATCACCTGAAGGTAACTAGCATGGTGCTGGGCATGCAGTATGTATCATTTGATCTATGACTTCATCGATGGAGGTTCTCCTGCAATAGCATACACTACAAACCATCCACACCTTCATTTCTTTTTTTTTTTTTTTTTGGCAATTGGGGCTAAGCAACTTGCCCAGGGTCACACAGCTAGTAAGAACACCTTCATTTCTTATATGACTCTTGAACATATGCTTCCATGAATCCTCCACAGAGGGTCTGCCCAATAAGCTGAGGACCTTTCTCTTGAAACAGCACATGGGAGGTCTTTTATCCTTCCCTTCTGCTACATGACTGCCTCATTGCCTTTTCAGGTCATCTCTTTGATGATACTTTTACATCATTTTGTGTATGTAATTCATCACTGATAACATATACAATACACACATTCACTTATATGTCTGCCACTCTTACATGATTCCTATCATGCCCATCTCCCCCACTGACAGCATGTGAATTTGTAAAAGAATGTGCCCAGATTCTATTGGAACTTTTCCTGCCATTCTATTTCATTATAAATGTCTTTGAACTAAGTGTGTCCTCTGGCTGACTAGAAAAAACTGAACACATCAGTGAGGGCCATATGAGTTACGGTTTTGTGATATTACATATTCTGAAGTCAAATAGCATTATTAGAAGAGTATTGGTATTAAAAAGGTGAGATTTTTCTTCTAAGGAAAAGCACTTCATAATTCCCCAATTGTAATCTAACTCATCCTTCTATTCAGTTTTGGGCCCAGTTCATTGTCCATCTCTGGTGTCCATCCTAATCAGACAGATCTAAGAGATCTCCATCAAAATGCACAGCATTATTTAGGCATAGGTGTTCTTTATCTATATGATTTTTCCAGGGCGAAAAAAACTAGAAGAATGTTTAAATAAACTCTTTTGAGTGATTGTGGATCTCATTTAGGAGGCTCTGCAGTGTTCTAGGGATTAGTGAAATTACCACATCACCTACAAAAAAGTATCTGGAGATTTTTACAATCTACAGGAAATCTCTTTCATTTGGGTTGAATATGTTTCCCTCTTCTATATTTCACTTGATATTCACAGTCAGAGGAACATCAAAATTAAAATAATTGGTGTACCAAAGGAAAGCTGGATAACATTAACATAAGCCCAGTAGATATTTTCTTGGAGGAGAGGCTTTAAGGGAGCATTTTGTCCTACTGAATCAAACACCTAACAGTCAAACAGTAAGCATACTGGGATTACTTACAAAGTGTACCTTTCAGTCAATTACGTGACTATAAAGATGTTTGTCTGCTCCAGTGCAGAATACTACTTGAGAAAGCCTCCCTCTTTTCTTCTCATATTTACACCAAGAGTGACCTCAATTTGTATGTAAATTCCCTCCAAAATTTCTTAAAGATCAGAAAGTAAGTTATGAGTCAAAGTTCTTGATATTATTCTCTCAATCCCTTTTTTAAAAAAAAGTTTTTTTCATCTTTTCCTATCTTCCTTTCTTTCAGAGAAGTTTAAAATTGTTTCCCTAAGCGCTACCCCACCCCCACCCCAATTATATTGCTTCCAAAAGAGATCTCTATACATGATCTGGTCCAGCTGCTCTTTCTATCTTTGTCTTGTTTATTGTGAGTTCTTCTTCTCCACACAGCATATCAGGGGCCATAATGACAGAGTCCAAATGTGGTGTGCTAGCTCTACTGTCAGTGCGGGATAAAAGGATTTGTTATAGAAATAGTGACAGATCTTTTCAATTTTTTGCCTTTTGAATTTTATGGCTTCCTTTTACTTTTATTCTTAAATGCTCTCAAGAGGATCTGGCTTAATCGTGTCTTACATTAAGCTTTCTGTACGCTCACTTTCCCCCTTTGCTGTCTCTGGCTGTTTTGTGAGGTGACACTTTTCATAATTTTCCACTGTTCATCTTTGTAAAATTTTACAAATAAGTTTATAGTCTAAGTTGGTGTTGCACTTGGCTGCCATATCTATCTTCTTGGCAATGAGATGAAGTGTTTGTTGGCTGAGATGGTGTCTAGGTTTTCTTGGTATTCTCGTTGTACCCACTGCTTTACTTCAGTTAAATTTCTGTAAAAAATGGTAATAATCCACACGGATGTCTGTTCCTTCAGCCATTTCCCATGTTTTTTCAGCAACAACAGCTTGCTTAAATAGGCCAGGTTTGAAATGTTTTGATTATATGCCACATCTTCTCATTTTTATTCTTTTTTTAAATTTGCTGTTGACTTTGATCTCAACTCTTAATATGTTGACGGTATGAGTTAGAGACAGATAATTCAGAAAGTACTCCTATATTTTTAATAAGTTATTTTCTGTCCATTAAGATTTGGTCAGTTTCATTTTTGTAAACTTATATGGATGCCTCAAGGGCCTGCCCTTCTTCTTGAAGAAAACATTAATGATATCTAAGTTCGTGGCTGCTTTGAAGTCTACAGGCCTTTGGCCTCTCATTTCTTGGTTTTCAACCCTATTTTCCAACGTCTCTTTTATCCATCAACACTGTGCCCACATTTCCATTGAAATGACCAAGTATCAAAGTATATGTTGACTTAATTTGGAGGGTCTTACTAAGCCCTTTTAGAATTTCTCTACTTCTTCATTTTCTGTAACTCATAATTACATACTTAAGCTCTATTTAGATTACATAAGTTGTAATTCTCTTCATATTGATCTTTTTGTTTATTCTCATCATAAGCATATGCAAGATGACTAAGTATTCTGTGAAATTGTGTTCCTTTTTGCCTTTGGACATATAATAAAACCAACTCTAATAACTCATTTATTTGCCTCCCTAAGGAAAACTTGTGACTCATCCTTCCACTTAATACCAACCTCATTATGTCTTTTGGTTTCTGACAGGGAGTCAGACATGGAGTCATACTAGCTGTGGTCCCTGGGAAAATCACTTCTCAATGCTCTGGGCAACTCCAGTGTCAACTCGCATTGAATATAAAAGGAATTTCTTCATTTGGGATCAGAAAGATTAATCTGGAAGGACTGTACAGGATAGACTGGAGAGAGCAGATTCTGGAAGCTGGAAGACCCATTGGAAAGCAGTTATATTAATAATATCAATGAAATCACAGGTCCAGTCATTGTCACTGTCATTCTTTTAGTGAGAATATCAATACTGCTATGATTCAGTTCTTTGAGCAGTCAGATGACTTGTTGGTCATTATCCAAGGATCTCACATTTAGAGTACAAATAGTGAAGTTCATGTTTATAGCTAGTCTATAAAGTGACGCTATTTAGCACCTTCTGCTCCCCTTTCAGCCAGTCTGCCACCATGACTGTGGAAACAGAAGGTGGCTACATAAGACTGAGGGCCATTTTGTGTTCTTCCTTGTTTCATGGGTTTCCAAAGATGAAAAAAAAATCACTACCAAGAAGCCTGGCTATTTGTTGTGAACCTTTCTATCTTTAATCAAGGCTGAATCCCAGAAAGCAGATATGATCTGTTACTAGCCCTGTACCCCAAGCCTTTCTAGCACATAGCAGAACCTGCCAGAGCTTGTACTCCAATCACCTTTGACAACTCAGGGTTGTCCAACCTTCGTGCCATCATAAGGCACTGGAATAGGACTTCTATGGAATGCACAAAGGAATTTAATAAATAATTATTGGCTTGAATTTGATTTGACAGCCTTAATGCAGACACAAAAAGCTTTTCCACATCATTATGGCGATTCACTTTTAATCTAATACTAACCCTAAACTTCTCCAAACTGATCTGCTTAACTGTGAGTATGCGGACACAGGTTCCCAGACATTCTAATGGAATAACCTAAGTTACTTGAGCTTGCACTTCAACAAAAGAAAAAAGACTGAAAAATATTTATCAATTCAAAAATGTACTATTTGAAGGAAAGGGAAATATGGGGTTGACAGTTGTGAAACTCTAGCACAATGATTTTCTTTTAAAACACACCCTGCCAAGAATGACAGAAATATGACATAGTTGATAATTCAACCAAAAAAACTCTAGATTCAAAGTCTGTGTTTATCTGCAAATGTCTCAAAAAGGAAGTAATAGATGGTACCAAGAACAGTACCGAGAGTCATAAATACGTGAATTTTTCTGTGTAAGCCTGAAAAGGTACTTACTTGCATTTCTCTAAATAAAGATGAAAAGTAATAGGTTCTGAATATCTAGGGTCTTAAATGCCAGTCTTTATCATGCTGACAATGGAAAGCCTTTGAAAGCTTTTCAACAGGGGTACAATATGATGGGAACAATGTTTCAGAAAGATTAATCTGGCAGGATTGTGCAGGATGAATTGAAGAAAGGAGAGTCTGAAATTTGGAAGACCCACTAGAAAACAGTTAATAAATCTAGATATGAATAGCTATGGGCCTGAATTAGGATGTTAACTCAGTAGAAAAGGAAGAGAAGGGACAGATACCAGGGATATTTAGAAAATATCTCTTGGAAAGATAGGACTTTTCTCCATCTCATTTTCACTCTGTTCCACAAGTGAGATAAGGCCTACTAAATATCTTCAACCTAATAAAGAAGAATCTTAGAATTTTATTGTAGTGGCCAAGGAAGGAGGGTATTGGGGGGAGGGGAGTAAGTCAAAGACAAAACTTTTTAAAGCCTAAGTGATTGGAAGAATGATCATTGAAATAGGTGGTGAAGATGATTTAGGGAGTGTGGAGGAGATAGTTAAGTTTAAGACAGGCTGGCATCTGAGATAGGCAGTTGGAAATAGAGATGTGGAGCTCAGGAAAGAAGGCAGGAAATTAGATATAGACTCAAGTATCACTGACGGACACAGATGACTGCTGAAGCCCCAGTTAGGTGGCAGTAGAAGAAGAAGAACCACTGACGATGGAAGAGGAGCAGTCAGAAAACAAGGAAATGTAACAGGATGAAGGAGAATCCTAAAGCCTATGGGAGGGAGAGTTTCAAGAGGTACGGAGCTGCTTAACAGTATTGACTTGAGCGCAAGGGCTAAGAAAAAGCAACTGAATTCAAGCATTAGGATATTGCTGGTGATTTCTGGGGAAAGTAGTGTTGGTGCAGTGGGGCTGTGGGGCCCAGTCACTTCAGCCACTATCCAGGGAAACCACTGTTGTCAGGGTTTGACCTGGCAACAGTTTCTGCAAGTGCTACATAACTCCTGCCTCCTCAGCAACCACAGCTATTGAAAATCTGGAAAAGAAAGTCTTCATCACTAACGTCCTTGGCACTGTCAAATGGTTCCACATCAGAAACACATATGATTTTATCAGTAGAAATAACATCAAAGATGAATCATCACGATCCTCTTTGCTGATGCAGACTAAGGACCATAGGGCTTTTCCAGCTGACTTGAGGCTGAAATCTCCCATATGTATGTATTGTCTCCCTTTGTTAGCAGGGACTTGTCTTGCTTTTCTATCTGTATCCCCAGCACTTATCCCTGTAATTTGCACATAATAAGTACTAAATAAATGCTTTTTTCATTCATTCAATAAGGAGCAAGTGGGTGATGTGGTTGTAAAGGCATCAAACAGATATACTCACTGGGCTTTCCAATGAAAGAAGAGGGATTGGACAGCTATCCTGCTCTTCTTAGAGCAGGGTCAAGTGAAAGCACTTTTCCTTTTTCAAAGACTCCTATACTTGTGGAAGTATGTGGACAGTAGGGAAGCCAGTGAAGAAGTTCAAGATGCTAGAGATCAAAGCATAATTGAGAGGGCAATGTCCTTGAGGGGGATAGACATGATACAGTGCATTCCCAACAGTACTGCAAATGGCACCTGTTATAAGACAACAGATAGGTTAGGGAATAGAAAGTACAGTCAAACTGCTTATTAATGTGAAGCTGAATAAATAGCATTCTGTTGACTTTGTATGTTCATATTTATTAACTATGCTTTGTATATATATATATATATATATATGTATAGATATACATACCCACACGTGTGTGTGCATGTGTGTGTGTATTGTATATACTACATACTTGTCTCTCCCATTAGATTATAATATTTCTATGAGCAGGGCAGATTTTATTCTTGGTGCTTGTATCTCCCGTGCCTGGCACATAGTAGGTGCTTAATAAATATGTGTTGACTGATTGACTTAAATAAAGGTAGTCCCGTTGGAAAGACCTTGTCTAATATCTCAAGAAATGGGCTTCTGGTATGAGGTGGGATGGCAACGTGTAGAGTATATGTCTTTTCTATGTGGATTACAGTATACAAGACTACTGGGGCATGTGTGTGTTTGGAGTTTTCAGTGTTTGTCTGCCCATGAGGAGTAAAGCAACCTCCGTGTTGGGAGATTGTATTAGGTTGAAGGTTTCTGTCAGGCTGTGTCTCATGTGTGGAGCAGAATGATGATGAGATGGAGACAGGTGGCAGCTATACTGAAAAGCAGGGGAAATGCTAAGGGCACTGTATGATGATAGAAGAGAAAAGAGAGAAATGAGGGCCTTTCCCTTCTCATCTCATTTCTGCTGTTGTGGCTTGGCTTATAAGTAGCTGAGTTTTCAACACAATCCTCCTTTCGTAAAATCAGAGCTCTAGAGCTGAAAGGGACCTAAGCAGCTGCCATCTAGTCCAGCCCTATCATCTGACTGATGAACAACCTGTAGCCCCAGGGTTGTTATTTACAAGCAAGTGGCAACACTGGGATTTGAACCTGGGTCCTGTGACTGCCAATTCAGCATTCTATTTATTAAGCTTCTACTCAATACTAGGCATTATGCCAGGTACTGGAAATTCAAATATGAAAAATGACCCCTTCTCTGCTCTCAGAGAGTGAATAGGAGGATTAAACACCTATACAAATAAGGGAGAACATGAAGGAGGCTGCAAGTCATTCCTGAGAAAATCATGAATTTAACAGGCTCTAAGTATTAGGCATTGAGCTGGCTGCTAGAAATTTATTTACTTTTTTTTTTAAGGCAATTGGGGGTACTAGAAATTTAAAGCTAAACCATGACATAATCTCCACACTTAGGGAGTGGGCACGGACTGAAGGTGATTAAGTGTGCTGCAACGGTGAGTGTGGATAAATTACAAGTAATTCCTCAAGGGATCAAGAAAGCATAGGAGCTTACCCTGAACTGTCACTGTTTTGGATATGGAAAAAAAATCCATACTAACAAGCATTTTAATTGCACTTTCTACTTGCTAAGCTATCTGCTGTCTTGCAGCAGGTGTCATTTGCAATATGTTTGGGACACACCCCATCATTTCTATCCCCCTTAAGGACTCTCAATTCTCTCAATTATGCTTTGATCCCTAGAATCTTGAACTTCTTCACTGGCTTCCCTTCTGTCGGTACTCCACATGTCTCTAAAGTCTTTGAAGGCATATACTATAAAAGAGTCAAAGACAGAGGGAAAGGACCCGTATGTTCAAAAATATTTATATAGCGCTCTGTGAGGCAGCAAAGAAGTAGGTGTTCATTAATTGGGGAATGGCTGAACAAATTATGGTAGATGAATGTAAAGGAATATTATCACAACCTAAGAAATGACAAATATGAAAAATTCTGAGAATCAAGGGAAGACTTACATGATATAATGAAAAAGTGAAATGAGCAGAACCAGGGATACAATTTATACAATGACTACAACAATGTAAAGGAAAACAATTCTGGTAGACTTCTGAATTCTAATCAAAGTAGTGAGTGACTAATCACAACTTCAGAAGACTGTTGTTGAAGAAAATACAGAAGACAAAAAGGAATTCAGAAGGGGACACGAGTAGGGCAATTTTGTCACTACCTTGTTAAACTTATTAGAAATAAAGAGAAATTCATGGTTTCATAACAAATACTCTTTTTGTTCTTTGTATATTGAAACATCCAAGCTTCTTGGAAAAGATGAGGAACAGGGGCAGAGACTGGAACTGGGATTTCACTGATAACAAGGAACTCCCATTTGGGCAAACTCCTTCTACTGATGTAGTTTGGAACAACTCAGAGACCTAGCATTAAGAGGTTAAATGATTTGTCAAGAGTCACATAGCCATGGGTAGCTAAGTGGCGCAGTGGATAGAGGTCCGGCCTTGGAGTCAGGAGGACCTGAGTTCAAATCCAGCCTCAGACACTTGGTACTAGCTATGTGATCCTGGGGCAAGTCACTTAACCTCAAATGCCTCACCAAAAAAAAAAAGTCACAAAGCCAGTATGTGTCAGAAGCAAGACTTGAAGCCAGGTTTTTCTTGCTTCAAGACCAGCTTTCTGTCCAGTAGATCAAAGATGTCAAACACAAAAAGAAACCAATCCCTGCATGTTGACTTAGAAAATCACAAATTAACATTATATATGTTTTAATACATTTTCATTTATTTTGTTAAATATTTCCCAATTACAATTTAATCGTGTTCTGGCTACTCTCAAGAGTTTTGTGGTTGTATGTTGCAGGCCAGGAATTTGATATTTCTGCCCTGTATCACACTATCTTTCTAAAGGTACAAAAGAAGATATATATACATATATATGTATATATGTGTATGTGAATATACATATATATGTATATATTAGATATGGCCAATGTGTTGACTTTTTGTTCCTTCTATTTGTGCAAGAAAGAGTTAGTGGATAGTAATAGAGATGCAAAAAAAAAATCAAAAAAAGAATCTGGGATTTACTCTCCCATATCCACATTCAGTATCAGTGGGAAGAGTTGGTGCATACTGCAAGTAATCTAGTAGGGAAGCACACACATAAAAAACACTCATACCTGTGGCACTCAGGCAGCCCAACATCCTTTCCTTTCTTGTGGTCATGCTTCTCCCACTGGACATAGCATCTCCACCGGATAGGATGCTGAGCTGGGTTTTGTGCCTGTCTCTCAAGAGCTCAACTCCTAATGACCAGATATGACTCTCTTCTCAACTCACAAGTCCATTCATTCCTCAGAGCTCTCTTCTCCACTGACTACGCCCTACAGAGTATATCTTGCTTTTTGAAGAGCTAACCAGCAGCATGGCCACCAGGACCAACGGCTAGCCTCCCTCTAGTGCTGCTGCTTGACAGAACTTTTTCACATTTCAATGTGAAACGGGGATAGAGACTCTTCTTTGCTCTCCTTTTTAAGGCTTCAACACTTCTTTGTCTCTGTTATCTGCCCCTTAACATCTGTAATTTCATCAACTGGGCTAGGGGAAATGAGTTGATCAAAACATGTTGGATAGAGAGTACCAATTTTGGAGTCAGGAAGACATGAATTCAAATCATGCTTCAGATACTTACTAGTTATGTGACCCTGGGTAAGTCACTCAACCTCTTTGTGCCTCAGTTTTCTCATCTGTAAAATGAGTATGATAATAGTACCTACCTCACAAGGTTATGAGAATCAAATGAGATTATTATATATGTGTGAATATACATATGTGTATATATATATACATACATACATGTATATATAATGTTTTGCAAACTATATAAATGTTAGCTATTATTATTTTTATCCTTGGCCCCCTACTACAAAAGAAAAAAAAATTTAATTTCTTTTAGCCCACTGCTGAATTTCTTTCAGGTCCTAGCCAAATTGTACTGAGAGGTGGCAGATAGTCTAACTTGATTTTATATGGATTACCTTTTTTTTCTAGACTTTGGCAAGTCATGGCCTTAGGAATAATAACATTTATTCTGCATACCTATTCACTCTTCTAAAAAAATTCCTGGAAGGAAAATGATGGGCACAATTCACACTACCTTAGAAACATACTTCTTTAGGAACAAGATGAAATAGCTATTTGTTTTCTGTTTCTATAAAAATAGATCAATTTGTTCATTCAGAGAGATTGTGGGCCAACCATAAAACCAGTTCTGAAAACAAAAAACAAAAATCATCACCACTATTAAACCCTTCTGATCAATAAAGAAATATTCAATATTTTCCATGAAAATACCTCAATATTTCATGCTGCAGACCACTAATTCTCAAATATTTTTATCATTCAACTCCATACTCTCCTCTACTCTATTTTCTCAAAAAGGGTTCTGTGTCCTAAGGGAGGATTTCTTATAATCCAACTCCAATGAATGACATCAAATCAAAAAAGTACTGTTTATAAACCATTCTCTATGCTGATTCTAAACTAAAGAGATTTTTGCAATCTTTAAGCTCCCTCTTGGTATGTGGGCACCTTTGAAAACTAAACACTCTCCTTTAAAGTCACTGGAATATTTGGGGGAGGGATAGAGCATATCCCAAAAATCTTAGTGCAATTTAAACATTAAAACTGTAAAACTTTTGGGACACCCCATATACAGCTATCAATGAAAAATCCAAATTATCCACGTCCAAAAGTTCTCTTGTGCGTTTGTTTTTGACAGTTCAGAAAAGAGTCTGAAGGAAGAGGACACTAACCTAGAAAAACACCCTTCCTCTGAAGATCTCTCATCAACTTTTCCATTGCTTGTCTTAGCCTTCCTAGATGAATGTCTCATTCCCTCCCATCTCCCCACAGAACCATATTCCTCTTTCCAATCTTCCTTGGTTCCTAGTAGAATATGAGAAGTGGGGCCAGTAGACCTAAACCCCAGTCAGCACAGTGAATCCTCCACAGGAGTTTTGGGGTAGGGGATAGCTTTGGAATAGTGGCCTATTGGTCCAATGGGAGGAAAGGGGGAGGGAGATTAGAAACCTACAGAGAGAGTACAAATAAATCCAATAAAACAAAACAAAGTAATATTTTCTGGGACCTGAAGATTTGTGGTCAACAAGTTTAATTGTTCTAGGTAAAAGGACTTACTGGATATTGAGTTCTTTCACTTCAATTGGTGTGAAGCCCCATTCTGTTGCCAGTTTTTCTTGCTGGGATGCATGTTCCAAAAACACTATCTTTAAGGGAAGAAAAAAGAGTCACGAAGTTAATATACATATACACACACATACATACATACATACACATATATATTTGCTATTTATTATATGTCTTTTGAAATGAGAATTTAGTTTAGTGGAATTAAATTAATAAGCTAGTGACAACTGTCTAGGTAGATTTTTTTTAATAAATAAAAATGTATTTCAGTCATTCAGCTATATGTATATGTATATATATGTGTATATATATATACACATACACACACACACATATATATACACATACATACATACATACACACATACATACATACATACATACATACATACATACATACATACATATATATATATATATATATCAGTTACTATGTGCCAAGCACTGTTCTAAGAGCTGGGAACACAAATATAAGTATAAAGAAAAACAGTCCCGGTCTCCAGGAGTTTACATTATAGAGGGAAAGATACCATATAAAAGATGAAAAGTGGGAGGGGGAAGGAATGGGCAGGGACAAAGGTACCCCGACCTCCTGGCATGTCAGAGAAAGTCCTAGAGGGAGTCCCAAGTGCAGCTTGGAACCAGGAGAGACACGAGACATGGCTGGCCTGGATGCCTGCCTTAAATGGAGGTTCTGTGAAGAGTCAATCAATTGGTAAATATTTATTCAGAGGCACTGTGCTAGTAGCTGGGGACTCAAAAACAAAAACAAAAACAAATAATCTCTACTAACAATGTATTTACTTTCTAATGCAGACAGTAACTAAATATAAATATACAGAATAAATATAAAGTTAATAGATATATACATGCGTAGATGATGCAATAACAAAAATGCTGGGCCTAGAGTCAGGAAGACCCAACTTCCTGAGTTCAAATCTGACCTCAGACACTTACTAGCTGTGTGACTCTGGGCAACGTTTGCCTCAGTTTCCTCATCTGTAAAATGAGCTGGAGAAGGAAATGGCAAACCACTCCAGTATCTTTGCCAAGAAAACCCCAAATGGGGTCAGGAAGAGTCAGACGTGACTAAACAGGTGGTAGCTATGGATAATTATACTTCTGATAGTTATATCTTGGGTTTCCTAACCAGACTGCTAGCTGTTCAAAACACCTGAAAATCATAGTTCAAGTATTCTTTAGGAAAGGCCAATCAAACATTTAACAAATATTTACTGAAACAACACTGTTCCGTAGAAGGAGCCCTGGGTTAGAAGTCAAAGGTCCTGGGTTCATATACATTCATATAATGTTTTAAGAATTACAAAGATTCATTACCTCCTTTGATCCTCATAAGAACCCTTCAAGATAAGAACTATTATGTCCATTTTACAGATGAGGCTCAGAGAAGTTTCTCGCCTAGGGTCACTCAGCTAATATGTATCTGAAGCAGGATTTGATATGTAAGGGCAAGTGACCCCTTCTTCATGGGTTTTCTGCCATCAGAAAAATATTATTACATTTGGGAAACAAATGATAGTAAAATAGGGAGAAGCAACATGGCACTGTAAATAAAAAGCTGGCTTCTAAACCAGGAAGATCCAGGCTCAAGTCCTGTATCTGACATATCCCTGGGCAAATCATTTAGCTCCTCAGTGGTCTTGGCAATTCCATAAGACAGTAAGTTCCAGAGAAGATACTGAGTAGCATTGGTAGAATGAGTTTCCTCTTTTTGAGAATTCCCTACTTGATTCCAATCAATCAAGTATGTATTGACCACCTACTATGTGTCAGGTCTTGTACTTGGGGATGTAAGAACAAAGAATTAAATTATCCCTACTTGCAGTGAGCCTACATTCTAATGGAGGAGACAAACAGACACAGAAATATATGTACATATTTATTTGCATATATAGTTAATAAATAAAAATATATGGAGTACTTAAATACAAGTGGCAGTTGAAGGGAGGGGAAACAGGAAAGACTTTGGGTAGAAAATGGTGCCTGAAGTGTTTCTCAAAGAAAGACAAGAATAATATCAGGAAGAATTGAGGAAGTAATGCATTCTAGGCATGGGAGATGGCACAGGGCAAAGGTATGGAGAAGGAGGTTGCATGTCATGTTGCATAAGAAACAGTGAGAAGGCCAGATTGGCCAGATCAGAGTATGGAAGGAAGAGTAATGCATATACCCTTACAAACATGTAAACTTGCCATGACAGCAAACTAACAACACAACATGCCACACACAGTCCCACCCTTGAAGGCATAGTTCCTTCTCGGTCAGAGATGCATGAAGCATGTATTTAGACAGTTAAGTTATTCCTTTAGTCAAACACATCCATGCGTTCTAAAACTTGAAATTAAGAATACTTGGGATGAGCAATAATGAAAATGTCAGAAATCCTAATGCCAAAAATGAATGAGAAATGGCTGTCGGCTAATGAATGGGATCTTTGGAAGATGAATCCTTGAAATACCAGATGGAAGATTTGGGCAACTAGCTTGTTGCTAAGGAACAGTATACAGCCATCCTCAAACCATAGCTCCACTGCTGAAATAGTTCGACTGTCGAATCCATCCCAAGAAAGTTGCCAGAGGAGTCCAAGAAGGTAAGACCAGAAGGATTAGTGAGCACTGCACAAGAATGAAAAATGCCACAGTATACCACTTCACATCAAATGATTTAAGACAAAACTGATCCTAGACAGATTTAGAGCTCAAAGAGACTTTGGAAATAATCTGTGCAGACCATCCACTGACTTGGAGTAATTCAATCCAGTAATTTAATAAGGATAAGTGTATACAAAAGAAGCATTAACCATTGCATTGTAACATGTGTTAAGAATACGAGGACAAAAATGATCGTTCCTGCCCTCAAGAAGCTTATGTTCAACTAGGGTGGAACAGCATATGACAGATAAGTAAATGGAAATATATATGTTTTAAAAATGTAACTATTAGGGAAAGCAAACACTAATAACTAGGGGAAACAGGGAAAGCACTTGAGCCGAGCTTTGAAGACAGCCAGGTTGGAGAGGCAGAAGTGGGAAGGGAAAACATTCTAAGCACTGGGAACAGCCCATGCAAAGGCATGATGGCAGGAAATGAACTGGTATATATCTGAGGAATACCAAGGAAGCCAGTTTGGATAGCCCATAGTGTGTGAAAAGGAGTAATGTACAAACATTCTGAATAGATATTCAGTGTAGTGGAGCTACGCTGAGGAGGGCTTTAAATTCTAAGCAGAGAAATTTGTATTTTATTTTCAAATTTTTTTTTTTTGGCTAGGCAATGGGGCTAAGTGACTTGCCCAGGATCACGCAGCTAATATAATAAGTGTTATGTGTCTGAGGCCAGATTTGAACTCAGGTCCTCCTGAATCCAGAGCCGGCACTCCATCCACTGTGCCACCTAGCTGCCGCTGAAATGTGTGTTTTATTCTACAGATAATGGGGAGCCACAGAAGTTTCTTGGGCAGGTGAGTGACACAGTCATAACTATGTTTGTGATTCTGTGATTAATTCTGATTTGGCAACTGGGTGGGGAATGGAATAGAGAAGACAGAAGCTAGAGTCTATCGCAGTAATC
This sequence comes from Vombatus ursinus, assembly GCF_900497805.2. Lineage (NCBI taxonomy): Eukaryota > Metazoa > Chordata > Mammalia > Diprotodontia > Vombatidae > Vombatus > Vombatus ursinus. The sequence continues at coordinate 36,430,736 of NW_020954610.1, forward strand.
TAGGGGAGAGGTGTTGAGGGTTTGATTGTCACAATGCGATGGTGTGAATGGAGAGGAGATAGATGTGAGAGGGAGGAAGTAAAATTGCTAAGATTTGTCTAATGATTGGATGTGAACGATAAGGAACAGTGAAGTGTCACAGCTAACTCGAAGATTGTGAATCTGGGTTATTGGAAGAATAGTGATACCCTGACAAAAATAGAAAAATAAGGACAGGTAGATTTGGATGACTAAGAGGAAGGTACCAAGTTCTGGTTTGGACAAGTGAAAATTAAGATGCCTATGGAACAACCAGATGGAGATGTTGAGAAGGAGGTTGATTACATGGAAACAGAGAAAGACCAAGATTATCACAAAGCTAGAAGAAAAGAATATAAATGAGAAAGAGATACAGCACACAACTAAAGTAACTCTAACAGGAGCTATTGCTATTGATGCTAAAAATGAGAAATGGATGGAGGAAAGGACACTGACACCTACTATGAAAATTCCACACAGAAGTTTAACGGATTTAAATCAGCTGCTATTACAAGGAAACTAAAAATTTCTAAAGACCGCCTTCACAAAATGCAAAGAAAAGAGAACAAAACAAGAAATGATACACAATTATATATCTGAAAACGTTTAATTATTTGCTAATAGCAAACTCCTGAACAAAAGGTGTACACACTGACTCTGTCTAGCTCACCTAGAACTAAATCTTCCTTCTTGATTTTGTGACCTCTTTAGAATTTTGGGAAATTAATGTGATTTCTGTCTTTAAGTACATAGCTGTCAGTGTATATAGTGTTCTTTTGGTTCTGTTTTCTTTAATGAACAGTGTTTAAACGCAAGTTTTCTCTTGTGTTTTTGAATTTCTCATATTTCTTATTTATTGCAGCAAAACAATATTTTATTTTATTGATATGCCATAATTTGTCCAACCATTCTCAATTACTAGGCATCTAGTTTGTCGTGAGTGTTCTGCTATCATCGGTAAGGCTGCCCAGAATATTTTTGCATAGATAAGCCTTCTTTACCCTGCCTCCTCCTTTTCTTCCCCCAAGCTCAGCTTCTATGTCGAGTAATAGAACAACCAGGTTAAAACTTGTTAATATTAAACAAAAATTCTTACTCTACACATAGTTTTTCTGAAACGTTGAACCAATTCACAACCCCACAATGAGTATATTTTCATGGCTATTTTACCATAATCATACCAGAACTGAACTTGATCATATTTCATTATCTCTGAAAGTGGCAACAGGGCACAGTGAATGGAAAACCAGCCTCAAAGCCAGGAAGACATGCGTCCAAGTCCCACCTATAACACACTTGCTGTGTGACCCTAGGCAAGTCACTTAACCTCTCAGTACCCAAGGCAACTTGATAAGAGCAGATGCTGCTACTTATCTGCACTGGTACAGGGAGTTCCCTACATCACTGAAATCACAGGTACAGTGCCTGGTCCTTATCCCTTAATCATCTTTGTCAATTTCGCTGAAGGTAGAGTCATAATTAGGGGCAGCTAGGTGGTACAGTGGATAGAGTCAGGAAGCAATTCTACCCCTCAGTGGGACTTTATTTAGAATTCTTTGTTATTTCCATAGTGCTTTCTACAAATATTTGGTTATATATGGAACTCTATTGTCATTATCATTATTATTGTTGTTGTTATTAATTATAGTTCACGTTTACATAGCATTTTATGGTTTGCAAAGCACTTTACATATATTATCACATCTTCTCCTCACAACTCTTTGGAATAGGGGTTTTGTTATAATTTTCGTTTTACAGATGAGACAATTGAAGCATACTGAGATTAATGACTAGCCCAGGATTAGACAATTAGTAAGTATGTGATGCGGGATCTGAACCATAAGCTTCCTGACCCTAGGTCCAGCACTCCATTCTAGATGCCACATTCCTCACCTTCTCCACATTGTTGGCCATCTTCTTTTCTTTTTCTCATTTTTTTTTTTTGCTACGGAAATTGGGGTTAAGTGACTTGCCCAGGGTCACACAGCTAGTGGGTGTCAAGTGTCTGAGGCTGGATTTGAACTCAAGTCCTCCTAACTCCAAAGCTGGAGCTCTATTCACTGCGCCACTTAGCTGCTCCCTCCATCTTCTTTTCTTATCATACATTCCCCTGACAATATCTCTCATTCCTTTGAGATCTTTAAAATTCCTTCTTCTTCCTCCTACGTTTCAGCCTCCTCACCCAACCATCCTCCACTAGGTGGTATTCATTTTCAATTCTCCAGAAACCTATTTTCTACTCTCCTAGTCAAACAACAACTCAGGTAAGAGTATTTGCATTTAAAAGACAAGCCTTTGTTTCCAAGAGAAACTAGCAGTCATTAAGGGAGCTTTGCAATTTCTGAAAGGCAAGCCAGCCCACTCTCTTCCTCCTATTTAATTCCCAACTCATAGTCCATTTGTACCATGGTATATGATGTACGAATGAATGATTTTTAACACGGCTCTTTTGATTATTCTCAGTCACTGTGAAGCTTTCTGCCATCTCAAAATTACATAGAGCTATTTTATCTTGCTATTTAAGAAGAAAGGTCCTTTTTGTTTCTCAGAGCTGGAAGATGCATTCCACCCCCCACTCTCCATTTCTTTGTATCTTTAATGTTGAAATTGAGGGCATCTTCATTTCAATTTCTCTCTGTCACATTAATTACAAAGTCATTCCTAGTTTCCCCCCAGAAACCAAATGTTTGGCAGAATCTAATTCAAGGGTGTGCTCACAGAGCCTATTTTGGGTCTTTCTTGACTGTATTCAAGAAGTTGTGTGAGACGATCAAGGCGGACTTTGAGTCCTGAGTCTGTGCATCTGCCAAACAAAACCAAGGGCTTATTTCTTTAGTCTGGAGGAGCTTCATAAATTAACAAAAGTGTGGTGATAGTTTCCAGGTTAAATTTATGAAGTCTACCTCTAATAACCCATTTCACTTATTCAACAAGTATTTCCATACAAAATACCTATGTAAGTACATGTGCTCATACATGTGTATGAGTGCATGTGTGTGCAAAATACATTCTTGCAGTGTTGGAATGTTTGAGTATAATCATTTACTTGTATATCTTATACCATAATAGGTTCCAAATAGTTTCATTATGTAAATATTTGTAAATCACACATGTGGGCATGCATATATAGATATACATACATGTATGTGTGTATATATGCGTATACATTCACACACAGGGGCAGTGTAACATAGTGGATAGAGCTGGCCGTGAGGCCAAACATTTTTTAGTTTAAGACCCACCTCCACTATGAACTAGCAATGTGACCCTGGGCAAGTCACACAACTTTTTAGTGTTATAGGTGATTTTCTAAGACTATAAGTTGCAGGGAAGATGCCAATCTACATTAGTAGAGGGAATTTCCTTATTTGGGAACTCCTTATTCCAATGAAATTACAGGTCCAGTCCCCAGTCCTCTATCCCCATCCATATGTATATATACATACATTCTCTCTCTCTCTCTCTCTCTCTCTCTCCCTTCCTCCCTCTCTCTGTCTCTTTTTCTTTCTCTATCTCTCTTTCCCTCCCCTCTCTGTCACTGTCTCGCAAGTGCAGGCGTGTGCACACACACACACACACACACACACACACCTGTGCATGCCCACACACAACCATTAATATTTTAAGAATATATTATTTCTATTACCACAGTTTATAATCCTTTTATGCCTAACCTTCTTGGGTCTCAGTTTACCCATCTGTAAAATGAGAGAGTTAAACTAGATAGCCACTGGGGTCCCTTCCAGCTCTACAACTAATATCTTATGAAGACAGACTTGATGGATTGTTATCCTCAGCCTTTTTAGAATAGAGTTCTCCCTACTTAGCTAGGCTGGCCTCCAGATAACAGGCACATGCTAATAGCCGACCAATTCTCAAAGTCCTTCCAGCTTGGGAGAAGCCACAACAGCTTATATTCTGCTGGTGTGGCTTTTCAGACCTATGGGTCATCTCCATGCAATGAGGCATCAGAAAAAAATGTTAGTAGACAATAATACACATACACACATACATATATATACATATATACACACACACATATGTGTGTATGTAGTATTAATATAGAAACATTTGAGCATTTTTTAAATAAACCAAATTAACAGGAATTCTGTTCTTATTTTCAGAAGAGTATTTAAAAAAAACTGAATATATAAATATGGTATGTTCTGGGTGACATAATACTCCTTCCCTTTTCATTTGGCTCTGTTTTCTTATGGTAGGTCTAAAATAGCTATGACATTAAGCTTATATGATGAACATATTGTCAACTTGGGTTGAATTCTGTTGAGTTACCCATCACTTCTGGTGTTTATGAGGAGAGTGGAAGAGTTATTTCTATGAGGTTACATGTAATCAGATTTAAAGCTGGAAGGTAACCTAGTCAAACCTCCTTATTTTACAAATAAGGAAACTGAGGATCACAGAGTTGACTTGCTCAAGTTTGTTGTTGTTCAGTTGTTTTTAGTTCTGTCTCACTCTTTGTGACCCCATTTGGGTTTTTTTTGGCAAAGACACCTGGAATGGTTTACCATTTCCATCTGCAGCTCATTTTATAGATGAGGAAACTGAGGCAAACAGGGTTAAGTGACTTGCCCAGGGTGACACAGGAAGTATCTGAGGCCAGATCTGAACTCAGGAACATAAGTCTTCCTCACTCCAGGGCCAGCATTCTATCCACTGCACCATCTATTTGCCCTGTGGTCATATATGTGCGCCCAAGGTCACACACATAACATAGCAACTAGCAGAGCTTAGGTTCAAATTTTCAAATCCAACTCTTCCAAGACATCACACTAGGTATGAACAGTTCATATACATATATGCTAGCCTACTTCTCCCCCATTCTAAAGATAGGACACTCATTAGATCAGGGTTCCTGAGAACTTGGGTGTGCTCTGTCACTCAAAACCTTTTCAAATACAGAAAAACAGTAATATCTAAAGAGAATGCTTTTCATGGTCACAACTGAGGTCTTGAAAACCCTTAAGAGCTCTGCTTAGGTGCCAAAGAAATACAGCATACACTATAACATGGTATTTTCAATGATTATCAACTGTATAGCACTGCAAAAGCTTTCCTTTTTAATGGCATCCTCCTAGTGACGCTCAAGGGCTGAAACATGGAACATAATTCACACAACAATCTTGGAAGAATTAAAATTTCAAAAAATTTAAAAGGTGATGAATAGATGCACAATGGCTGTATGTAAGTTGCATACTAACCATGACTTACAAGTCAGAAGTAAGTGGAAAAACATCTTTGAGGATCCACATAACTAGAAAAGAAATCTGATCTCACATAGGTGGGAGGAATACCCCCACCAATGCAGAACACAAGCCCTACCTTGTCATCCAAACTAAAATGTGATACAATAATAATAGCTAACACTTATATTTATATTAGGAAGCTAGATTTCCCAGTAGACAGAGTGCTGGCCCTGGAGTCAGGAAGACTCATCTTCATGAGTTTAAATCTGGCCTCAGACACTTACTAGCTGTGAGACCCTGGGCAAGTCACTTAACCTTGTTTGCCTCAGATTCCTCGTCTGTAAAATGAGCCGGAGAAGGAAATGACAAACCACTCCAGTATTTTTGCCAAGAAACCCCCAAATGAGACCATGAAGAGTCAGAAGTGACTGAAAAGGACTGAACAGCAACAACATTTACATAGTAGCCTTATGGTTTGCAAAGCATCTTCTTTATGTTATTTCATTTGCTCTTCAAAACAGCCCTCTAAGGTAGGTGCTGTTATTGCAGACAAGATAACAAAGGATGCGAGCAATGAAGTCACTTGCATAGCATCACACAGCTAGTAAGTGACCGAGGCAAAATTCAAACTGAGGTCTTTTCTGACCCCAAACCTAGCATTCTATTAAGAGAGAGAAGGAGAGAGAGGGAGGAAGGAAGGGAGAGGGGGAGGAAGGGAGGGAAGGAGGGAGGGAGAGGGGGGGGGGAGAGAGAGAGAGAGAGAGAGAGAGAGAGAGAGAGAGAGAGAGAGAGAGAGAGAGAACGAACACGTAAAACACTTGTAAAACCTTTAAGTGAGGGGGCAGCTAGGTGGCGCAGTGGATAGAGCACCAGCCCTGAAGTCAGGAGGATCTGAGTTCAAATTTGGCCTCAGACCAAACACTTGACACTTACTAGCTGTGTAACCTTGGGCAAGTCATTTAACCCCAATTGCCTAAAAAAACAAACAAACCAAAAAAAAACCTTTAAGTGCTATAAAAATGCTAGCTACCATTATTACACCACAAAAGTGACTCCCAACAACAACAAAACTCAATTAAGCTCTTAATGGAGTATTTATAGGAAATAGGAAAAAAGTATGGCCAAAAACTGCACACGAGATGAGGGCTATTATGATCAGTATTGGTGGAGATAGTACCGCTATCACAAACCACTCGTCATTTGTACAATAACAAAACTAGAGGGCAGTTAGGCGGTGAAGTAGATAATGTACTGGGCCTAGAGTTGGGGGAAGACCTAAATTCAAATCCAGTTAAGTTAGTGTAGCTAATTCACCGAAGCCTTTGTCTGCCTCAGTTTCTTCACTGTAAAATGGGGATAATAATAGCAACTACTCTGCAGCATTGTTTTGAGGATAAAAATGAGATTTGTGTAAAGTGCTTTGCAAACCTTAAAGTGTTATGTAAATGCTAGTGGTAATTATTGTTGTTACTATACCTCATGATCTGGCAAATAAACAATGCCTAGTTCTCTTCTGGAAGATTATCTAAAGTAAACCTAATGCTATTATTCCAAGCATTAAGTTTTTCCTATTTTGTTCTGAATTCTTCAATGGACCTACAATCTCACGTAGGTAGGGGTAAAACCCACCCCACCGTGCAGAATACACTCCCTAGATGTCATCTCATCTTGTGTGATTCTTGTCCATTTTGCTGGAAATAAATCTGACATTTCACTATCGACATTTTCTCCTTCTTACTACTTAACTGTCAGTACCTAGAGAAAATTACTGAACAGAATTCTATTCATATGAAAATTGTGGCAAGCTTAGCTTGTCAGCTATGACAAATTTCCCTTGTACAGACAGATTGTTCACCAAGGCAAGGTGGGTTTTTAGTACAGTCTTAGGCACAGCAGTGGACAATCCAAATATGCATTCTTTCTACAATACCACACTGTCAATCCACCTCCAAGAACAATTCATCTTTGTTCGTAGCTGCCTGACTTCATAGCAGAGATACTCATTTCACAGCTTGGCTGTCTATGGCACCATGAAATCGAGGGGATTTTCTTAGATTTTTTAAAGAAAACTTCCCCAGTGCAAATCAGAAGCTCATTTTTAACATATAACCTCTAGGAAATTGCCTGAAGGCAATGAAAATCTAACTTACTTATCTATCATACCACAGTTAGGATGTGTTCAAGTCCCAGGTCTTCCTAACTCCAAGCCCAGCTTTATATACACTATGAAACATTCTGAAGAAAAAGAAATTGAAATATCTATTAATTTTTTTTTGGAGGCAATCAGGGTTAAGTGACTTGCCCAGGGTTGCACAGTTAGTCTGAGGCGGAATTTGAACTGCAGTCCTCCTGACTCCAGGGCTAGTACTCTATCTACTTCACCACCTAGCTGCCCCACTCCTTTCCCCCCCAATTAAAGTAATTTTAAATTTTGCCTTGAGATCTACTTACTAAAATACAGAGACATCCTGTCATAGTGGAAGCCAAAAGACCTGAGTTCGAATTCCAGTTCTGAGACTCAAAGCAAGTCAATTAATCTCTCTGCACTTGAGTTGCCTGTATCACAGGACTGTTGTGGAGAAATCACTTTATAAAGTAGTGTATAAACAATGGCTTGCTTTTGTTGTTACTACTCATTTTGTGGCAGCACAAAAATTTTTATGCAACTTCTAATAAAAACTAACTAGATAAAATCAGAAGTTTGGAGAAGCTGAGGAACTCTGCATTACGAATGAAAGCATCAAGAATATGAAACGTGAACTTGAGAATAGCAAAATTTTAACAAGCATTATGTATTGAGATTATGTATTTCTAAGTAGTCTATAACTTAAAGATTCTTAAGAGTGTACTTTTCTAAGAGATTCAGCACATTCACTGAAAAGCAGTCGACTACTTGAGCTCCATGATCTTCAACATTCACATGTGGTTATATAAAGCACTTAAAAACAATAAAAGTGTAGAAAAAATGGTCGTTAGCTTCTCAGTATTGTGTTACGGCCGCTTCTGTTGTTGTTCAGACGTTTCAGTACTGTCTGACTCTTTGTGACCTCATTTGGAGTTTTCCTGGCAAAGATACTGGGGTGGTTTGCCATTTCCTTCTCCAGTTCATTTTATAGATGAGAAAATTGAGGCAAACAGGGTTAAGTGACTAGCCCAAGGTCACACAGATAGTAAGTGTCTAAGGCTGCATTTGAACTCAGGAAGATGAGTCTTCCTGACTTCAGGCCCTGACTTCTATCCACTACACCACCTAGTTGCGCCTACAGCCAGTGTTAGACACCCTTATATCCCCACCCCATTCCCCAATATGCAAAAACAGAGGCTTTGATCTTTGTGTGTGAAAATGCCACTGTTTGTATTGTCTCTGTCTGAATGGAATAGTGCATGGTACCCACCAGGTCAATAGTCCTCTATTTTGAGAAAGACTGTACCTTAATTCCAAGTTATTAGAATTTTATTTCTTAGGACTTATAACCACCTACTTCCAAGAAGGAATTGAAATGTCTTTGAAAACAATCACATACAAAAAAAATATATAACAAAAACTAGTTCAAATGATGTAGGGAAATGGATGGTGCCAGGTTTCTGGGCTAGTAATGGCTCCCATGCACATAATGTTTAAAGGTTTATGAAGTACTTAAAACAATCCTGTACGACAGAGCTATTATTATGTACTCCAATTTAAAGATTAGGAAATAAGGGCTCTAAGAAGGTAAGTCACTTGCCCATGCTTCCACAGCAAAGAGTCAGAGCTAGGTTTTGAACCCAGGGCTTTGCTGACTCTGGGTCCAGTGCTCCAACCACTAGACCAGAGGTGTTAAACTCCCCAGTGGGGGCAAAACTCCCAAGTACAACCTGAACTGGATTAAAATGTACTTGGGAAATGTTTAACAAAATAAACAAAAATATAATACAACATAGACAATGGTAATGTGGTTTTCTAAGTCAACAGGCTGCCTACAGCGAGATATTTCTATTGGATTTTGACACCCCTACATTAGACCAGGCTGCTTTTACTTTCCTGATCTTCTCTTTACCATCTTCCCTTCCTTTTGTCACCTGTATCCCAGCCACTTCTCTCTGTGCTTATTACAGTTAAGTCCTGAATTTAGCTAAAGCAAAAAGGGAAACATAAGTCCTAATTAAAGCTTCCTGTCTGAGGGTAGAGATTTGTTTATCACCTCCCTATAACAAAACATTGTCTGTATCTAACATCTAAATCTGGAAAACAATAATAAATTTTTTTTAAATCAAACAACTGGTTACTTTGAAAAAATATTCTTAAGGGACTAAATTCAGTTTGGCTGGAACAGTTGGTGAATTTTTAGAAATTATTTTTCATGTGTAGGAAATGTCATGAACCCAGTTTATAGCTAAAATGGGGAGGCAGAGGGGTAAGGACTGGCCCAATAAAACATTAAAACAATAACAAAAAAGAGAATGCCATCAAATTAACCCCAATTCTGTTGTAAGCAAGAGATCCCAAAGTTTAACATTTTCACATTGCTTCCCTTCTCTGGAATTCCTTTCTTCCTTGGTGAAATGAGTGAGTTTGCACCTCTGAGGTGACTTTCAACTTTAAAATTTAGTAACTTGATGACCCAGGTCTGCTTTCATTAAAGGATCTGACTGTTCACATAGAAATCCTTCCACCTATTATAGCACTTTTACCCTACATACCTTATGTTTGGATTACTGTATATACCTTGATGAACTTGGGGAGGAGGTGCAAAGGGGAAGAAGGGACTGGTTTAGAATTCTCTGCTTTAGAGGAAGAATTTTTTTTTTTGTCTTTTTTCGCTAGGCAATGGGGTTAAGTGACTTGCCCAGGGTCACATAGCTAGTGAGTGTTATGTGTCTGTGGCCGCATTTGAACTCAGGTCCTCCTGACTCCAGGGTTGGTGCTTTGACCACTGCACCACCTAGCTGCCCCTAGAGGAAGAATTCTTAAGCAGGAAAACAACCATCAACTTGGTCAAAACATAAATGGACATGACCAAGGTTAAGTGATCTCAGAACTGTATGTGGATGACCAACTAAAGGTCAGGAGTCTTGAGACATGCCATGACTTATAATAATCTCAACAAAGTTTCTACCTTGACTTGCACCATAAACTCTGAGCCGTGAGTAGTTCTTTCTATGACAGTCATAAAAGTACACAGAAGCCAGGCAATTGAAGGTTTTGAGTGACACACAAAGGAATTAGGACTTCCGTTTTTCTGAAGCCTAAGAATTGCACATATCAGGTGCCCCTAACCTTTTTCTGGAAAAAAGCTACTAATCATTTCCTGAAAGCTGTATTAACTTAAGGGAATGGAGGAGAGACAGGAATGTCTCTAAGTAAAGGAGATCAGTTGCCCCTGCTAAATAATTTACTCTTCCCTGATGGGAATCCTGACGAACTTTGGAGAAGGGACAATGGTGTTGACAACCAGCTTGGAGAACTACTAGTTAAGGTTTCAAGAATTACTGGTGAATCCCAATTCACTGGTCATGGACCCCTATAAAGGGTGTCCCAAAAGTCTTGGTGAGGTTTTAAGCATAACTATTAAAGCTTAAAACTGCTGTAAGTCTTTTGGGACACCCTGTATTCTAGATTTTCAGTAAGGAGACAATCTCCCAGGGTCTTCTATCTGCCCTAACCCAAGTCAATCCTATTGAATACTTTTGTCATACTCTGGCTTGGTCCAATCACATCTGAACTATTGTGTTCAATTCTGGGTGCAACAGTCTGACAGAATCATAGGATCAGAGAGACATAATTAGTTATTTCACTCAAACCATACCCCAAATAAATTCCCAATGTAACATACCTGTCAAAGAGTCATCCAGAGAAGGGAAACCCACTACCTCCTAAGGTGATCCATCACATTTTGACGAAGCTCTAATCATTAAAAAGTTGTGGGTTTTTTTCCTGACATCAAGATTAAATTGTCTACCCATTTTTCCTGGTTCTGCCATCTTGGGCCAAAGAGAAGAGGTCTAATCACCTACCCACATGATAGCTCTGGAGAGTCTCCAGAGGTGTATAATCAAGATGCTGAATGGGCCTTGAAATCATGCCATACAAGGATTGCTTGAAAAACTAGGGATGAAAAGAAAGAATATTTCAAGGGAGACAAGACAGTTCTCTTCACATAGACAGTAAGCTATCTCATGAAAGGGGCAACTGCTTGTTCCATATGGTCAGAGGGAAGAACTAAGGTCAGTGGGTGAAAAACTTCCTAGAGTTGTCCAAAAGTAGGATAGGCTTCCTCAAGAGGTAATGGAGTTTCTCCTCAATGGAGGCCTTCAAGAAAAGGCCAGATGATCAGTTGGTACAATGTAGAGAGAATTCTTGTTCAAGTGTGGGTTGGATTGTAGATGACCTCTAACTCTCCAACTCGGAAATTGTGAGAAGTCACCCTCTGAGATTATCTCCAATTTAACCTGTATTTTTCTTATTTGTACATAGCTGTTTGCATCTTCTCTCCCTTACCTCCTATTTAGATCTTTGAGTTCCTTGAGGACAAGAACGGTCCTTTCTTTGTATCACCAACACTTAGCACAGTACTTGGCACATAATGGATGCTTAATAATTTCTAATTGTTTACTTGAAATTCTGATATTCTATGATTCTTTTATTACATCAAGATGGTAATGAGGCTAAAGGTAAAACAAACAGCACTCAAGGAAGTGTGAAGTAGAACCCCAATCAAATGACTGATCATTAGGCTGTCTTATACCAAGGGTTTAGTCTCTAGAGCTGATAATACCCATACCAGGTAATGACTTATATATATTTTATGATCATATACTTTTTTCATTTTCTAGACTGATCAAATTCAATTGTACCCTTGCAGTGGGTAAAAGGTGGCTTTAAAATACCCAAACTTTGGAAGGACAGCTTAAAAGAAATCAGCCTGTATTTACGCTGAAGTGATGAATGTCTTTTTTGTAGGTATGTGTGATCTCTCCATGGAAGGAGATTATAACCCTTCTATAACTTATTCCATAATCTTCAAGAGATGCTGGAGCCCAAAAAATTCATGACCCTGCTAAATCTCTGAAATGAGCTAAGCTGTCTTCAGATTAGTCATGTAGTTTGTTATGAGGCCCATGCTCAGAGCATTTCCATCTTGGTAGAATCTGGCAGACGTTCTGTTCCATCAATCTAACTTTCAGGAACTCAGGGTCACTTCCATGTCACTACGAGGCAAGAAAGAAGAGCTACGGTGTCAGGGTGAGCTACATATTTCAAAACAGTGTCATCAAGGCTCTGTATGCAAAGGGTAATCCTTTACAAATTTTAATGCTCAGCATGGACAGGATTGTTAATAGACACATGACTGGAATGAAGTTCCCTACAAGTTCACTCTTGACCCCATTCTAAAGCATGTTATTTCAACGCAATGAAGCTCAGAGTGGAGGGAAAAAAATCATCACCAAGAACTGTCACCAAAGGAGTGATGACCTTGCATGAACTGTCCACTCTCCATCCTCATTACTTACCAGACCAAAATACCCTGCTCTGTCCACCACTCCCTTACCTTATACCTATTGCCTCCCCCATTCAAACATAAACTTCTTGAGGGCAGGAACTGTCTCAATTTTTTTTTTTTAGTACACTGTCTAGTACAGAACATATTAAGTGCTTAATAAAGACTTTTCCACTGATTCAAATATTTTTAAGTGCCTACAGTATGACAGGTACTGTGCTAGGCACTGAAGACAGACAAAACAATCCTGTTTTCTCTCTCTGTATATATATATGTGTGTGTGTGTGTGTGTGTGTGTATGTATATATGTATATATATGTGCATACATGTGTGTGTATATGCACACACACATATATATATACACATACTCATATATACATATATATGCATGGCACTATCACACAGTGGGCAGATAACATGCAACATATAGCCTCGGCTGAGAAATTTTGTGTACTAAAGAACCATCAAAACAGAACAGGAGGCAGAAGAAGAAGGTTCCTAGAAATTGGTGAGATGTAAGAGAGAGAGAGCCACAAAAGTAGGAGGGACATAGTCAATCTGGTAATCCAGCCTTCTCAGTTCAATTATACATGCCAATTAAAGGATGTGGCATTATTTACCAGACAGAGATCAACCAATTAATAGTGACATATTAGAGACTCACATCCGCATAAAGAGCTGAAAGGAGGGGCAAAAAAGGAGGGAAGAAAGAAAAGAAGGAAGCTCTCTTCCTGATGTACTCACACCACTAAATAAAGGGCAATGCATCTGGATAGTGTTGAGACAGGGTTAGGAACACTTATTCTATCAAAAATAAACCTGGACATACAAACTGAGAGGGAAAACAGGACTATAATTGAATTCAACAGGCACTTTAGTACCCGCTACACCCAAATAGTGTGAACTAGCTGGCAATAAATGCAAACACAGAAACAAAAAGTAGCCATCCTTGAGGACCTCATATTCCGGCAGAAGCAATGTGTTGCTTACTACCAGTGTGATCTTGGGCAAGTCAGTTATCCTCCCTAGACCTCAGTTTCCTCACCCATAAAATGAGGATTTGGATTCTGTGGCTCTTGAGGTTCTTAAAGCTGTGAGCCTACGTACACAGGATAAGTAAGTCCAAATAAATCTGAAGGGGGAGAGAATACTAACAACTAGAGTATCAGGAAAGGTTTCTCATAGGAAGCTAAGACTTAAAGGAAGATGGCAGATTCTGGGAAGCAGAAATAAAGGAATACATCCCAGGCTTGGGGCAAAGCCTGTACAAAGGCAAAGAGATAAAAGATGGAATGCTGAATTAGGGAAACATCAAGGAGGAAAGGCTGGCTGGAAGCAGAGGAAAGTGAATTAAGTCTGGCAAGGTGGCTGGGAGTCTTGAAATGCCTCACTGAGAACCTTGTTGTGAAATGTAGTGGGGCTAAGATTTATTGTGAAATGGGATAAGGTAACAACACTCAGGAGGCAGCTAGGTGACTCAGTGGATAGAACACCAAGCTTGGAATTAGGATAACCTGAATTCAAATCCTGCCTCAGACACTCACTAGCTGTGTGGCCCTGGGCAAGTCACTTAACCATTTGCCTCAGTTTCCTCATCCGTAAGGTGAGCTGGAGAAGGAAATGGCAAACCACTTCCAGCATCTGTGTTAAGAAAACCCCAAAAGGGGTCTTGAAAAGTCAGACATGACTAAAATGACCAAACAACAACAAAAGGAGTACCCCAAGGCTGGGTTTTGGCAAGGGGTGAACAACAGCATACAGAACAAATTTCAGAGTACTAGATCATGGAATAACAGTTATAGGTAATTATGAGATCAACAAGTTGATCATTCTTATGGGTGGCTGAGGTAGAATGAAGACACAGTTCAAGGAAATTGGGGTTAAATAAACTAGAAGATGGGGGTGTTGGGGGGCATCAATGTACATATTGAAGACCTTGAATAGGGCCCCTTGAAAAAGAAGGGATAATGGATAGGAGGCTGGCAGATGATTGCACAAAGGATCTGAGCCAGTGATAGGGAGGGATGGAATGAAACTTAAAAAACAATCTGCTAAGTGATGGCACACAGGCAGTGATAGGAGGGAAAATCAAAAGATGAGTCCGCTTTAGAAAATGTGCTGTCTATAGCTGCCTTTACTCCCATTCCTGCCCCACCCTCCCAGCTCCTCCCCTCACTCTCCACCCCACCCCACAATGAAAACAGCAGTGCCTGCTGGTGTCTGAAGGAAGGAAGCCCACCCACACTGGCAGCCAAGATGCTGAGGAGGAAGGTCAATTCTGCAGATGGGAAAGTAAAGAGAGGTCTAAGAGAAGATCAGGGAGAGGGTGAACTAAACAAGTCCCTGCAAAAATTGAACCTAAGCCTCCAAAACAGCAGACAACCATAAACCAGTTCACACAAGGGGAAAATAAGGAGCAAAAGGAGTACAAGTGACTAATTACGAGAATAATGATGCAGAAAATAGACAAACTAAAAAACAAGGAAGTCCCAGCCTCAGATTCAGCTGTAGAGAAACCAAATCTAATTAACATCTTACACCAAGGTCCTGTTACCGCCGCTGCTCTCTTGCATAATTTTTTTAACAACTATTTTATAAATGTAAATTTTTAGTAGCTCTAGAAATATAACTTTAGGAAGGAGGGAGTCCTACTTCATCCTTTTTTTTTTTTTTAACATGTTTGGATACCTGTAAATGCTTTTTAAAAGAGCTTAAGTCATGTACTGGTTGCTTATTTTCCTATAAAAACGGAAATCAACAGAATGTTGATTAAAGTAGGTATTGTCAGATTTAATACTCCATTGGTATTTTTTAAATTAATCTAGTTATTTATTTCTTTTTAGTTTCAAACAATCACTTCCATAAGATTTTGAGTTCCAAATTTTCTCCCCACCTCTCCCTTCCCCCCACCCCAAGACAGTGTGTAAATTGATATAGGTTCAACATATAAATTCATATACTCCATAGGCATTTTAAAAATGTTACATTAAATAAAGCTGACAGGGATTGTGATTTGGAGTCATGGTTGTGAATTTTTAAAATCTTAATATTTTAATCACTTATCTTCTGTATCCATCCTGTCTTTCAGAAGGACTGTTTACTAAATAAAACGGCTCCCTGATGTCGGATCTCCATTTCAGAATCATGTGCTATAACACCACCATCTTTGGGAATGTAGGTATAATTTACTCCCAGAAACTTTACTAATGTGTTTTAAAAGACTGGAAAATGTGTGAAGTGACTGATTTTTATTAAACATATAACCTGGGGGACTTTTCTTTGTAAAATGCCTATGTTGACTGGTGCAAAGTGGTTTGACTGGTATGGCCCCAGCTCCCCATTTCAGCCTTTTGTAAGAATGATACTGCTAGGCTTAAGATTCCTATTTCCCTGCTCCCCATTTAAGAAAATCACTTTAGCATTTTAAAAATGTACAATTGTTCACAGCGTCTGTGTGGTTTGTGATTTACCTGGTTGTCAAATAATAACCCCTAAAATCTTTGTTATAAAAGAAAAAAATAGGGAGGGGTGGTCCAGAGGACACTATGGGATTAGAGGACAGAGAGTTATAGAACACAGGAAGTTGTGGCGGATATGGAGGGTAAGGGAAGTAGTAGCAGAGGGAAATGTTTTTTTTAGTCAGCAGATATAGACTCTGAACCACAGAGGCAGAGGGGCAGGACTAGGGAGTTGGCCTGCTACACTTAGCAAGAGGGAAGAAATTTGCTCATCAGTGCCCCCGCCCTGAAGCATCTTATGATGACTAAGAATAGTGTCAGTGAAAGGACGGGCCTCAGTTTCAGAGTTCCCAAACACTAGAAAGCCAGGGTTTAAAGTGACAGGGGAGTTGTGTCCAAGCAATTGAGTGGGTAAATAACTGGTGCTCCAATCTTGGGGTCAACCCCACAGTCTCATCTCAAGAGCTGGGGGAATGAAGGTGATAAAAGAAATACTTGCATATGGAGCAAGAACTCAACAGCCAGTCTCTGAGATCCAGGAAGCTCAGGCCCTCTAATATTTTTGGCACCATAAGGCTCAATTTATCTGGCAACTCAAGCATCACTTCCTACAGGAATATCTTCTTTGTATTATACTTATCTGAGTATACGTTACATTCCTCCCCGTCCCCCACTCCTTGTTGTCTTCTTGAGACAAGCTCCTTGGGGTCAAGAGTGGTGTGACTTTTCATTTTTCTATGCTCAGGCCCTAGCACAATGCTTTGTATAGAGTAAGTGCTGAATAAACATTTGTGGAATTTCTGCCTTCGTGCAAGTCATTGACAAAAATATCGAATAGCAAGAAAATGACAGACCTTTGGTGCTCTACTAGAGTGTTCTTGCTACAAATCCATTAACGACTCTCCATTCTATCCCCTTGAAACCATCATCTAGAGAATCAATCCTTGAGGAGATGGGACCTGGCAACTATTTCTGCAGGTGCTAGCTATTGAAGATTTGTCAGTCAAGAAGCATTTATTAAGTGCCTACTATGTGCCAGGTACAGTGCTAAACACTGGAGATACAAAGACAAAAACAGTCCCTGCCCTCAAGAAACTCACAATCTAAAGGAATAATTAATGGGAGTTAGATTTGGAAAAGAAAGTTCTCACCACCGCAGACTTCAGCACCATCAGAAATGGATATGATTTTACCAGTGGAAATAATGTTATAGAAATTGTGTTACCATCTGCTTTGCCACTGCATCCTACAGACCAGGAGGCCTTTCCATATTACTTATACCTGAAATTTATCATATGTGTTTTCTTTCATTAGAATTGAGCCCCTTAAGAGCAGGCACTGCCTTTTTGGTAACCCCAGCACAGTACTTTGAACATGGAAAGTAATTAATACATACTTTTTCATTAATTCATTCATCCATCCATTTACTGGATCCAGTTATTCGAAATTATAAATACACATAAATATACTAATACCAAGCTCACATCTTTTTGTTCTGCCCATAACATAATCCTGAAATACTGTTGTCCAATACTTTGCTGAAATCTAGAGATATTGTCTTGGCATTCCCCTGATAACAGTATATGAATGCCATCCAAAAAAAAAAAAAAGAAGAAATGCAATTATCCAGGCATAATTTTTTTTGCTGCATTATCTTTTTTGGATGGAAAGGGGAAGGAGAGAAACAGAGAAGAGAAAGAGATGAAAGGAAGAACAAAAGAAAGAAAAGGAAGGGAGGAGGGAAAGGAAGGAAAGAGTAAGGGAGAAAAGAAGAGAGGGAGGAAAAGAGAAAAGGAGAGAGGAGGGAAGGAAAGAAGGATCCTTGTCCTCAAAGAGCTTATATTAGTGTGACCTGGGGCAAATCCCTTCCCTGAGCCTCAGTTTCCTCATCCGAAAAAATAAAGGCATTTGAGTAGGCATTCTAAAGTCCCTTGCAACTCTAACATACTATGATTCTAGGAGTGAGTACTGAATTGATGGGCTCATCTCAAAGCTGCTGAGCCTTGAATTACTTTGTGAAAACAAGGCCAATTCAGCAGAGATAGCCATGAGTTTCCCAGAAGAAATAAAACTTACTGCACATAAGTGGCACCTAGCAAGCTACCTCATCAGTCACCTCTGAATCATGAAGGGTACATGTTTCAAAGAATTAATTGAGAAGCTCTCCTCCATCTGAGAAGCTGAATGCCTTTTCATTCCATTTCTCTTGTGGGCAATTGTTAAGTCTTTGGAAAAAACAATCTGAAAGAGCAATCTGACCTGACTAAGAAATAGACATTTCAGAAAATCCACTTTCAGCGCTTAGATATAGAGGCAAGAACATCTTAGCCAGCTAATATTAAACTCAATTTCAGAGGTAAGAAAAGGCAACTCAACTCAGTTCTATTCTTCAAGATGAAGAGTTCCTTATGTTGTCACTTTTTAAAATTAGAGGAGAGATGAGTATTGATACCCTGTATTTCTCAGATGGGTTCTCTCCGTCCTGTCAAATACCCCTGGAGCTCTTTGGCCTCTTCTTTGTCCCCTTCACTGCAACTGCTATATTTCTTCCATCTTGTAACTGTCTGCTTCTAGGTGTTTAAGCTAAGGGTACAATTTTACATTTATCCCTATTTAAGTCTGAATTATACTTATCTGATTACTATATATAACAACAGGTTTTATATATATGTGTGTGTGTGTGTGTGCATATATATACATACACACATATATATAACCACTTTCATATATATTTACAATATATACATATATATATATAATAACCTTACCGATTATAAATGCCTTGAGAACAGAGATGATTAGGTATTAGTCTTTGACAGCCTCAGTTCCAGTGCCTTGCATACAGCAGGCATTTAAAAAGTGTTTGTTGACGTGCCCATCTGAGGCAGGATTGTGTCCAAGAGGAGAGAATGGAAGAAAGGTAAATGATGACAGTCAGCAACTCAGATGGAGTAACTCACAGTGGAGAAGAAAGGAAACATCAGGTGTAACTGTCGTCCCCCACTGAGTTACAGGGAACACGGTGTGTACAAAATCATGCAATGTTAAGAGTTTTTGTTGTTCAGGCGTATGTAACTCTTCGTGAACCCAGCGTCCACAGCACGCCGAATGGAATTTTTCTAGTTTAGTCTCCCGATACATGAATGCCTTTTATAATATTTCTGAGAAGTGGACTTCTAACCTCTGCTCAAACACCACAGGGACATAGCCAGGGAACTCAATGCTATACAAAACAGCCCATTTCAATTTTGAAAGGCAAGAGGGGCGACAAGGGGTGGTACTTAAAAAGTAAGAGAGGTAGTAGAGAGCCAGCCTCAAAGCCAGAAAGATCTGGGTTCAAGTTCTGCCTCTTACATATACTATCTTTGGTTTTTGTTTTATCTTTGCGATCATGGGCAATACCTCAGTGTTCTAGGCCAGATGTGTCACATGTGAGACATCCAGATGAAAATATAATTGGGAAATATTAGACAAAATTTTTAAAAATGCAATAAAACACAGATGATCTTAATATGTGGTTTTCTAAGTCAATATGTGGCTTACAGGGATCTTTATGTAAGGTTCAGTGACCCTCATTTCTATTTTAGTTTGACACCACTGCTTAAATAACCCTCTAATACCATGAATTACAGAGAAAGCGCAGATGTTGGTAGAAGTTGGTTCCTCACCCGGAAGTTCCCTCCACCAATGAAATCATGATTCTAGGCCCTGTTCTCATCCCATATAAAAGCTAGAAAATTCTGACTTAAATTGAGTTGAAATCTGTCTGCCTATAAATTTCACCCATTGAGTCCCTAGGTCTGTCCTCTGGAGTCACAAAGTCACGTGGCCCTTCAAATCCTTAAATACCCCTTTGCCAAGAAAAGGATTTTGGGAAGATGGTGGAATAGGTCAGAAAATTTTCGGCTCTCCAAATTTCCTCCACAAAAAAAGACAGAACATCCCTCAGAGCAGTAGAAATAAAAACAGGGTAAAGCAGTTGTCCTCTTAAGACAATGTGAGAAGACCCCAGGAACTTCCAGGCCGAGGTTCTGTCAGAGTGAAGTGCAAACACCTCCAGGCCCACTCTGCAGAATCAATAAATAACAAGCCCTGGGGGCAGCTAGATGATTGAGAGGCAGCCTCAGCCTTAAAAACGTTCATTTTGCAGATAATGTGGGGGTCTGATGGCTGAGCAGAAGACTGAAAGGACCTTCCACTGTTGAGGGACAGCAAGCACAGCTGTGCTTACCAGACCCATCTTGGGCTGCTGCTGTAGGGAGGAGAAGCCAACACGTACCCGGTGAGTGTAGTAGCGAGGAGTGGGGACCCTGCTGGCTATGAGCACTTGCAGGACAGCAGAGTCCTTGGTTTCAGTTCCAGGGCAGACAGGACAGCTGTGGCTTGCAGACAGCTTAGGAAGCAAGATCATCTGGGGTACAGTGTACTAGGGGTCCTAGCCATGGCTTAAGAGTGGAGAGGAGAGCCCAAGGCTGGGCCCCAGGACAGACTTCAGAAAATAACAGTAAGAAGGACCTGAGACTTGGGGCATCATTCTCTACACCTTGAGACTAAAACTTGATTACACTAACGAAATAAAACAAAAAATAAATAAATAAAAACGAGTAAGCAAAGGAGAAAAAACCCAACCATAGATAGTTAACTATGGGGACAGAGATCTGGGTCCATATTCAAAGAAAGATAATGGAGCTTAAAAAGCCACTCCTTTTTCAATGAGAAATATCAAATGATCCCAAGCACAAAAAGAGTTCTTGGAAGAACTTAACAAGGACTTTAAAAATCAGGTAAGAGAGATTGAGGAAAAATTAGGGAAAAAAAAGAGCAATCCAAGAAAATCAAAAAAATTAGAAAAGGAAGTCAGCCAACTTGAAATAGAGAATCAAAAACTTATAAAGAAAATAATTCCTTGAAAACTAGAATCAGGCAAGGGGAAGCTAATGATGTTCTAAGACACTAAGAAATCATAAAACAAAATCAAAAGAATTAAAAAAATAGAAGAGAAAGTAAAACATCTCATCAGAAAAACAACTGATCTGGAGAACAGATCAAGGAGAAATAATGTAGAATAGTCAGACTACTGAAAATTATGATGAAAAAATACAATATTACAAAAATTGGCCTGAAGTTCTAGAACAATAAGGCAAAACATAAATAGAAAAAATCCACTGATCACCACCTGAAAGAGATCCCAGAAGGAAAACTTACAGGAATATCAGAGCCAAGTTTCAAAACTCCCAGGTTAAGGAGAAAACAATGGAAGCAACAACAAAAAAAAAAATTTTTTTTAGATATCATGAAGCTACAATAAAGATTATATAAGACCTAGCAACTATGCTGTTGAAGGACCATAGGTCTTAGAATATTATATTCAGGAGAACAAAAAAGCCAGGGTTACAACCAAGGGTAACTTACCCAGCAAAGTTAAGTATAATCCTAAATGGAAAAAAAAAAAATAGACATTTAAAAAAATGAAAGACTTTCAGGTTTTTGTGACAAAAACCCTAGAACTTAAGGGAAAATATCACATTCAGGAGAAATATAAGGTAAACATTAAAGACCAATTATAAGGGACTCAATAAGGTCAAATTGTTTACTTCATATATTCGAAAATATTAGCAGTACTCTTATGATTGTCATCATTATTTGAATAGTTTCAAAGTAAGGCTTGGGCTGAGCTGAGTATGGTGGGGTGATTCTAAAAAGTAAGAAAACTTTATAGAAAGAGATAACTATTTCAAGTTGACATGTTTCCCACCAAGAGAAATAATCTGTCTCTACTCCTGCCTCTCATTATAATCACTATGACCATTCATTTACCATCAGCTGCTCTGCTTCGTTTGGGCTCCAGGAACATCGTGCCTCCTGTAAAATGAGTCCATCACCTGAAATCCCACCAAATTGGAGACTGATGCAGCTTTGATACTCACCATCTCCTCAACACCCTCGGCTTCTACTCCCTTCTGATTAGAAGGCTGGAGGGTGGAGCAGTAAACTCCTCCCACAGCCTTTCTTTATAAAGGGCTCAGCCTTCAGCTAAATTCATTTATCTTCAGCTGCTCTGCTTGTTTTCAACTCCACAAACATCATGTCCAGGGTGGGCCAGGTACCCATAGCCTCCCTCATCCCTTTGCCCCCTATCTCCTTTCCAGTTTCCTTTTGTGTACGATCTTCACCTATTAGATTGTAAACACCTTGAAGGCAGGGACTGTCTTTTTCTTATATGAAGCCTCCAGCACTTAGCACAGTATAAACATGTAGCATGGTATATTTACTGACTACTGACTAAGCGTGAGAGGGTTCCACTTCAGAGTCAGGATCTGTAGAGCTACCTGCATACCACTCTAATGGGGGTTTTGGTTTTTTTGGGGGGGTCTGATGGCTGAGCAGAAGACTGAAAGGACCTTCCACTGTTGAGGGACACCAAGCACAGCTGTGCTGACCAGACCCGTCTTGGGCTGCTGCTGTAGGGAGGAGAAGCCAACACGCGCCCGGTGAGTGTAGTAGCGAGGGGTGGGGACCCTGCTGGCTATGAGCACTTGCAGGACAGCAGAGTCCTTGGTTTCAGTTCCAGGGCAGACAGGACAGCTGTGGCTTGCAGACAGCTTAGGAAGCAAGATCATCTGGGGTACAGTGTACTAGGGGTCCTTAAGGGGTACTTAAGACCTTAGACTTCATTTAGCTTCATCTGTACTTGATACTTGGGTGGCTTGGAGGTGCAGTAGATAAAATGCAAGGCCTGAAGTCAAGAAGACTCATGTTCCTGAAATCTGGCCTTAGACACTTACTAGCTGTGTGACCCTTAACCCTGTTTGCCTCAGATTCCTCATCTGTAAAATGAGCTGGAGAAGGAAATTGCAAATTATTCCAGTATCTTTGCTAAGAAAACCTCAAATGAGGTCTGGACGAATTAGACACAACTGAAATTACTGAATAAAAACAACTTGGTACTTCCCACACACGCAGGAAATTCCTGTCCCCTGATTCAGAATCTCCTTTTTGCCTGGGTGAAAATCCCTTTCCCTTGCTACTCTCCCCTTACTCTCATCCCTACACAACTTAACCTTAGTTCTCCCTCTTCTCTATCCTCCTAACTCTTCCCTTTTCACTATGCTCCTTGGAACTACCATCTACTGTTAACAAAATCAAATTCCACCTCCAGCATCTACCTTCATGACCTTGAACAAGTCATTGAACTTCTGTGATTCAGTTTCCTTATCTGTAAAATGAAGGAATTGGCCTAGATAGCACCAGGTGTCCCTTCCAGCTCTAGATTTATGATCATCTTACTCAAATTTAGCTTTCTGATGAAGACACCAGTCAGTCAGTCAGTCAGTTACCAAACACCACCTTTCAGCACCTCCTCTGAAGCTGCCTGTTATCTGACCCCCTCCCCACATGGCTAGGAGGGCGTGACATACTCTCCCTATTGCCACTTCCTAATGCCACTTTCAGACCTCTGATCTATCACCATCATTTTACATATGAGGAAAACTTTGGTCCAGGCCAGTTAGGTGACTTGCCCAATTTCACTTAGGTGGTAATCGGCACTGAGGAATCATTATAACCATGATGACTGGTGACTGGTTTTAAAAATTCAGTTATTTTTATTTTCTCTTCCTAAAACCTCTGATAAATATATATATATATATATATATACACACACACATATATACATATATATATACATATATATATATATAGTTGAGCAAAACAGATTCCCATGTTGTCCACAACCAGAAAACAAGCCTCATTCTGCATCTTGAGTTCATCACCTCTGTCTGTCAGGAGGTAGAAAGCATGTTTCATCAAGGGCCCATGGAATCAGGCTTGGTCATGGCATTAAATGGAGTTCTTAAGTCTTTCAAAGTTGTTTGCCCTTATAAGGCTCAGATTATATAGCATACTATAAATTCACCTTACTCAATTTCAACTGGGCCCTTATGGCAACAAGGAAATCCTTTTATTGTTCCTTAATTGGTTTCCTTATCTTAACCCCCCCATAGAGGCCATTCCACATCTTCTCTTTCTTTGAAAAGTCAGCCACATTTTCCCTTCCCCTTCTCTCTCACAAAAGGACCTCACCTCTTTATTGAGAAAACTGAGGTCATTCAACATGAATTCTCTCTTCTCTTCTTCTCAAAACCCTTGACATCAAACCCAATTTCTCCTCCTATCTCCCAGTCTCTTATGAGATGACCCTTCTCTACATATGCCTTTGATCCTATCCTCCACCCCCACCCCTAGTCTTCTCCAGCAGATTGCAAGCACGGTCATATTCTCTCTCCAACTTTCAAACTGTCCCTATCTACTGTCTTTTGAAACATGTCCAAGTCTGGGTCCCCATCCTTATTAAATCTTCATTAGGTCCTATATGGCCTCAAACTCTCTCTCCTTTTTCTCAGCTAAACTCCTAGGAAAAGCTGTCTACATCTGTTGCCTTCACTCTTTGCATCTCCAACATCCCTCTCATTCAACCCCTTCTCTCTACTCACACTGCCACCACCTTCATCCCCTCTCACCTGGACTACTACAACAGCCTACTAATTGGTCTCAATGCTTTAAAGTCTCTTTCTACTCCAGACTATCCTCCATATTATTGCCAATATTATTTTCTTTAAGTGCAAAATTGACTATCTTACTCCAATGGCTATCCAATGCCTCTTAGATAAAAATAAATTCCTTTGGTTAGCTTCTCAAGACCTCCACAACCTGGCCCCAATTTATCTTTCCAGTCTTACTGTACACTCCTATATCCAGATCCAGACAAACTGCTCTTCCTTTTGTTCCTCATGCACAACACTCCATGCCCCATCTCTATATTCAATGCCCGACACAAACCCTTGCCTCACAGAACCCCACTCTTCTATCAAGACTCAGATCAAGCACCATTTTCTACATGAAGCTTTTTCTGATCCCTCCCCCAACTCCTCTTTCCCAAACCACCTTCTACATAATTTCTTTGCATTTATTTGTATTCTCACTATATTTATTCTGTATATGCTTATATGTACTTATTGTTTCCCTCACCTAGATAGCCACTAGGTGGCTCACTGCTTTGGGCACCAGCCCCGTAGTCAGGATCTGAGTTCAAATCTAGCCTCAGAGCTACCTAGCAATGAGATCCTGGGCAAGAAAACACTTAACCTCTGTCTATCACAGTACCTTCCTCTGTAAAATGAAGGTAATAGCACCTAATTCCCAGGATTGCTGTGAGGATCAAATGAGAGAATATTTTTAAAGTGCTTAGCACAGTGCCTGACACATAGTAGGTGCTTAATAAATGTCAGTTTCCTTTCTTATTAATTAGAATATAAGTTATTTGAGAATAGGGCTTGTTTTAGTCTTTGTATTTTATCCTTAAGGCATGACACAGTGCTTGGCACACAACAGATGCTTAATAAATGCCTCTTGATTATTGATTGACTAGAATAAGATTTGAGCTCAGATCCTCTGAGTGAAGTCAGTCATTTCAGTACTTCTAGGCCACTCTGGATCCTCAGTTAGTATCCATTACAATCCTTGTTCCCTCTAAATACTCTGGCCTCCCAGCTCTTCACTATCCTCAACATGCTGAACTCCCATTACCTGTATCCTGTCTACTTCAACCACAAGTGGCAGTGTCCATACCACCCCAGCCATCCAAATGAATTTGCTCCAACCACCAATCCCTAAGCATATCTTGAAAGCACTGGATCTGGAATCAGAGGGCCTTGGTTCAATTCTACCTCTCATGTTTACTACCCATGTGACCTTGGACAAGTCACTTAGCCTCCTGAGGTCTCTGTTTCTTCTTTTGTAAAATGTAAGGATAGGGCTAGGCCTCTGAAGTCCCTTTCAACTTTAAATCTATGAGTCTATGATCTACTGAGCACTTTTTTATTGTTTAGTCATTTTTTTCAGTCCTATCCAACTCTTTGTGATGCCATTTGGGGTTCTCTTGGCAAAGATGGAGGAGTGGTCTGCCATTTTCTTCTCCAGCTCATTTTACAGATGAGAAACCTGAGGCAAATAGGATTAAGTGACTTACCCAGGGTCACACAGCTGGGAAGTATCTGAAGCTGGATTTCAACTCAGAAAGATGAGTCTTCCTGACTCTAGGCCCAGAACTCAATCCACTTCACCACTCAACTGCCCTACTATTTAAGTACTTACTATGAGCAAGATACTATGCTCATGGCTCCTGAGTGCTATATCATGTGCATGTATATGATGAATGTATATATCATATACATATATACACATGTGTCATATACATATTACATATGCATGCATAGATGTGTGTGTATACCCACACACACACATACATAATCTATATCTTAGTTCTAGAAAAGCCTCCAGTGTACACACACACACACACACACACACACACACACACACACACACACACACACACACCAGGCAGCTACAAAATCTGTTTCTGGCTTAGTCTAATATATAAAATACAAGTATGAAATGTAAGATTTTTTAATTAGCTTATTTAGCTGACTAGCTTTCATTTAGTTTTCTGATGAATTCACTCTGATTGACCTTTAATTACTATGGTGAGTCACTCTTTGGGCCTGAAAATCTCCATGCATACAGAGATACTCTTGCTTTGGCTTTCTATGACTGGGGTAGAAGGTACGGTCGCATGCTCTTTCTTCCTACTCTAAAAGTAATGTAATGCCCAGCTTAAGATTGAAGAGAAGAGGAGAGAAGAAATCCATGTGGAGGTGGGGCTGAGCATAGGACAGTTCTTTTGCTCCAGGTACCTCTCACCTTCTTTGGCTTAAAGAGAATTGAGCTCACAATCAACACACAAGCCTAGCACCTGTTCAGTGCTACTTACACACCCTCTAGGGGTTCTTTAAAGGATTAGTAGATGATGTGATTCAGAGTATTCGTGTGTTCACATGGGAAGACATTTTCTAGCCCCCCAGAGCTCCATGCATTTAAAAAAATTAATAAATGATTCATCATAGCAATGCTATAGAAGCAAAGGTATCCAGCAACTTAGAACTGAGGAAAAATACTAAAGATACATGATGCACCAAACATTATACAGAAATTCCTTAGCAAGAGCTCTAATTGGAGCTGTGCCTTGTGTCTAACAGAAGCTCACTAAACATTTGATCCATTGATCAACTATTTTAATGTACCAATCACCCTGACCTTACATTCTTACATTCATTCAATTTTTACTTAGCTTGATATAACACTGTGAGCTGTGAAATGCTATCTAAATATTGCTTTGAATTTTAACTGGTAATTACCAGTAGTGCTACTTAAGCCCTATCTTCAAATCCTTCTGTAGAACCTAGAAAAAATGTGACTAATTTCTGTAGATGATTAAATCTCTCTTCTCTATCCTTCTCAGTCACCATCCATCACCCTGAGCCTGCCCCATATTGAACCAAATTCTGAAAAAATGGACAGAGCTAAACAGAGGAGCTAAACAGCTAGTTGTGATGAATTAATGTAGAAACCACAGCTGTAGAGCTGGAAAAGGCCTTCAGAGATAAACTAGTCCAACTCCTTCATTTACAAATGAGGAAACTGAGGTTCAAGATAAGGCAGCTTTGAAACCAGCTTCAAATTTGGGCTTCAAATCCAGCACCATGTTGCATCTGACACATTTTTAAGTTTTCACAGTAACCTCTCACATCTATCTAGAGCTTAAAGACTTCCCACACAGCATCCCTGGGAGGTAGGTAGGGCAAGTGTAATTAACATTTTTATTTTACAGATAAAGGAATTAAGGCTCAGACATGTTAAGTGACTTGTCCAAGGCCATACAATACCTCAAAGGAGGGATTTTAACCCAAATCTTGCTCTTACATTTTTCAGTGAAAATTTCAGCTACCTCTTCCAAACTAGCTTAGTGCCAAACCTTCCCTGAGAGCATGAGGTGGTAGTCCAGTGTAATTAACCATAGCACAGTTTCAGTGGTTAATTCAACTCAATCACTAATTTAAAAAATTGGGGGTACCCATGATATGCAAAGCACTGTACCCGGGTACAAAAAAATTATCTTTTTTTCTCACATAAAGAAAAAAATTTTATCTTTCTACTCCAATCTGCATGATTCTGGGGTCAAACATCATGAGTCCATCAGTATCATAAACTTATTACCTCCACCTCCCTAAAGCAACCAACCAGTCCAGGGAGAGTGCATTTTATCTTCAAGTTTCTGGAAGCTGTGCTCCATCACCTAGGTAACACAATAGCAGATCTCCTAGAAATCCACAGCCAGGATGTTTATTTGTACGGTTTTTTTTTTAAATCATGTTTAAAACACTTAAAGGGATGAATTTTTTGGTTAATCATTAGATTTCAGAGGCAAGATTCAAAACTGAAAATACCCTTGCTAGCATTTATAGATATATACATTTTCTTAGGTTTGACAAGTCATCCAGGTGTAGCTCTGTTTTTGCTTGCAACACTAGAGATCAGGGGTGAACTTGGGGTACTCCCAGATTCATTCCTATTCTGTATGGCGACAGGGAAGTCTCCACTTCCCTAAACTTAGTGTAAACTATACAAGTGCGGTACCGATGAAAACAGTCATTGTTATAAAATAATTTCTTTCCTTCCCTTTTTTTTTTTTTAAATATTGCAAGTTGTTTTTCGGTTTACAGGAAGCACCAGCTCACTTCTATGCAATCAGAGCTGGTAACACAAGTAATTAGTCATTTAGTGGCGTCTACTCAAGCAGCCCAACGCCCTCTCTTCCCCTAGGTTTACACATTTCTTCCTAAGCAATGATCAAGTCCCAGGTTTTCTTTTTCAGCACCGGCCACTGCTACCTGTCCTCCAGCTTAGAGAAAACGGAGCCCGGGGAAAGTGACAGATGTTACACCAAACTGTGAGGTTTCTAGAAACTAACAAAACCCGGGGCTAAACCTGATGCCAGGGTAATCGGGGTGCATTTCAGCCAGACGTGGCAAAGAGGCAGGCTCGGTCACGTTCAACTCCCGCGTTGCTCTCATTCCGTCCTTTCTCAGCATCCCGGAGTTCACTCTCCTCCGCCTGGCTCCAGCCTGTCACGGACCAGGAGCGAAGTCCCAGCCCTCGACACCCAGCCCCCCCTCCCCCACTTCCTGGGGTTCTGCCCGTCCCAGACCACCTTCTCCCGCGCACCCAGCCCAGACGCTTACTTTGCCAGCTTCGCTCACGCCGAGGATGTGGTCGTGCAGCACCTCCATGGGAGAGGTCCAGGTGGAATGGACGAAAGTCCCTTTGAAGATGTGCGCCAGGGGCGTCATGTGGGCAGCGCACATGCCGGAGGCGCTGGCTGGGCAGGAGACTGAGGGAGCCTGGGTGGAGGTGCGGGGTCGGCACGCGGGGACCGGACCGAGCGCAGGAGCTGCGGGCGCCGCAGGGCAAACTGGCAAGGCTGCTGACGCCGCAAACGCCGCAGAAGCAACAGGGGCTGGGCTTGCACCCCGCTGCAAGTCTCCAGAATCGCCTGCCCCCTGGAGGCCTCGCCCAGCGAGCCTCGATTCTAATAGGCTTTCTTCCAGGCGCTAGGGGTTTCCCCCACACCCCTTTCCCCTTTGGGGAGTGGCCAACGCGGTTGCAAAGTCCTTTTCTCCGCCCTTCTCTTGCCTTTGCGATTTAACCCTTTGGGCCCTCCCTGCCCCGCCCCCCAAAATCAGCTTAACTTTTGGGGTTAAGTTTTGAGGCGGAGGATTCTGAGTCACTCTCTCAGGTTAAGGATGTGGGTAAATGAAAAGGGTAGAAGAAGGGTTTCCTGCCTTGATCTTTTTTTTTTTTAACTTGAGAACAAAACAAGCTTTCTTGAGCGCTTTTCTCTTTCTCCTCCCTTTTAAAAAGGTCATGCATGGAGAGATTTAGAGTCCAAGGTGTAGGATTTGACTCTCAGCTATGCTTTCTACGTGTGTGACCATAGGCAACTGCCTGAATTCCTGCTGATTCTAGATCTGATCCGTAAAATGAAGGGCTGGGCAAGATTACTTCTAAGGACCCTTCCAGCTCCAGATTCTATGACAGCGATCCAACCCCATAGATTCAGTGGTTACTGGCAGTCCCTCCTGTTTTTAAGACATCCTAGAAGTCAAAGTTCACAACCTTCGCCGAGAGTTGATGATGACTTGAGGGCTCGGTGATTCAGTTTCACTTTCATTTAGCTTTGAGGGTTGTTTTTATGCTTTGTAAAACTTCTAGGCATACTCATCATGTCCAGTGCCATGATGGGGTTACCCAGGATATCAGAAAAACCCCAAACGATTCATGTTTCTTTCATCACTTTGGTCCAGTCTTTGCTTCTGTTTTTGCTTTCCAAAGCAAACGTCCAGTCCAGTCACTCTCTGATACCTTTATGGTGTTGCCAGGAGTTGAAAGTCAGTTATGCCACGTTCTTACTCTTCCTTTTCACAACTCACAGCCCTTGGTTTTCATTTCCTGTTTAAAATAATAAGTTTCAGATACTCTCTTCTAGGAAAGTTAGGCTGGAATATACCCCATACCTCTACTTGCCACCTTTGAGAGGAGGGCTAAGCCAGTGCCAGGCTAGCGTGGTGTGAATCCATGTTTCAGTTCCTACTTAAAAAAGATGTTTTCAAAACCATGTATGCACAGGCATTCTCTGCATTGCTGTTTTTATGATACTAACTCGGGTGAAGGAGTCTTTGGATTCTCTGTTTTCAGGAGCACAAAATGGAGAACTCAAAGAAGCTAAACTGACCCCATTTGATGAACCAAAATTCTAGACTTGCAGTCTAATGAAGAATATTCTTTTTGCAAAGCCTCCTTAAAAGACACACTTCCTGATTAAAAGTGTCCTTACCCTTTGATTTCTGTTCTAGACATATATCCTTAGGAGGGAGAAAGAGAGGGAAAGAGGGAGGAAGGAAGGAAGGAAGGAAGGAAGGAAGGAAAGAAGGAAGGAAGGAATTTCTAGCAGCACTTTTTATAATAGCAAAGAACAGGAAAAAAAAAAAAGGAGATGCCCGTTGACTGGTGACTGACTAAACAAGTTGTGATACATGAATATAATGGAATACTATGGAACTGTAAGAAACAATGGTTATAAAAAGACAGAGAAACATGGGAAGACTTATAGGAATAGATGGAGAGTGAAGACAGAAAACCAGGGAAACAATATGCACAATGATTGGAGCAATGTGAAGAACAACAAAGAAAATTGAAATTGACTATTATGTAATTATAATGACCTAGTTTGGCCCCATAGTGAGGGTATGTGGATACATACACCTCTCTCCTTTCTTTGCATAGGCAAGAGATGATGAGTATGAAACACTGCATATAACGCCTGGCTTGGCTGATATATTGGTTAGTTTTCTTAAGTTATTTTTTCCATCTCTTTCTTTTTTATCCTTGTTTTAAGGTATGGTTCTCTGGATGGGGATGGAGAGAGGAAAATAGAGGAAATGACAATGTTTATATATATATACACATATATAACATAATTTAAAGAATAGGAAATATGATATAGCATGTATACTTATATATGTATGTGTGTATATATGTACATCTATATGTATGTATGTATATGTATGTTCTTGAAAGTGGGGCTGTTTTAAGAAAAAAAGCAAATGAACCATGCTGAACTTATAATGGTGATGGTGTTTGCCTCATGGAGAACAGGAAATGTTATCATTCCTTAGGGCTAAGCTTTAAAGGATTTAGAGCTGGAAGGGACCTTAGGGATCATCTAGGTCAATTGACTCACTATATAGATGAAAAATCTGAGGCCCAGAAAGATGAAGTAACACTTGTCCCCCTCTTCCCCTTTTCTCCTGACCACTACCTACCCTACCACTTCCACCCAGCCAAAACCCTGAGGAGATTCTTCCAGCAAGTACAGAGATCATAAAAGAAAGGTAGAAACTTGCTCTTTCACTATTGTGCTATAAGAAATGATGAGCAAGCAGACTTCAGAAAAACCTGGAAAGATTTGTATGGACTGATGCAGAGTGAAGTGAGCAGAACCCTCTTGGGGAGGGATTTGGAAGGGAGGGGGAGAAAAATTTAAAACTCAAAAGCTTATGGATTGTTGATAAAGTAAAATAAATCAATAAAAAAATAATAAATGAAACTTGCTTTTTCTATCCATATACTTCAAAATAGAAGATGATCTGCCATTCCCACAACATTTCTTGGTACTCTGAGAAAAAGATTAAAAATAAAAAACAGGCTCTTGGAGTGTATGTGTGGGGAAGGTGGGGAGCTGCAGAATTTGCTCTTCATGGCCTTCCAGACTACAAGTCATTCATTCTATTTGTGGATCTAGCCACATGCACATTTCCCTCTCAGATGGCTCATCCTTAGGAAAGGACCACAGTTCTGTTTTCATTCCCACACAGGCTGTTGCAAAGTCATGAGTGCCCAAGAACCCACATCTCCTAGTACTATTGTACTTTCTAGCCCAGGTCCCACACCACTGATTGTGAACTTCAGTAGTCTGTCTCCTTCCTTTGGCTTGCTTTCTCTACCCATCCTCAGATAGTGTGTCTCCTTTAGATTTCAAGGCATCAAGGAGGTATTCTCTTCCAGGCATTCCCTCCTACCCTCAATGGCTAGTGAGATTTTCAGGCAATAATAATACCTGACATTTACATAACACTTTACATTTTCCAGAGCCCTTAACATATGTTATCTCACTTGATCCTCAAAAACTGTAAGATAAGTACTATAAGTATTATTTTTCCCTTTTACAGAAGAAGAAACTGAGACTGAAAGACGTTAAGCAATTTATGCCTGGTAACACAGCTAGTCAAAGGTGATATTCAAACCCAGGTCTTCTGCTCCAAAGGCCAGAACCCTATCCATTATGCTGCACTTTAAAAAAAAAAAAAGTCCATTATTAACCACTAAGAAGTAGCTTGGCCTAACAGAGTTCTAGGCTTGGTGTCAGAAAGATATGTATTTGAATCCCAATCTGATGCCAAATCCCGTCATTTCTACCTTCACAACATCTCTTGTATATGTCCCCTTTTCTCCACTCACACATCCATCAGCCTGGTTCAGGCTCATGCCTGAACTATTGCAATAGCCTACTGGTTGGTCTCCGTGCTTCCAATCTCTCCCTACTCCTCTACAACACAATCAAAGTGATTCTCCTAAAATGCAGGTCTGACTATGTCACTCCCCTACTCAATAAATTCTAGTAACTCCCTGTTACCTCCAGGATCAAACAAATATAAAATCCTCTGTTTGGCTTTTAAAGCCTTTCACAACCTGGCCCCTTCCTAACTTTCCAATCTTACATTTTATGATCCAGTGACAATTGCCCTTCTTGCTTTCCCTCGTAAAGGAAACTCAAAGCTTTTTAATCTATGCCTTTTCACTGGCTGTCCCTCAAGCCTGGAATGCTTTCCCTTCTTGTCTCTGCCTCCTAGCTTCTTGCTTCCTTAAAGACTTTGCTCAAATCCTCCCTTTTGCAAGATGTCTTTCTGTCCCTCTCTCCAACACCCTCCCCAATACTAGGGCCTTCATTCTAAGATTACCTCTCATTGCAATTTAGAATATGCCCAAAGGGCTATAAAACTGTGCACTCCCTTTGATCCAGGATTACCACTACTAGGTCTGTATTCCAAAGAGATCATAAAAAAGGAAAAAGGACCCATATGCACAAAAATATTTATAGCAGCTCTTTTTGTGGTGGCAACATTAGTTGGGGAATGGTTGAACAACTTGTGGTATTGTGCTATAAGAAGTGATGAGCAGGCAGATTTCAAAAAATACTGGAAAGACTTACTTGAACTGATGCTGAGTGAAGTAAGCAGAACCAGGAGAATATTATACACAGCAACACTGTGAGAGGATCAACTATGATATACATACTTCTTCTCAGCAATACAACAATCCAAGACAATTCTAAAAGACTCATGATGGAAAATCCTATCCACAACCAGA
>NW_020954610.1:36464786-36639601 GCF_900497805.2 Vombatus ursinus
ATTTTTCTTGGTATTCCCAGCACTTAGTAAAGTGACTACACATAGTAAATACAATAAATGTTTGTTGACTGATTGACTAGGTCTCAAAATCCTAGTTTTCTCTCTTTTTTTTTTTTACACAAAACATTTAACTGTTTATTAAATAGTTTCTGAAGAGATAAGAGGATGAAGAGTGGAGAAGCCAAGTGAAAAAAGCCACTTTAGTCACTCTACTTTCCCTCAATATATATGATACACATAAACCTATTCAGTAAGACAGGGGCTAGCGAGGGGAAGGAGGAGAAGGTAGGATACAGGGGTAGTGTGCCCTTTAGCAATGGCCCTGCATCCAGGGAGGGTCCAAAACCTGGGTGAAGGCTGTCACCCTCCACAGAGTTTGTTCTAAAAAAAGACAAACGAAATTAGGTTGTGTCCACATTTTTAATTTCTCTCAAGCTGGTGACCCAAGCCTGAGCAGAACACAATGGAGCTTCCACACCTTTGATTAAGTCAATTCAGGCTTGGCTTAGGGTTTGACCAGTATAAGACTTAATACAATCTCATTATCAGTAATGTCTTTCTGAAGAAGAAACTGAATTTTGGAAGAAGGGAAAGCTTTTCGTTTCCAAGATAATGATTGCTAAGAAAACCATTTTTCACAGGGCCAATCACTCTGAGAGGTTATATAGCTTGGAGATCAGGTCCTGGGCTCCAGGAAACTTCAGTCCACCTGAGTGATCCTTGTATAGGTCTTACTGAGAAGAACCATCCAAAGGAAGATTTCCCACCAGCAGTCCACAACATGGCACTCCTATGTACCAGAGCTGCCTTCTCATCATGTATCTGTCCTTCGGTCATCTCAGCGGAAGGTGGTTCAGGGCCCTAGACAATGACTCCTAAGCGATTTCCATTGGAAGGAATCTCAGCAGCTGTGTAGTGCAACCCATAACTGGAAAAGAATAAAGCCTCTGTTTGTAGACCTCTAAAAGGAGAAGATGCCACCTTCCAAGTCAGCTCTTCTGCTTGTGGAAAGCTCTAATTGTTAGGAAGTTTTTGCCGACATCAAGCCTAAATTTGCCTCTGTAACTTCTACCTGTCAGTCCTGCTTCTGCTTTCCAGGGCCAAATAGAACGTGTACTCCTTTACCATATGACAGCTGTTCACATGAAGACATCTGGCCTGTCTTCCCCAAGTCTTCTCTTCTCCAGGCAAAATATTCCCTGTCCCTTCTACAGATCATTTTAGGGCATGGCCCTTCACCATTCTGGTTGCCTTCATTTCGATATTTAGTAGCTTAAGACAGTGACACCCTGAACAATGGTCCAAATGGTGTCTGACCAGGGTAGTGCAGTAGGACTCTGATTCCTAGATCCCTCTCAATACAGCCCAAGATTTTATTTGCTTTTTTGGCAGCCATATTACAGTTGACACATAATAAATTTGCAGTACACTAAAACTCATGGATCTTTTTGAGACAAATTGCTGTCTAACCACACATATCTTTAAGTGATCAGAAAGGGGAGGAAAGGGAACAAGCATTTATTAAACACCTACTATGTGCTAAACACTTTACAAATACCATTTCATTTGATCCTTACAATAATCCTGTAAAGTAGGTGCTATTATTATCCTCATTTTACAGTTGAGGAACCTGAGGCAGACAGAGGTTAAGTGACTTGGCCAGAGTCATAAGAAGAAAGGATATGAACTCTGTGTTTCCTGGCTACAGGCCCAGAGTCCTATCCACTGAACCACCTAGTGACCTATCCGTTGCACCACCTACTTAAGGAAGTCACATAAGTGGATATGTAGATCCCACATCCGAATGAATACACAAAATGATGTCATGTTATTAAGCAGGAAGGCCTTCCTTGTACAATGAATGCAAGTTATTGGTCAAGAAGTCTAATGGCCTTGCTCCATTAGTTCCCGAAAGAGAGGTTGTTGAACACCACAGAGGGCACAGAACACAAATGGAATGAATGGTCATGTCCCAAACTGTCATAAAATGACAACTCCTCCTCTTTATCTATAATAATCTGTATCTATAATAAACAATTTTATCTATGATAAACACTTGCTTATTCCAGCTACAGATGTCAGGCCAGACTAAGCCAGTGAAGCAGCTCACTAATAATCTACTGCTTTGTGTGATTTTTCTGGCTGTGAGTCAATGACAACCATTTAGATAGATGTTCCCAAATCATGCTTAGGCCTTCTAAGAAGAAATGAGGAGGTTTGCACAGAGTCAGTAGCACAGCCCTAGCTCAGAAACCAGCTAAACTGGAGCTTTTCTTCGGATCATATCTATCAGGTTTCTATTCCTTAAAGTCTTGAGCCAAAGTGCTTAAGCAAATTGTATTGCACCATTTTTTAAGATAGGAAAATGAGAAAGAACCAAAGACATTTGTCATACACTTCCCTTGTTGCATACCTTATGCTATCAAACAGGGAAATGGTCATCTTGAGCCAACATGGCATGGGAAAGAAAATACTAGGAAGAACCTGCTACTAACTAGTTATTTGATTTCAGACAATCAATTGATCAATCAACAATAATTTTGTTTTTAGGCAATTGGGGTTAAGTGACTTGCCCAGAGTCACACAGCTAGTAAGTGTCAAGTGATTGGTCTGAGGCCGGATTTGAACTCAGGTCCTCCTGACTTCAGGGCCGGTACTCTACCCACTGTACCACCTAGCTGCCCCCAACAAGCATTTTTTAAGCACCTGGCACTGTACTACACAAAGGCAAAAGTAAAACACAGTCCTTGCTCTCAAGAGGAGAGATTTCTATTAGGGAGAAAATATGTATGTATATATGTATATATATTAGTACATAAAGAATAAATATAAAATAAATACTGAGCAGTTAAATATGAAGTAGTAAGGAAAGGAGGGCACCAGAAGTTGAGGGATCAATTGTGTATAAGGTGGTATTTGTGCTAAGTTTTAAAGGGAGTGAGACATTTAATAACAATAATAATAACAATAATGTTCATATAGAGCTTTAAGGTTTGCAAAACACCTTTTTTATTGAAATATTATTTTTCTCTTGAATTTAATAACTAATTATTTAATTGGGACCTAGGGGTTTTCGTTTTTGTTTTTATTTTTTTCCCTTTTCTACTTCCTCATCTAGGAATTAACCACAGTGGGAAATCTTGGACAAAGACTTACTGAGCCAGGAAGGCTAAAGATCTAATCAAAGACAGTTAAGCGATTCTAAGTTTAGGCAAATGGGTGGATTCCTGCTCATAGTGTTTACCCAGATAGGCCTGGGAAAATGTGGATTCTTCCTGTGGTCAGACAGGTGATATGAAGATTTAGGTGCTCACTGTCTCCAAGACCCTCACTGGAATAAGCCCACCTCTTGATTAATATTCATTAATCAATCAGAGTTGATTGCCACCCTTGGGAACACTCACTCTTCCAAGGGCATATGAATTGTAAGCCCATTGCTATGATTTGTCTTTGGAATTCGAGAGTGTCCCTGACCCATTTTATTGGTAAGATGCTAGCATTATTAATAAAATTATTAATTACCCAGAAACTATGTCTCTTGAATTTTTTAAACATCACAATATGTTATCTTACCTGATCCTTGCAACAACCCTGTAATGTATTAGCCACAGTTTGCAGATGAAGAAACTGAGGCTGAGAGACATCAGATGATTTATCCAAAGTCACATCCTTAACAAGTGCCTGAGGCAGGATTCAAACTCAGGTCTAAGTCTAGCATTCTATTCACTATGCAAGCAAGCAGTCAATGGATTCTATAAGGTGGAGGCAATCAAGGAAACCATTCTAGGCTTGGGATACAGCCAGTGCAAAGGGACAGAGGTAAAAGATGCAGTGGCATGTCTGAGGAGCATCCAGAAAGCCAGTTTAGTTGGACCACAGAGGATAGGAATGGGAATAATACATAATGGAGTTAGAAAGATAGTCTGGGGCCAAGTTGTGAAGGACATTAAATGTTAAATAGAAGAATTTACATTTGATCCTAGTGGAAACTGGGAGCCAGTGAAGTTTCTTGAGTAGGCCAGGGAACTTGGTCAAACCTATGTGTAAAGAAAATCTCATCGTAACAGCAATATTGTAATGATGATCAACTGTGAAAGCCTTGGCTATTCTGATCAATACAATGATCCAAGACAATTACTAAGGATTCATGATGGAAAATGATCTCCACTCCAGAGTGATAAACTTTGAGTGCAAATTGAAGTATAATTTTTTCACTTTCTTAATTTTTCTTGCTTTTTTTTTCTCCCTCAACCTGGCTATATGGAAATCTGCAAGATTTCACATGTATAATTGATATCACATTACTTGCCTTCTCAATGAGAAGGGAAGGGGGAGAAAGAAGGAGGAAAATTTGGAACTAAAAAAAATTTTTTAATGTTAAAATAAATAAATAATACTTTTTAAAAATCATTTTGACAGTTTTTTTGAAAAATGGATTGGAGTAGGGGAAAGATTGAAGACAAGGATATCAATTGGGGGTTACTGCAAAAGTATAATATAGAGGGAGTGAGGGCCTAAGCTGGGGTAGTGGCTGTGTGAGTAGAGAAAAGGGGATCTGACAAAGGTTGCTGACATAGAAATGGCAAGATTTAGTAACTCATTAGACACAGGTGGTGAGTGAGAATGGGGAATTGAAGATAATCCTCATGTTAGAAACCTGGGAAATTGGAAGAATTTAACATAAATATTATGAACATAATAGAGAACTATAGAGATAGGCTTGGAGGGAAAGAGAAATGAGTACTGTT
Source organism: Vombatus ursinus (assembly GCF_900497805.2). Taxonomy (NCBI): domain Eukaryota; kingdom Metazoa; phylum Chordata; class Mammalia; order Diprotodontia; family Vombatidae; genus Vombatus; species Vombatus ursinus. The sequence continues at coordinate 36,469,535 of NW_020954610.1, forward strand.
TTTGACATGCTGAATTTGGGATGTCTTTGGAATATCCAGTTTGAAATGTCTAATGGGTAGTTGGTGATACATGACTGGAATTCCAGAGAGAGACTAAGGTTGGATTATATATAACTGGGAGTCATCTGTATAGAGGTGGCCTCATCAGCTCCCAAGGGTTTAAACCAGGGGTGAAGAACCTGCTGCCTCAAGGCCACATGTGACCCTCTAGGTCCTCAAGTGCGGCCCTTTGACTGAATCCAAACTTCACAGAACAAATCCCCTTAATAAAAGGATTTGTTTTGTAAAACTTGGACTCAGTCAAAAGGCTGCACCCAAGGACCTAGATTGCCACATGAGCAGGTTACCCACCCCTGGTTTAAATCATCTCTTTGCAGATGCCTTCCAGATATATAAACCCATGGAAGTTGATAAAGCCACTGAATGTGAAAGAAGAGAGAAGAAGAGAAGAGGATTCAGGATAGGGCCATGGGATATACCCACAGTTAATAGGCCTGATGTGAATGGTAAGCCAGAAAAGGAGACTGAAAAGGAGCAGTCAGACAGGTAGGAGGAGAACCAGGAGAGAGCAATATCCCAAAAACCTAGAGAAGAGAGAGTATCCAGGAAGAGAGTTTAGTCAACAGTACCTAATGCCACAGAGAACTTGAGAAGGATGAGGATTTAGGAAAGACCATCAAATTTGGCAATTAAGATATTGCTGGTAACTAGGGAAAGAACAGTTTCGTTCAAGTAAGGAAGTAGGAAGCCAGATTGCAAAGGGTTGAGAAATCAATGGGAGGAAAGGAAATGGACCCCCCGATTTAATCATCTGTAAGATAAGGAAGTTGGACTACATGCTCTTTGCTATACCTTCTAACTCTTGGAGGCTATGATTCTGAAAGAAGATTCATTCAGATCATTTTCTGACATAATCCCAATTCAGAGCCACTGAACACCCAAATCAACTGGTATTTCTTCATCTGTCTGAATTAGCAGAGCATAGACCCTTGCCATTGATTTTCTGATCTCCCAGTCCATCATTAGTGAACATGCTTTGGTCTGAACTTCCACGTTGTTACACTTGTTACACAAGTAGAGAGAGATGGGACACAGCCAGTTATGGATGTGAGTGATATAAATAAATATAGGATTTGACTTTTAAAATTTTCTTTTCCCTTTTGACGAGACCTGTAATTTCATTGTTGCAAGGAACTCTAAGTAAGGAAACTCCTTTGACCAGTATGGGTCAGCACCTGTTGTGCAACTTATAGACTTAAGGATGATAAGAAATTAAGTGGCTTACTCAAGGTCCCAGAGGCAGTAGGTACCAGAGACTGAATCTGAACCCCGAATGTTCTGACTCTATCCATGGTACTACAGCTGTCCTTCTAATGTGTAGGTATAACAATTGAAAAACACAAGGTTTTCATAGAAAAGTGTGAAGGCTGGGTAATTTTTGAAAATTATTTGTAAGGCTTGCCAGAGATGTGTAGCAATTCCCTTCAAGGAGCTCCAAGTTCTTTACAAAGAAATATATATTATCACTATTCCTCATTAACATGCTAATTGGTGTGAGTGGGGAGGATATTATTATTTGCATTTTAAAAATGAGAAAATAAGGTACTAAGGGCAAATGTGTTACCTTAGGCAGCAACTGATAGCAGCAGAGGAACTAGGGTTGAACTTCAGGAAATGTGTTCATTGGTCAGTTTTCCAGACCCCAATTTCTTTCTTGGTATTGTTCTGAATTGTCTCAAGTTTCCTCTTAGTATGTGGGGTCCATACCCTTTGGCCCCATGACTGTCCATGCAAATGACTGGATCATAGCATAATCCATGTGGTCATTTCATTTGTTTTTCTAAGGGAATTGGATTTCCATAGCATAAATTCCATCCAGAGTTAAACAGTGAAGATGATGAGAATGATGCCCAAGAGGCAGCAGCAGAGTAGAGCACTAAATGTGGCATTGGGAAGATCTGCATGGGAGTTGAAGTCAGAGGACCAGGGTTCAAATCCTGTCTCTATCACTAACTACCTGTAAGTCTTTGTGCAAATCACTTAATCTGTCTGAGCTCCTCTTTCCTCATATGTAAAATGAGGAGATTGGACTAGATAAACCTCTCTGGTCCCTTTCAGCTTAAAATCTTTATTTATTTGTGGATTCAAATCCTCCTCTGGCAAGTGGGTAACTGTGTGACCTTAGACAATTCATTTATTTTCTGCATGTTTCAGGGAACTCTTAGGACTTACTAGGTTGCAGAAGACCTGTAATATTGGAAAAAGTTAGTGGAGTTTGGGGAATGATGATTAAAAAATCACTATAGGAAAAATCTCTGTAGTGTGAACAAAAATCACATATCCTTTGAATATTAATATATTATTTTGCAAATTAATTGTACAAGTATATGAAAATGCTAAATTGTTTGAATGGCTGCTTTGGCCACTGAATTTTCACATGGACTATTTCTCCACTAGATTGTTTCTATATTATATACTTTCAATTGCTGTCTGTGATATATAGACATAAACAATATTGGTTTTTTATTTTGGGTTTTGTTGGGTTTTTTTTGTAGCAAACCACTTTCCAGTTAGTATAAGACTCAGGTGAATACTATACCAGGAATAACCAACATTTCCATGTCTAAGAGTGGACCAGGGAAAATGAGTTTAATACAGACTTGCTTTTCCTCTACTGGTTATGTGAAAGGTTGTCATTGCATTGTAAAATAAATGCCTGCCTATCTTATTTATTCTTCTATGTAGCTAAATCTATCAGTTTCCATGGTGCTCCATGTTTCACCATGGAAACTCTGACAAACTCGTTATGCTAAAAAAAACACACACACACCATAAAATCTGAGGTGACGAGAAAAACTTATTTCCTGCAAAACCATGTACTTTTAAGTGGGAAGCACTGAAAGAAAACAACTCCATAATAAGCCTGATTTTTCAGTTTATATGTTGGAGGTCAGGTTTGCATAAATGCAGAGAAGGCTGTCTGCCACAGCTTTATAAGAAGAAGCTTACTCGTTCTGGGCAGAAATTAACCAATACATGATTGATCCATATTCATGTTTCCTGAGAATATTGTTCAGAATGCTTTTGCGTTCTCACTAACCTCATAGGTATAAATACCATGTCCTTTCATTGCTGAGACGTGAGGTATTCTAGTTAACAGGATGTTACCCGATAGCCCATACATGGATTACCAATTTTTGAAAAAGTAGAAGGACAATAAAATACACTTAACACTGAACCTGATAAACCTGTATCATTACAATGATACAGAAATAATACAGGATGGTTTGAATACTGGAAAGCTAAAAAAGAGACTAAGAAAGGTTGTGAAAAATTTGGCTCAGAGATGAATTCAATTTGATTCATCTCAACAAACATTTGTTCTAGAACATTTTGAATGAATGCAAGCACGCACACATGAACAAATGAATGAATGAATAAAAAAGTATTTATTAAGCATGTACTATGTGCAAACAGAAAAACAAGGCAGTTCAAGGAGTTCACATTCTATTCGAGTGAGTTAACAAGTATAGTTTTGTTTTCTGTATGTCAGATGGAAATACCCTACCATCCTTAGGGTAGAATACTGGAATAGATGATAATGCATCTTCTTTAATATTAATTTAGCTGATAAATCCATATCCATTTCTGGTTTTGGACCCTCTGACAATGCCAAGGACTTTGGTCTCGGGAACTTTCTTTTTCTGTTTCTCATTAGCTGTGGCTGGTGAGGAGACAGAGCCTACCACAGCTATATATCAGTTGCCAAGTGCCACAAGAGTTGATTCTCTGGAATCTGGATTTCTCTAGGCTTTGGGGACTTGGCTGGAAGCACAGCAAGTGGTCTGGGAAGTGGGTGAGAGGTCTATGGAGAGAATATTGCTATTCCCAGGACTCTTGGGCTCTGTATTCAGAGTCGTTTCCCTCAGAGTTGATGGGAGGTGGTGGTGGAGGTGACTTGCTTGTCCTGTGGGTGACAGCTATTGACAGTCAATGAGGATGGCTGACCCCATTTCTATAGGATTTGCTTCCCTGAATGATGGTTAAAGTGGCTCGGCTGAAAGTAGGGCCAGTGGTCTGATTGTGTTACTGACTCTCTGAACTTTGCCCACATGACTAAGTTGCCTTCTAACCCTGGAACTTCTCTCACCTCCTGGGGCTCCTTGCCCTGGAACATCCTTCCAACATGGCTCTCTTCTCTCATTGGTAAGCTCCTTGCAGGGCCTCCATTTCGGGGGAAAGCCCAGGCCAGCCATGCTTCATTACCTGGCTGTGTTTCTGACTCTCCAGACATTACTACCATGTTCCTGCATAGAAACCTTTTTAGCTCCTTTTTCTATGCTGTCTTCTTCCATTAGAATGTAAACTCCTTGAGGCTTACCCCAGTGGTTAGCATGGTGCCTGGCTCATAGAAAGAGCTTAACAAATGTGTGTAGCCTTATCTTCGCTTGCCATTCCCATGCTCACGATTTGCAGGTGGGCAGAAATGGGCACTGATGGCGTCAAGGATGGTGGTTCTGTTCTCCATAGGAGTTGCTCTTCTCAATCTTGTCTCTCTTTCAAGGAGCCTTGCTGTTTCCGCTGGTAATATTATTAAATAATACTCAAGGGATTGCCTGTGAGGATTCAGAAAAGTGAGCAGTGATCACCACAAACCATTAAGATAATTCAGGACAAATTAACTTGTTCCTACTCCTCAGTGAAAAGTGACAAACTTCAGAGACAAGATCCTGAGGGAGCAATAGTGGAGAGGCTTCTGCCAATCACCGGCTGAGCGTCTCTGATCTTCCTGAAAGAGCAATAGGTCAGTGGAGGATTAAAACTGAGCCTGAAGTTGGACCATCCAGAAGCAAGTCCAGGGAGCCCTGCAGATTGACTTATCCAGAACACCCTGCCCTGTGAAGAGCTAACCCAGCCACTCCTGAGGATTCCAAAGAGAGGAAAGGATATTGAGGCCCTGCTCTTCTAGAGTTCCTTGAGAACTCATCCCCTAAAGGTTTTAACCCTGTCATCTGGGACTTCTGCCCTGCACCCTTCTCTTGTCCCCCTCTACTGGCAACTACTTCACCTGGTCCACTGTTTTAAGTTGGCTCCAACCATTCACCTCTCTCTTATCCGCAGCCAAGCTTAGCCTAGCCAGTGGCCTTACAGCCTGCCATTTCCCACCCTCCAATCCTTCCTGTTATGGAATTATGATCAAAGCAACTCTGCCATTATTCCTGGAAGGAATGAGTCAGTTGACTCACCCATAATCCCACTTACCATCCATCCTGGACACCACTCCCGCCTGTGTGTTTTCTCTTCCATTAAAATATAAGGTTCTTGAAGGAAGGGGAGATTTTTGCTTCTGTATTCGTATCCCCAGCACTTAGCATAATGCTTAGAACATAGTAAGCAGTTAACAAATGTTCATCTATTCATTCATTCATGACCTTATGACTATGACCTTATACTAGGATCTTGGCTTTAAGAATATAGAGTAAAGACTAGATAAAAGAAATGTTGTGTATATAGAATCAGCAGGATTTAGCAACTGCTTCCACACTAGAAGTAAGGGAGAAGGAAAGGTCAAAGATAGACCAAAGTTTTGAAAGTAGATGACTAGAAGAATGATTGTACCACTGACAATAACAGTGAAATCAGGATGACTTGAGAAAAGGTTGCCTCAGTTTTTGATAAAATAATTAAATTTGCAAAAAGGCCTCATTTTATATTGCATAGTGATATGTTCTAGAGCTCTCTTCAGTCAGTCAATCAACAAGCAATTATTAAGTATCTACTATATGCCAAGCATTGTGCTACGCCATGGGAATAGAAAGGCACAAACAGCTCCTGCCCTCAAAGAGCTTACAGTCTAAAAGGGGACAGAATATGGAAACCATTATGCATAAATAAGATATGCCCAATTTTGGTCAATTGGAGATAATCAGTAGAGGGAAGTCATTAGCATTAAGGGTGATCAGGAAAGGCTTCTTGTAGAAGGTAAGGATTTTTTTTATCTGGAAGGCCAGAGGAGCTGAGAGATGGAGATATGGAGGGAGAGAATTCCATGCATGGGGGGCAATCAGTGAAAATGTCAAGTCTGTAAATAGGCTGAGGTAGCAAGGAGGCCAGTGGTACTGGATTGGAGAGTATGGAAGCAGTGAGGGTAAGGTGTAAGAAGATTGAAAAGATGGTGGGGGGGGCAGGTTGTGAAGGGCGTTGAATGCTAAATAGAGAATTTTATATTTGATCCTGCAGGTGATAGGGGGCCACTGGAGTTGATTGAATAATGAGTGACATGGTCAGATCTTAGCTTTAAGGGAGGTCATTTTAACATCTTTTCATTAAGAGGCTCTTGAAGAGTGAAAGGTGTTCGAGATGCAAAGGAAAGCATTTTAAGGGTGAAATTTGAGGCACCAATAACCAGTAAGGCAGGAGAAATTTTATACCACTTTTTAAAATCTTATTATTTAAGAATCTGTTTGTTCCACTTACTCATGAGGTTGGTCCTAGACTATGTAAGATAGAACAAGTAAATCATTAGCTCAGTTTCCACCATGACAATAAACAAATGAAAGTGGGTATTATCTTGCCTTGTTTCAGCTAGACGGCTGTTCTCCCAACTGGTGAGCATTGTAGGCAGATGATCACAGCATGAAAACCGGGAATCCAAGGACAGAAGAGCTGAGTGCCTCTGCCACTAACTTGACAGTCCCTTTCTGTTTTAAAGTTCTATGCACGTTTACTAGACCAGTACTTACTTATTTTAAACATTTTCATGGGTTTTATAACAGCTTAGCTTTGACTTGCTACTTCCCTTATCATTATCCCTCAGGGCAGTATGGAAAAATTATACAGTAAAGGGGCCCCAGAAATAGTTATGCAGCACACAAAAATGCAAATAAGTGGTAAGGGCTATGTAGGGGGAGGAACTCCAGCTAGGGTCTACACATCCCCAAATGAGAAGACAGTTCCTCTCAATGTCTTATTATAATTATCATCATCAATCAAAAAGCATGTATTAAGTGCCCAAGTATACATGATATTTAACTAAGTCTTTTATATTTTCATTAGCTACTTATAATCCTTGCTCATTGGGAATTTATTATCTAAGTTTAACAGGGGTTTGAGACCTCACTGACATTCTGGAATTTGTGGTTGAGATAGATAAACATATCCTCCCAGACCTAAGAGAAACTGAACTATCTCAGTCTTTGAGCCAGAAAGTTGATTTTGGTTGCATCCAGGATGCAAAGGAGAAAAAGAAATTGGTCAGAGACTAACTGCACCTATCCCTACACACACGCACACACACACACACACACACACACACACACACACAAGATGTTACAGTTTCCATGACTCTAAGCTAATGACACCAGTGAGTACCACTGACGAACAAAGTGAGTGGTCATTTTTTTGTCTTTAACTCTCCCTGGAGAGTTTGAAAACAGGGACAGAAGTCTACAACTGGTTGATAAGACAGAACAGAAATCTAACACACAATTAGTCAAGTGGCCTGTAAGAGCATGTTGGAGAACAAAAGCACAATTTTCAGTAAATGGAACAGGAGTCCAGACTGAGGCTGTTGGGTATAACCACCGTGGGACAGGACCCATGTTTACCTGATGCAGCTTTTTCCTCCCCACTCATAACATGGGGAGGCTTTTTCTTAAAAAAAAAAAAAAAAAGACAGGTCCTTGAGACCTGATTAGATCCGGCTTCTCTGATGCAGCTTTCAGATCATCTAGAGGCGTAAGAAGACCCAGCCACATAGAATCGAGGCCACTTAGACTTAGTAGATAGCTAAGACCACGTGATGCAAGTGACCTATTGATAAAGGTTCCATGAGGAAGCAAGAGACTGTATAGGAAGTGCCAGTGCTTATTGCATATCCTTGCTGTATTAGGGCAAAGTAAACTTCCTCTTTTTAAGTGTTCGGTGACTTCAAAGTGCCTCATTTTGACCCCAATAAAACCTGAACTAAGAGAATGCTGACATCAGAGTTATACCTCTGACCCTCCACAAGGACTCAGAGATGCTCAGAAAAGTTGCTCACACCGAAATTAAACAAGTACTTAAATATAATAGCACTTATTGGCATTTTTGTAGCACTTTAGGGTTTGGAAAGTGCTATTGTTATCTTTGTTTTGCGGGTGAGGAACCTAAGGCTAATTGAGGTTAAGCCATTTGCCCACAGTTGAAGAGCTAGCAAGTATCTGCAGCAGGATTTAAAAACTCAGGTCTTCCTGACTACAGTCCAATACTGTGGTGTTGTTGTTGTTGGAGTTTTAAAATCTGCTTCTTTATCCTGATTTTTACTTTACATAAAAATTCATGGTTAATTATGAAAGCTTATACTGCATGTCTGGATATGAAGTCTGTGCTAAGAAAAGAGAAGTGGAGAAAGCCAGGGTATAATTGGAAATATAAAGAATTTAAATAAAGCAGAGATTTAAACTCTGTCTTAAAGTGAGGACTTTTTCTAACATGGCACTCTGTGCTGTTGTAATTTTATTAACAACTTTTTGTCCCTTATAAAGTCCTCAGTCTAGTACGGAAAGATATACACCAGAATCAAGAGGCCATCTTTGCCCCCTAGGCTAAAACAAGTTCAATTTCTTTGACCAGGTGAGATTACTAGGGGTTAGGGAGGAGCCTTCCTTCCATGGGCAAAATCCAGTCTTAGAAGTAAGGAACAGAGGTCTTGAATGGAGGGTGTGGTCAAAGGAAAAGGTTATACACCCCTGAATCAGCCCAGTGGGAGGAGAAAGGAGTGGTCTGAGTGAATTTGACACCTCCCCTTCCTTCAGTTGGAAGGGAGAGTTAAAAACAAAAAAATGACCACTCACTTTGTTCGTGGGTGATACCCACTGGTGTCATTAGCTTAGAGTTTAAGAAACTATACACATCTTTTGTGTGTGTGTGTGTAGGGATAGGTACAGTTAGTCTCGGACCAATTTCTTTTTCTCCTTCAGTTGATGTAGTCACAAAAATTATGGGGCAGATAATAGAGGTAATAAATTATTTGCATGTTAATGAAATGAGGAGACCAGTTAACACCTTGTTATCTCTTTGAATTGTGGAAACTTTCTCCTTAGTTGAACTGGAAGCAGCAACACCATTGGCTAAGAAAGTATGGAGTCCTTACAAGGTTGAGTGGGCAGTTAAGTGGTGCAGTGGATAGAGTACCAGCTTTAGAGTCAGGAGGACCTGAGTTCAACTGCAGACTCCCCGACACTTACTAGCTGTGTGATCCTGGACAAGGCGCTTAACCCTGTTTACCTCAGCAAAGCTTTCCATTTTTGTCAAGAAAACTAAATGAAGTCACAAAGAGTTGGACATAACTGAAAAACCACAACCACAACAATGCATGCTTCAGGAACTTGGAAAGGACCAGGGATATAAAGACAAAAAAGATAAACAGCCTCTGCCTTGGAGGAGCTTATGTTCTGCTAGGGTTGGGGTGGGGGTGGAGGTTAGAATACAATCTGTAAACAGGTAAGTAGTTACGAGCCGTGCTGTACAGAATGTACCCATCGATATGTATCTGCATGGAAATTACAAACATAGTTAATAGATAGCAGAGCACACTTTATTTCTTTTGAAACTTACCACCTAAACATAGGCTAATTAAAACATGCATAATTGCTTATATGGAGGTTATACATCACTTATATATAAGCATATAATTGCTTATATGGAGGTTATATATCACTGCACATTTTCATCTATAAAAAGGCCAGAGAAATTTAATTTATAAACATGAAGAGACTACCCCAGGTTATTAGTTCCCTATCTCTTGTATTCTCATCCCCTCCCATAGCCAGACTTGCCTCTCAGGAATGGCATATTCCCTTCTCATTGTTAAAAGATTTTCTACTGAAGAGGCATGAACTCAGCCTTGTGACTCCCTCCCCACAAGATCACAGCCTGGGGCAGGACCAAGGCTGGGAGTTCATCTAAGCTGTGGGTAATTTAGACATTTGAAACATTCAGCCCATTAGCAGAAAGTATTGCTGTAATTCTTTTCTCAGCTCATCAGATTTCTCCATCTGGATATTTATTTACTCTGAGGCCTAATTTTCTTGGTTGCTAGTAAATCATGAGACAAATTTCCATGGCCAGAGGTCAAATTTTCAATTGATCTGATAGGGGTGTATGTATAGAGTACATGAGTATAGTGTATAGAGGTTATGCATGTACAGGTCAGATGTCCTCTCCTTGTCCCAGTGCTGCTTCATGGATGTTCTTGAAGGATATGCCAGCCAGGGGTATGCTGGCTCCAACCAGTTCACACAAGCTGATTGTTAAATTTTCTCACACTTACACCTCAAAAACTGGCAGGCACTACAAGTAAAGGTTTGTTTTGTTTTGTCAGTTATATAGACTTCAGAAAATGATAGAGAAATTGCCAACGCATAATGCAGATTAAACTTAAAAGTGTATTGTGAACACATTCCCCCCTCCCTACCCCAGTGGGATGTTAAACATTTACTAGTATACCTCTGATGCCAACCCATGAGTAGTAGTCTGTTGATTTACTTAGATCGACAATTTCAACCATGCTATCATGTGAACTGACAGTCAGGGGGGTAGAACAAAACCGAATTCAGAGCCTGGATCTCAATACTCAGAAGTTTTGCTGATTTTGTGCAAGATCTCAGACCCAGATCCCACACAAGGCTTTACTACTTGAAACTGTGCTAATGCCTGTAAGATACCCTGTCCATCTCCAAGCCCATTCCGGTCTGCTGACCGAGAACTGAAGTTTGGGCAATTGATCAATGTTTATTAAGCATCTACTATGTGCTAGGCACTGTGCTAAGAACTAGGGGACACAAAAAGGGGCGAAAGACAGTTCCTACCATCAATGAGCTTACAATCTAATGAAAGAGAGAACACACACACACAAAAATACATGAAAAGCAAACTATATACAGGATAAATAGGAAATAATTAACAGAGAGAAGGCACTAGAATTAAGAGAGTTTGGGGAAGGTGCCCAGTAAAAATAAGACCCTTACTTGAGACTTAAAGGAAATCAGTAGACAGAATAGAGAAGGGAGGGTGTTCCAGGCATGGGGTCAGCCAGAGAAAATGCCCAGAGCCAAGAGAGGAATTGTTTTGTTTGTATAACAGCAAGGAGGCCAAGGTCGCTAGACTGAAGAGTATATGTCAGAGAGTAAGTTGTAAGAAGACTGGAAAGGTAGGAGGACACAGACTACAAACTGTTCTCAAAGACCATGCTTGGCTTAAACTTTGCCCAAACTCCAAGCCAAACTTTATGACAATCAAAATGAATGAATGACCATGAATTTGGAGACCTTATGAATAAGCAGCTATTTCACACTGAAAATGGGAGCCAATTAAAACTCAGTTACATAATGAAGACCTAAGAAACAAATGCTCCTGAAAAACATTCTCAAAGTTGACTTGATATGTCAAATAAAATTATATCTGGAAATATAAAATGGCAAAAAATACTTCTTCTTTGTGTTTATGCAAAAAATGGAGGCATTCCACACAATGAGTAACAGTTGTTAATTAGTAATGCAGTGATTAATAGCGTTTATCATGTTTGTCAAACAAATCTTTAAGAAACAGAATTGTCTCCTTTGCTCCAAGAAAGGTACCTGGTCCCTGGTCTTTCCAGAGAAAAAGAGAGAGAAAGGGGGAAGAGGGGAAAGAAGGATCATAGGTTTTCATTTTTTGGAGTCTTGAGTGGTTCTGGCAATGCAGCAACTGTCCCATGTATCTTATGTATGATTCAGTCATGCATCCTGGCCTCTGGAGTCCCAAGTATGACTCATAGTGGCTGCTACCCCTCCTTCAGTTTTCCCTCCCACTTAGTATCCACACTCTCCACTTTCCCTTCCCATTCTTCCTTAGCATTAGAAAGGCTAGCTTGCCAGACCATCTTGCTCCCCAAGCCACAGGATCAGGGGCAAACTTCCCTGGAGATGGAGGAGGGGGGAGTGCTTGAGGGAGCACCTACCCCAAACCAGCAAATATCCTGATCTCCTTCTAAATGTCAAAATGGTGCTATACGAAGTAATATTGGCAAGGTGAGGAGCTGACAAGATCAGCAACAGCTTCAGGTAGAACGTAGTAGCTGAGCTGAGGCTTGAGAAAAAGACATTCTAAGAGGTGGAGGTCAGAAAGGAGTACATTCCAAGCATGAGACACAGCCAGTGCAAAGACACAGAATCAGGAGATAAAGAATGTGAGGAACTGTAAGAAGGTCACTTTGACTACGTCAGAGAGTTCGGGAAGGGAAGCAACATATGATAAGCCTGGAATAATAGTTTGCTTCTAAAAATAAAAGGCATCAACAAAAACATGGTAAACAAAAAAAAATAATAATAAAGTAGCAAACAAAACAAGTTGATGGCAAAAAAAAGCTAAAATAAGGTAAATTTTGATTCTAAAGTTTGACTTCTGATTCCCAAAACCTCCCACTTCCCCAATTCCTTTTCTTAGCAGAAGAACAAAATATAAACTCATCACATTTTTTTCCTCAAGGATTAAAATTCTCGCAATTTGTATTTCAGTACTGATATGCATTACAGAACATGCACAGTATAATCTCTAGGTGAGGCCTGATCAGTACAGATGCTTTCGTTCAAAGCACAGTTTACTGACTTCTTAGCAGGGATGATAAGTCCAGATGTGATGGGATGTAGAATGAGTATCAATGCTGAGGCAACGTGATGAAATATATGGTGGATGAGGAGTATTTTGATAACAAGAAGTAAAATGAAAATTCAAATACAAACTCACCCTTTGAAAGCCCAGGTCAGTAGGGTAGAAAGGACTTAATTGAGTCACCTCTCCTCTTTGGGTTTCAATTTCCTCCTATGTTAAATGAGGTAGCTGGACTAAAGTATCTCTAAGATTCTAACTAGCCCTTATATTCTATGATGGCATGAAATCAATCTATGTATTTGTACATAGAAAGACACAAAGACATACTCCTCACTTCATCCCTGTATCCCCAACTCCAGGGATAACCAAGTGAAAAAATTCTTACTGGCTCTTGGCTTAGACAAGTAGGAAAGGCGGCATAACTTAGAATGCCTGAGGTTATAGCCTTAGATCATATTGGTGCCAAATGATGTAATCCAAAATCTTCCTGTAGTAACTTTGGTCTTTGACTGCCGAGTGGCTGCGACTGGTAGAGGCAGACTCTCAGCATTACAGCATCTTGGATTAAAAAAGGACTTAAAGGTCTTCATATCTAACTTCTCATCTGAAGAAAGAATTCTTTTTTCAAAGCATCCCTAACACTTGATCATCCAGACTTTTCTAGGACACTTTCAGGGTTCAACAGTGTGGGAAAGGAATAGAAGTTAGGCTTCCACAACAAAGCAAGGAAGTTCTGAGAAGGACTTCTAAGACCTTGTGGACAGGGCCCCAACCAATCGGAAAGTGTGCCAGTCCTAACCGCGCACACTCATTCAACCAATTCAGCCAACCAGAGTCATACTCACCGTATCATCGGAGGCCACCCCGGTAAAACCAGAAGCGAGCCGATCGGGGGGTGCAAAAACCTGAACTTTATTCATTTATCATCACAGCAAGGCCGGGCAGGAAGGCACACGTGCGGGCAGGAGCAAAAGCCGGCTCCGCCCCCCCCCCCCCCGCAGCTCCTTTTAGTACCTTCTTCCTCCCTCCTCCTCAGCCCACCCATAGTGACTCGTCGAGGATCAAATATCAAAAAAGGGATGTCCAGCTAGTGTCCAGACAAAGGGAGCATACGTGGCACAGGAAGTGGGTCCCAGAGATTTGGAAGGAGGCGTGAGGGATTAGTGCATAGACAACAGAGAGCACAAGTGACGCAGGAAGTCGGGTCCAGATACCCGGGGGAGGTGTCTGGGGTTGGTGTTATACCTAGGGAGCATACGTGACTCAGGAAGTCAGGTCCAGATACCGGGGGGAGGTGTCCGGGGTCGGCATAGTACCCAAAGAAGGAGGCCAAACAGAGAGAGTTTGCTCTCTGCCGTCCCCCTCCAAGCGGCACAGTCCTTGCCTAGGGAACGCGCGCTCCCTCCGGCCACTTCCCTGTACCCCGCTTCCTCCCCAGCCTGTCACAGCTCCATCCAGCACCACTCCAGTCTCGGGAGCGTGAGCTCCGGTTACCTCTCTGACCCCAGATCTCATCACAGTACGCTACAACTCTGCCCAGCACCGCCTCTGCCCCTGGAGCAAGAGCTCCAGTTACTTTCTGGTACCCAGTTTCCGTCCCATGTTGGCACAACCCTCATCTGGCAGTAGCTGGCATCAAACAGTCCCTCACAAGAAAGTGCCCCAAACATTCTGCAAACAACTAGTTCCTTAAGAAAGAGCCCTGGAAGTTAAACTGGGTGCAACCCTTCGGGGTCAAGGATAGGGCAAAGGCTTTTCTCCACTGCACTTGCTTAATAAGCTTATTGAATATTAACTGACACACCCCGAGGGTGGAGATAGCCGCCATCTTTTAACATGGGACACACGAGCTGGGAGGAGCTAACATGACAAGGAGGAACATGAGGAACGTGGGATAGGCGGGTCAGGAAGAGTGTAACTCAGATGAGCTGGTTCAATCATGGCTTCCGACAGGAGGAGTATGGCTCTTAATAACCATTTAAAAGTTGATTCTACCTCTATACCAGTGCGCATGTGCCACTAGGGTAGTAGTAGATTTTTGTTTCAGATTTTTCTAATAAAGGGGCAGTTAGGTAGTGAAGATGACAAAGTGCTTTCAGGAAGATGGGCATTCAAATCAGGCCTCATATACTTAAGAGTATGTGACTATGTGACCCTGGGCCCTATGTCACTTAACCGATGTCTGCCTCAGTTTTCTCACCTGTAAAATGGGGATAATAACAGCACCCCCACACACACACACACCTCCCAGGGTTACTGGGAGGAGCAAATGAGGCAATATTTGCAAAGTGCCTGGCATATAGTAGGTGCTTAATACATGCTTGTTCTCTTCCCCTCCTCCCTTCTAGTGATGAGGAATTGCTTACAGGAAGGCAGCCCATTTCATTATGTGAAAGGTCTAATGAATAAAAAGTTCCTTTTTCTTTTTTTGTTTTCATTTAATATTTTATTTTTCCTCACTTACATGTAAAAACAATTTCAATATTAGTTTTTAAAATTTTGAGTTGCAAATTTTCTCCCTTTCTCCCTCCCCACCAGCCCTCATTGAGAAGGCAAGTAATTTGATAAGGGTTATATATGTGTAATCATGCAAAACATTCCCATAATAGGTATGTTGTGAAAGAAAACATAGACAAAAAAAGTCAAGAAAAATAAAGTAAAAAATATATTTCAATCTGTGTTCAGATGTCATCAGTGCCTTCTCTGGATGGATAGCATTTTTCATCATAATTCCTTCAGAGTTGTCTTGGATCATTGCATTGCTGAGAATAGTTAAGTCATTCATAGCTGATCATATTGCAATATTGCTGTTACTTTGTACATGGTACATTTCAAAAAGTTCCTTTTTCTAAAGAATTGAAATATGCTTCCCTGTTAGTTACAATTATGTGTCTTAATTCTGACTTCTAGAACAATGAAGATTGTCCCCTTTCTCCTCCCCCAATATATGAAAACCAATATTATGGGTTACGTGGCCTCTACTGGCCCTAAATCTATGATTCTATGTTCTAGGCCCTCATTCCTAGTCCAAATCTTCAATACTCTGGACTAAAGGTGGTCTTTCAATAATTTTTCATGTGATATGGTCTCAGATCCCTCATCAACCTCTTTGTGAATTCACAAATAATTATTTTAGTTTTTATAGAAATATATCAGTAATTAAATACATAGATTTATAGGTTTGCAGCTAGGTGATGCAGAATGATGGGCCTAGAGAAAGGACAATGAGTTTAAATCTGGCCTCAGATGCTTACTAGCTGTAGAACCCTAGGCAAGTCACTTAACCCTGTCTGCCTCATTTCCTCACCTGTAGAATGAACTGGAGAAGGAAACAGCAAATCCACTCCGGTATCTTTGCCAGAAAACCCCCCAAAACCCAAATGGGCTAATGAAGAATAGGACTCATCTGAAAACAAAAACAGTAGGTTTCAAACGCTTCCTAGTTTGTCAATATTCTTCTTAAAGTTTGGTGCCTAAAGACTCAACCCACTAAAATACTCCAGGGCTAATTCAACCGGAGCACTGTACAATGGGACTGTTACTTCTCTTAATTCATTTCAATTTAACAACCATTTATACTTACTATGATTGAATTAGCATTAACCTGGAGGTGGTGGGGAGGTGGGAGGGTGCAGATAACTAAAAATAAATTTAGCTAGCATTTCTATACACTTTAAGGTTTGCAACGTGCTTTACGTATGTTATCTCATCTTGGGACAGCTAGTTTGGAGGCACTGAGAGTTTGGCTGGATTGTAGATTATAGAAAATGAAGTAATATATAAGAGGCTGGAAAGTTAGGTTGGAGCCAAGAGGGTAAAATAGTGTTCCCTCCACCCCTCGATGGTTCTACTTCTTCCCTGGCCCTTGCAGTGAACAGGGAGAAACAGAAAAATCTGCCAATTACTTCTGCAAATGCTGCAGACCCTGCTTCTCCAGCAGTTACTGCCGCTGAAGACCTAAAAAAGATAATTCTCATCACCAAAGTCCTTGGCACTGTCAGCTGGTAGACATGGTTTTATCATTCAAAATGACATTAATAAAGATATATTACATCTACTTTGCTGCCATGCCCCAAGGACCATCGGACCTGCAGTTGAAACCTCCTATATTTGTCGTCTCCCCCTATTAGAATGTGAATCCTTGAGAAGAGAGACTGCCTTACTTTTCTATTTGATCTCCAGTATGTGCTTTGCACATAGTGTTTAATAAATGCCTTATATTCATTCATTCTTTGATTCATTCATTCATTCCTTTCCAAAGCTCTCCACATGAGTCCTTGATCACATCCTCTGCTATTTTCTCTGATCTTCTTCTCATCTTCAACCTCTTCCCCTTCATATATTGAGGTATAAAGAGCTTATGTTAAAAAGAGCTGCATAGGGCAAGTGTAGAAATCTTTTAGAAATGGAGAAAACTCTGTTCTTCCCCTTTTCATCCACTTGCTTATTTGCTTCCAGCCTTCTTCCTCGATAGTAGGCTCATTGTCTTCCTAAACCTTAAGGATACTCTGTCTAGACAAAATCTTTTCTCTGTTCAGATAGTAGTCAAAATACCATTTGCAATAAAGAACATTCGAACTCAGGAAGATGAATCTTCCTGACTCCAGGCCCAACCCTCTATCTACTGAAGCATCTAGCTTCCCTATCAGCTGTGTGACCCTGGGCAAGTCATTTAACCTCTCTCTCTCAATCTCAGTTTCTTCATCTATAAGATGGGCATAGTAATAACATCTACCTCACAGGGTAATTGTGAGGATCGAATAAGATAACAAAAGTAAAGAAAGTGCTTTGCCAACCTTAAAGCACTATGTAAATGTGTTTTTTGACTTTTTTCTTTCTTTTGTAATATTTAATTTTTTCATCAATTACATGTAAGCAAAAGTTTTTTAACATTGGTTTTTTAAAATTTTGGATTCTAAATTTCTCCTCCTCCTACATCTTTGAGAAGGTAAGCAATTTAATATAGATTATACATGTGTAGTCATGCAAAGCATTTCCATATTACTTGTATTGCAAAAGAAAATGCATGCCAAAAAAAAGGATAATAAAGAAATTTTTAAAAAAGTATGTTTCAATCTATATTCAGACACAAAAACTTTCACTGGAGGTGAATAATATTTTTCATCATAAATCCTTTGGAATTGTCTTGGATCATTGTATAGCTGAGAATAGCTAAGTCATTACACAACATTGCTGTTACTGTGTACAAAGTTCTCTTGGTTCTGATAATTTTACTTTGTATCAGTTCATATAAGTCTTCCCAGGTTTTTCTGAAAGCATACTGCTTGTCATTTCTTACAGCACAATAATATTCCATCATAATTATATACCACAACTTGTTTCAACCATTCCCCAGTTGATGGACATCCTCTCAATTCCAATTCTTTGATATCATAAAAAGAACTGCTATAAATATTTTTTGTACATATAGATCCTTATCCTCTTCCTTTGATCCCTTTGGTGTACAGACCTAGTAATGGCATTGTTGGATCAAGGGGTATGCACAGTTTTGTAGCCTTTTGGACATAGTTCCAAATTGCTCTCCAGAATGGTTGGATCAATTCACAAATCTACCAATAGTATATGAGTGTCCCAATTTTTCCACAACCCTCCAACATTTGTCATTTTCCTTTTCTGTCATTTTCACTAATCTGAAAGGAGTAAGGTGGTATCTCAGAGTTGTTTTAATTTGCATTTCTCTAGTCAATAGAAATACTATATAAATGTTAGCTATTATTATCAGGTGGAGTAGGTGATATAAAGGGTGCCAGGAGGCCCTTCTTCTACCACAATCATCTCAAACTAGTATGTATATGCAGATAGGTATGTATTTATGTATATATGTATATATGTATGTGTGCATGTATGTGTGTATGTATGTATGTATCTATACACACACACACACACATATCCACACTTATGTACCATGGCATTTTGTAATGGAAAAATTAATGCTCAGAAGACCTTAGTTCCAGTCCTGGCTCTGCTGTTTACTTGTAGTGTGACTTTGGACAAATTGCTTTCCTTTTCTGGGTCTCAGTTTCCTCATCTGTAAAATTAAAACCTTGAAGGTCTTTTTTTGCCCTATAATTCTCTGAGCATATAACAACACAAATAGATTGAAGAATTGTCAATGAATAAGAGTATTCTGGACTAAGGTTTCCTGGTTGACCTGAAACATGCTTTCTCAGTCCTACCCTTCTGCCTCATACCATTCTCAAAGGACAATACCTTCAGGTAAGTAGAGAAACTCTAACTTGTCAGTACTTGAACCACTGTTGATTTTGAAATATGGAATAAGGTTAGTGGGGGTGGGGGTGGAGAATGATGTCATGTTAGAGCTTGAAAATCACCAAATAATGTTGATAAAGATAAAATATAAGAAGGCCAATCATAGACTATCTTCCAAACAAAAATAATTTCTTATTACCATAGAGAGACACCATTCTTCAAAAAGAGCTTATCAATTAGGAAGTACCCAGTTGCAAACTATTCTTCACCTTTGGCACTTTCTCTTAGGAAATATGGGATGCTGCATAGCACCTTCAGCATAGCATCAAATGTGCAGTGATGCATTTAGGGGATCCCAATCCAGAACCCCAAGGTCTGGACAGTTCTGGATCGGGTACATCAGAAGACAACTGCCATAAGGGTGGAACCTAATCCCACCCTAAATTCTATTGTATATGTTGAAGTGAGGGACAATTTTAAGGTCCTCTAGGTCTTCAGGTCATTTTGGGGAGTTCTCAGAGGCCTGATTCTAAACCAACTCCTCTCCCTAAGTCCTTTGGAGTGATTTGGGTACCTTTTGGGGGAATTTAGAATTCTCTTATTCCCCAGTGGTCCTATGGCTCTCCTGGCTTAGATTGTACTGAATCAAGAAAGGATGGATAATAATAGTAATAATAATAACAATGTCATTTACTTAGAACTTTAAGGTTTACAAAGTGCCTCATAGGTATTATCAGCTTTCATTTAAAAAACTATTATTATCCTTTTTTATAGATGAGGAACATTTGAAGATAAGAAGCTTAGTAACTTGCCCTAGACACAAAACTAGTAAGTGTCTGAAGCAGGATTTCATCTCATGTCTTCCTGACTCCAGGGTCAGAGCTCTATCCATTACATATCACCTAACTGCTCTTTATAGACTAAAATAAGTTTCTAATTACTTCTCCAGGACTAACTCATTTCCTAGAATGCACCAAGGAGCCCCCAAATTTCTTGGGGCTCAGAGATAACCCATGGCCATCCTAAGCCCTTTGAAATCACAAGATACCACAGGACACCTGAATTGCTTTCACCATAGGATACCCAAATTGCCAATACTCCACTGGTATGATTATTGATTTACACTATAGAATTTTACTTCTTACAAGAAGGGATCATATTATTCATTATATTTGTAGCCCCAACACCTAACACAGTATAGAGTACTTGAAAAATACTCATTGACCTGACTTCCTACTTCTCAGTGGGCCCCCACTCTACTGTAACCTAAATATCAAGATCGTCTTCCACATACCATTCTGACCAACAAGGCCTCAGTGCTATGGTCCTTGCAGCTCAAAGGTCCCCTATCTAAGGTGCTGAAAAAGAGAGAACTTGGGGTAGATGTCACAGGATTCTGAGAAGGTACAGTTTATTTTTGGTTTATAGATTTTAAGAAGTAAGAGTAAAAGTTTTTTTGTGGTAATAAATATTTATTGAGTATTGGTACTATTCTGTGGACCACTGACAGGTAGCACAGAAGATTGAGCACTGAATTTAAAAGCTGAGTTCAAATCCTGCCTCAGACACTAGCTGTGTGACCCAGGGCAAATCACTTAACCTTTGACTCTCTCAGTTTCTTGTTTAGGATTGAAGTTAGAGCTTCTGAAGAAGAGAGTCATAATAAACTTGGTCCAAATGTGATCAGCTTAGTAAGTGGCATATGCCATAAATAACATCTTTAATGGGTCAAAACAATAAGCATTAGTTAAGTGCCACCTGTGTGCCAAACACTGTGTCCATCATCATAGAGGATATTAAAGAAGAAAAAAAAATTGAGGAACTTAGAAATGATAAAAATGTGGCATGGAGAAAAAGCGTTAAGAATTAGGAGAAGTGAGTTTTAATCCCAGCTCTGCTCCTCACTATCAGTTGCATCAGTTAAAGTCTCTGGGCATCAGTTCTCCTGATGCAAAATGAGGAAGTTAGGCTAGATGAACTCCAAAGTCCATTTCCATTTGAAAAACACCCTCTCAACTGTAGACTGTGCCATTAATCTGGAAAACTGGAGGCATGATCTCTCCTTCAAAAATAAAATAAGAATTATGTGTTTGATTATATCAGGTGCCTCAAGAGAAAATGTTACATGGATCATCATAACCCTTAAAGACACCTAATGCCTGTAATTGAAGCAACTTTGGAAGACAACTGCCATCTTCAGCTTGTAATAGATGAATAAAGCCTTATTTGTCTGAATAAGCATTCATGAATTCAAACATGATGTTGCATTTCTTCATAAGTACCATAGTAATCTTACTCTTTTTCAAAAAATGTCCTGAAAAAGGGCCCATAAAGCAATGTTATCTTGAATCATAACATGTGAGAGCCAGAGGCTCCTTAGAGATTGTCGAGTACGCTTTCTTGTTTTACACATGAGTAGTCAGAGAGGGAAAAAAGGGACTTGTCTTATTATATACTTAAGAAGTCATAGAACCAGAACTCAAACCTAGGTCTCTGATTCAGATCTAGAGGTCTTTCCTCTGTATCACACTGCTTCTCTTTTTTTCAGTAATGATAACATTAGTGATCTTCTCAGTTCTTCTGGAATTTTCTTCCTTTGAGAGATTTTAAAAATAGATGCCTAGATTTTTTTTTTACTTCATCTAATTTTTCTTCTGTATTTCTTCTGTAGGCAGGTCCAACCTTTCTTCCTAATTTCATTTTGTCGGAGTGCCATTTCCATTTCTTCATGTAGTATATCAAGTTCTGCTGTGCTGAGTCTAAATGTGGTATTTTCACTGTCATGGTGATAAGAATAGATTGCTATCGAAATTTTGGCAGATCTGTTCCATTTTGCATCTATTTCTTACCCCTCCCAGGTTAAGCTCATCACTTCTCATATCATTACCATGCTGCTAACTCAAGCCTTGATTGACACCAACCATCTCCCTCCACCTCCTCTCCTCTCTGGCTGGAGGGTTAAAGAGTAGAGTACCAAACTCGTCCCAGTGCTTTCCTTTATAGGCAAAAACTGGACTCAGCTCAGTCCATTTTGCCTCTACTGCTCTTCCTGGTTCTAATTCCACAGAACAAAATGCTCCTGTGCAAAGTCCCTACCCATTCATATATTCCCCCTGCTTTTCCTCTGCTTTTCTGCCTCCTTTGTGTTGTTTCCCTCTGTTAGATTATAATGACTGTTTCTTTTTGTTAATTGTATCCTCTGCATTTAGTACAGTGCCTGGCACATAGTAGGCACTTAATAAATGTTTATTGGATTGTATTATCTTCCCTTCATTTTCATCTATCGATGCTCTTAGGATGGTAAGGCTTGGTTGGGTCTCTCATTAAGCTTTATACAGGCTCATTTTCCTTTCAACTGGTTTCCAGTGGGGGAAGAAAAGTGGGGAATAAGCATTTATGTAGCACCTATTGTGTGCCAGACTCTGTGCTAAGTGCTTTTTACAAATATTATCTCATTTGATCCTCACAACAACCCTGTGAGGTAGGCACTATTATTATCATCCCTATTTTGTAATTGAGGAAACTGAGGTTAAGTAACTTGCCAAGAATCACACAGTGAGTAAATGCCTGATGCCACATATGAACTTGGGTCTTTCTGATTCCAGACCCAGCACTCATCCACTGTGCCACCAGCTGCCTCTGTGTTTTGCTCATGGTCTTCTATAATTTCTATGACTATAACTCTCCTCTCTTCTATGATGTTTTCAAATAAATTTCAGCTCTAAAACAAGTGTTGCCCTTGCCTAACATGTCTCACTTCTTGGCAAGGTGGTTAAGTGTTTTTTGGCTGAGGCTGTTTTTCGGATTCTTTTGATTTCCTTATTGTGACAATTATTGTGGTAACAAGTTGTCCCTCTTAACAATTTGTTGGTTAGAGAAAATCTCTTTTATCCAGTCCCCAGTATTCAAAATCAATGGGTTGTTTAAGCAGACTAGTTTAAACACTTTCATACTTGACTATAATTTCACCTCATCTTTATCCTTCTAGTGTGGGGTTAATTTAAACTTGTTCTGAACCTTGTTCTTTTTAACCTTTGTTCTAACCAGTTGACAAGTCTATTTGCACACAGACAGCTGATTCTGAAGTGAAAACTACTACTAACCATCAAGGAAAAGACCAGAGTGTTCTGAGGATGGTCATTTCATAAACAAATCTGAGCCAAAGAATAGCCTGTTAAATTGTAATTTAATCTCCTAATTTCAGCTAATTTTTAAAGATTTTCTTCTGAGCACAAACATAGAATCATAAAATCTCAGAGTTCAAAAGTTATTTCAGAGACTGAATCCCACCCAGAACTGGGACAACTCCCTTAGCTTCTCCTAACCTCATTGGTCCTTAGCATCAGGGTTCTTAGTTCTGGGGCCCAACCAAATTCTCCATCTGACTTACCAAACCAGTTGTCCACCAAACCTCATTTCCAAACTTGTGAAGTAGAACAACGTCTTAAAAAACAAGTTATTCCCTTCCTTTCACCTGTTTCCTCCCTTTATGTGTTCCTTTCTATTCTCTCCACCGGGAACTCAATATTCTCCTGAAACCCTAGAACCCTCATAGCTGCTGGAAAGAGAACCACTATCCCTGTAGTATGAATTTGGTTTCTATGATCCATGGAGTATTATCTGCATTTTAAAAGAGAACCTGGAGAGAATGACTAAAAGTAGAATTTCAGATATGTGGCACATGAATGAGAGGTATTTGT
Organism: Vombatus ursinus; assembly: GCF_900497805.2. Lineage (NCBI taxonomy): Eukaryota > Metazoa > Chordata > Mammalia > Diprotodontia > Vombatidae > Vombatus > Vombatus ursinus. The sequence goes on from NW_020954610.1 coordinate 36,493,096, forward strand.
GGGGAGGGAGGCCTCCTCAAATGACACCACTCATCCCCATTAGCATGGTTTCTAGGAGCCATAGGTGATATCAAATCCCCCCATTTGCCTCACCTGTCCTAGGTCCTGAATCTCATCAGTCATCTACTAGAAAAAGAAATGTGGTTCAAGTTATATTATCTGGAAGGAAGGAAGAAAAGGAGGGAGAGAGAGAGAGGGAGGGAGGGAAGGAGAATGGAGGAAGGAAGGAAGGCATTAATAAAGAATTTTAAAAATACACAGAAGATAGCAGAAGGAAGCTCAGAAAGACACACAGACAAGAAAGGCTGTGTTAGTGCTTCCATGCTGAATGTGTTGCATGCCTTTTTTTTTTAAGCTGTGCATGGTAGAGTCATAATCTCACATGTAATCCTCTTTTTCTGTCTTTTGTGTATGAAAATATATGCTCATATTTGTTGAAAACTGTCAAATTCATAATAAAAATAATATTTTTAAAAGAACCAAAAGAACTTATGTTTGGTGACACTGATTCTGTCCCAGTGGTTTCAGCTTGAAAATTACAGATTATAGGCTGACCTTGCAGAGTCCACAGAAGTCTTAGTTTCTTTCAGCCCTGTTTTGATCTCAGACAAAGTTTTCAGTTTAGAATAACTGACTCATGCACAGTGGACTCATGCTAATTAAAAGTATAATAGCCAGGCCTGTGGTGAATCAAATGGCAACCAACTCTTTTAAGGGAAGAGAAAAACACTGAGGTCATCAAGAAAGTCCTACAACCAACTTTCTCAATCTTTGCTACTATGCTAGGTAGCACAGTGGATAGAATGCTGGACCTGGAGTCAGGAAGATCTGAGTTCAAATCCTGCTCCAGACACTTGCTAATTGTGTGACTTTGGACAAGTCATTTAACAAGTCACTTGAGTTTGCCTCAGTTTCCTCATTTGTGAAATGTAGATAATAATAAACCTACTTCCAGGGCTATTGTGAAAATCAAATGAGAAAATAATTGTAAAGCACTTATTCCTGGCACATAGTAAGTACTATATAAATATTTGTTATTGTTATCATCATCATTATTATTCCCATTCACTTCCTGAGAGTGATTAAATTTTCAGATGTGCCACTTGAAAAACTTCAGTTAGTAGCCTCCTGCCCTCTCCATCTCCCTTTGTTTTTGGTGAGTTGTTCATTCTTCAGCATGAATTCCATCCAGAATAGCTCTGAGCATCAGTTCTGCCTTCTAACTCAGCAAGTCAGTTACAGTAGAAGTATACGAATAGGAGAAAAATTCATAACCAAACAATGAATAGAGAGGATCACAGAAAATAAAATGGGTAATTTTGATTCTATGTATTTTTTTAATTGCTCAAACAAATATAATAAAGGTAAGAAGTGGGGGAAAATCTTTGCAGCAAGTTTCTTTGTTAAAGATCCCATTTCTAGGAACTGATTCAAATTTATAAGAAAAGAAGCCATTTCCCAATTGATAAGTATTCTAAGGATATGAACAGATAGTTCTTGGGGGAAGAAACCTAGACTATCTATATTCATTTGAAGAAATGCTCCAAATCACTGCTAATTAGAGAAATGCAAATTAACATAATTCTGAGATTCCCACTCATACTTCTCAGAGTGGCAAAGATGATAAAAAAGGAAAATAATAAATGTTGCAGTGGTTGTGGGAAAACAGTCACTATTGGTGGACTTTTTGAATGTGTACAGTCATTTTGGAAAGCAATTTAGAATTACACACAAAAAGTTAGTAAATAGTGCATGCTCTTTGACTTAGTTATATCTCTGCTAGGCCTGTGCCCAAAAGGGATCAAAGAAAGAGGAAAAGGCATTTTATGTACAAAAATATTTATGGCAGCTGTTTTTGTGGTGGCAAAAAAAACCCCTAGAAAATAAGGAGATGCCCATCAATTGAGTAATGCCTGAAAAAGTTGTAGTATATTAATAGGAGAGAATATTATTGTGTATAAGAAATGATAAAATAGATAATGATAATAATGACATAAAAAGACTTCTATGACCTGATGCAAAATGAAATAAGTAGAATCAGAAGACTAATTGATATTATAATATTAATATTATAAAATGAACAATTTTGAAGACTTTTGTAAGCTGATAAAGAATGAAATCAGCAGAACCAGGAGAGGAATTTATACAAAAACAACACTGTAAAAACAAACAACTTTGAAAGCTGTAAGAACTACGATCAATACAATGACCATTTATGATTCCAGAGGGACCAGTGATAAAACCTGCTGTCCACTTTAGGTAGAAGATGGATTTATGGAGAAGAATAAGATATATTGATTTTAAAAAAGAAAGAATAAAACCAAATTATCTGTAACAAAAATTAAAAGAGTGATGCACAACCAGGAAGTTGAAGTGAAGGCAATTATTAAGAGCTACTTTGCCTAACTATATGCCAATAAAACTGACAATCCAAATGAAATGAATGAATATTTATAAAAATATAAATTGCCCAGATGAACAGAAGAGGAAATAGAATATTTAAATAACCCTATCTTACAAAAAGAAATAGAACAAGCCATAAATGAGCTCCTTAAGATAAAGAAATCCCAGGTTTAAATGGACTTATAAGTGAATTCTACCAAAAATTTAAAGAATAATGAATTCCAATGTTATATAAACTGTGTGAAAAAATAGGTAAAGGAGTACTACCAAATTTCTTCTATGACACAAATATGGTTTTGATACCTTAACCAGGGAAAGCAAAAACAGAAAGAAAACTATAGACCAATTTCCCTAATGAACATTGATGTAAAAATTTTTGAATAAAATGCAGTAATATATTACAAAGATCATAGATTATTATTTTTTTTTAGGCAGTTGGGGCTAAGTGACTTGCCCAGGGTCACATAGCTAGTGTCAAGCATTTAGTCTGAGGTCAGATCTGAACTCAGGTCCTCCTGACTTCAGGGCCAGTGCTCCATCCACTGCGCCACCTAGCTGCCCCTAAAGATCACAGATTACTACCAGGTGGGATTTACACTAGGAACATGGGTCTGGTTCAAAATTAGGAGAACTATAAGCATAATTGACCACATCAAAATAAAAACAAAAAATTAGCATATCAGTAGATGCAGAAAAAACTTTTCACCATTCCTACTAAAAACACTAGAAAGCACAGGAATAAATGGGGCAGAAACTAGGCATAGACCAACATATCACATCATATGCCTAGATAAGCTCAAAATGGCTATATGTTTTAGACATAAAGGGTGATACCATAATCAAATTAGGGGAGTATGGAACAAATTACTTGCTAGATTCATGGATAGGGAAGAGCTCATGACCAAACAAGAAACTGAGAGGTTCATGAGAGGTAAAATGGATACTTTTGATTGCATAAAGTTAAAAAGTTTTTGCACAAACAAAACCAAATGCAGCCAAAATCAGAAGAAATGCAGGAAAATGGTGAAATTTTATAGCAAGTTTCTCTGATAAAGGTCTCATATCTGAACTATATAGAGAATTAAACCAAATTTGTAAAACTAGCCATTCCCCAATTGATAAATGGTCAAAGGATATCAACAGGCAGTTTTCAGAAGAAGAGATAAAAGCTATCAATAATCATGAAAAAATGCTCTAAATCACTAATAATTAGAGAAATGAACATTAAGACAACTCTGAGGTACCATTTCGTACCCATCAGATTGATTAAGATATCAGAAAAGGAAAATGACAAATGCCAGAGGGGATGGAAGAAAACAGGTATATTAACGCACTGCTGGTGGAGCTGTGAAGTTGTTCAACCATTCTGGAGAACAATTTGGAACTGTGCCCATAGGGCTATAAAATTGTGAATATCCTTTGCAATACCACCCCAGGGAGATCAAATGAAAAGGAAAAAGACTCCTATGTACAAAAATATTTATAGCAGCTCTCTTTGTGGTAGCAATATATTGGAAACTTGAGGGGATGCCCATCAATTGTAGAAAGTCTAAACAAGTTGTGACATATGATTGTAATTAAATATTATTGTGTTGTACGAAATGATGAAGGGAATGGTTTCAGAAAAGACCTAAGAAGACTTATATGAATAGATACAAAGTGAAGTGAGCAAAACCAGGAAAAGAATCTACACATTAAAAGTAATAGTGGAATGATAATCAACTTTGAAAGACTTAGTAACTGTCATTGATATAGTGATCCACCACAATTCCAAAGGACTCATGATGTAAAATGCTATCAACTTCCAGTCAGAGGACTGGTGTACTTATGGTGCAGATTAAAGCTTATTTTTTTCCCTTTCTTTTTTTTCTTTTCCTTTTCTTTTCTTTTTTTGGAACACGGCTAATGTGAAAATATGTTTTGCAAGACTTCATATGTGTAATGGGTATCATATTTCTTGCCTTCTCAAAAGGTGGGGTAGGGGCTGGAGTGAGGAAGATAATTTGGAACTGAAAATAAAAATAAAATTTTAAAAACTCTATTATGTTACCTCATCAAAAAAAGAGAATGAGACATATGTATACACATGTCTCATTTTTATACATATATGTATATATAGCCTCATTTTTATACATATATGTATATATGGCCATTGAGGAAATTTTTTTGCTTCATTTTACATATTTATTACAATCAAATTTTTTTTTTGGTGAGGCAATCAGGGTTAAGTGACTTGCCCAGGGTCACACAGCTAGTGTCAAGTGTCTGAGGCAGAACTTGAACTCAGGTCCTCCTGACTCCAGGGCTGGTACTCTAGCCACTGTACCACCTAGCTGCCCCTCTTTTCTTTCTTTCAATGGGGTTGGCAGTGGAAAAGAGAGCAAACAGATTTCCGTTAATTTTTAAAAATATGTTAGGTGGTAGTGGTGTTATAGATGTGGAATGTAGCATGCATTCAGATGAGGTCACTGTATTATTAGTTTTGTTTAATTGTTTTACTTCATTATGAGACTTCTCAAGAAGTGGGAAGTAATCGGTAAATGTTTATAATGTAAAATTAAACACATAAATAAAACTATTTTTAAAAGAGAGAAAAAAGGCTTAAATAATAAGAAGAAACTAGTGTCACTGAGTTTTAGCCCCCATAATTATTGCACAGGTAGGTGGAGCTCAGGACCTGAATTTTAATTCCTGCCTGTAACACTTATTAGCTGGGTGATTCCAGGCAAATAATTTTTATGTGTAAAACAGGGATATAATACTAGTACCTACCTCACAGTGTTGTTGGGAAGATCAAGTGGTAACATATGTAAAGCACTTTACAGCACTATAATACATAAATGCTTACATGAGAGTTCACAATATCTATATAAATATTCTGCTGCTGATTATATATTTCTGTCAATATCAATATTGACAGGTGTCCAATTGGCTCTCTCCCTTTTAGACTTTTGATAAGAGCTTTGAGGGCTCCAACCTGATTTGTTTTAGTTTCAAATCATTCATACACTTTATATTACATTCTCATATTCATACAAATCAGACTAAGTTTCAATGAAGGACTAATAACCACCAAAGTGAAACATTAGTATTATAGAATGTTATATAGATAATTGCTATTGTTGTTCAGTTGTGTCCAACTTTTCATGACCCCATTTGGAGTTTTCTCGGCAAAGATATTAAAGTGGTTTGCCATTTCCTTCTCTAGATTGTTTGACAAATGAGGAAACTGAGGCAAACAGGGTTAAGTGACTTGCCCAGGGTCACACAGCTAGTGTCTGAGGGCAGATTTGAATTCATGAACATGAGTTTTCCTGACTCCAGACCCAGCACTCCATCCACTGTGCCAATACAGATATGAATCAAGTTTAATCCATTTGGGGGTGAGGGAGGAGAGGAGAAAATTGGTCTAAACCTGTGATTTAATTGGTACTGGGAATTCTCAGATCAGAGTAGATCAGCAGCCGCCTTGCAATTTATAGGCTTTAGAGATTTGTCAGGAACACTGGAAAGGTAAATGACTTCTGCAGGGTCACACCACCAGGATCTGTGAACCTAGGTCACGCTGCTTTCTATCCACTCTATACCATACTGCTTCTAATTTAATGGGTAAACACAGACTAGTTGGTCTCATATGGGGTTATACCTACTGACCTAGGGCTAGTTAGTATTTGCACCCAGTTAACAGGGCATTCCATAGGCTTAAATATTCATAATCAAATAATAATTACAAAAACAGGTCTTTAAGGAACATAATGCATACATAAGTAAAACAATAACATGCAACATTGGTATAGAACTGAATGTTTTATACAAATATCCTCATATTTACCTCATATTTAATCATTAAATAAATTAGCTACTAGGTCATCAGATGTGAACATTTTAGGTTACCAAGGCAGTTTTCTTCTCTTTTTTATAATATCTACTTTTCTAATGTGAGCAGGGTCACAGGATCATGGGACCAGGATAACTGGTCTTTGAAGTCAGTTCCAATCCCCTCATTTTATAAAAGAGGAAACTGGCCCAGAGAGATTAAGTTCTAGGTCACAAAGGCTGTAAATGTCAGAAGTAGGATATGAATCCAGAATTTGACTCCTGAGCCAGAGCTCTTTCCATTCTACCATGTTGCCTCCGTCTAACCTTTTTTTGCTAGGGGCATCATTTTGACTATTGCAATTTCCCATTTTTTTAAATTCTGTTCTCCTGGCATTTTTTTTGTTTTTTTTGGTTTTTTTTTACTGATTATTAAAGCAAATATTACAAGATCCCAGGGTTGCTCTGCTTGATAATTAGGAAAGGAACTCTCTTTGATTCTCTTGTTGTTAAGTTCTAGAGGCTATAAAACTATTCTCCCAGAGACTGGAATTACTGTGGTTTATATATCTTAACTGGCTCTGGTATTTAGGACTCTTTTCTCAACTAAGTTAAAACAAAAATGTGGGTTCTGAGATAGAACCAAACTCCTAAATTTTCCAAGTGCAAGTGTCTAAATTATTTAGTGTCTTAATCCACAATTTAAGGTTCAGAGTAGAGCACATTTAGAACCCACTATAAAGAAAAACTTGAAATTCAGTGCATGAAAGAATCATAAATAAACTCATTATAATTTGCACCAAATCTATGAAAGTATATCTTTAAAATGATGACTATCCACTAGTCATAGAGACTTTTAAATCTTGGCACTGTCTGTTTCTTTAAATTTGTTTGTCCACAAATGGGACACATAACAGATTTACATCTAAGGACTGCTTACTATGCAATTTCAAAGTTATAATTTAATCATTCCAAATCAAACGTCCCTAATTCTTTCCCAGGTTACAGAGTAAATTAATAAACTGACTAAAGCAACATAGATCCTTTTCCAGGAATTTTTCCTTCCATAAGACTTTCCAAAAAAATAGTCATTTTCCTCTTTGATCCTCTTTGTCTGTCTGATGGATTTGAAGTGGACACTACATCAAATCTGCTAGTATACTTCTGGCATAATTTGGTTTTCCCAAATGCTAGTCAAAACGGGTCCTCAGTTCCTGTGTAATCACTTGAAATACTAAATGCATATGGAACATAGATCAGCCTTTATTTCACACCAAAAAAAAAAATAAGAAAGAAAGAAAACATTACAAAGGTCACAGAAGCCCACAAACAGATACAGAAAATATACAAAACACTCAAATAGAACATCAGCTCCCCTGAAAGGTGACTCAATTTCCTCAACTATACAATGAGAGTATTGGAATAGATGACACTGACATTCCTTTTAGATTTAAGTCTCCGATTCCACGATCTTAACCTGATTTTTCATCTCTATATAATCTTTATCATCATAATCTATGTATATATCAACACCTTTCTTGAGGAGGGTATTAGAATAGAACAGATAGGTTTTCATAAGCAATATTGCAGAGTAGGACATGTCTCTATCTTTCAGTCCGTTGCATGATGGGAGAGATAATACAAGATCTCTCTCTCTGAAGACTCATGTTCATGAATTCAAATCTATATAAAAACAATTCATTTTAATAAAACAAAGTGCCATCATATAGGCTTTTTTCCAACAAGATGTGTCCCCTGCATATGCCAAAAGCATGCAGTTTTTGTCGAAATACATAACAGAGACAGTCTTCATTGAGGGTGGGAAATAGAGTAAGTATGCCTCAGAGCTTACACAGGCTATATTTTCATGACAAGAGATAAGAAGGAAGGTCTTTAGTACATTAGGTGAATTCTTTTTGGTGAATTTAAGAGAGGCCATTGCCAAGAGTCTCCAGGACAGACAAGCATGGATACATTCAGTCTATCATTGGATAAAATATCTGCATAATTGAGATCATATTAGAGTATTGGAATAATAATAAATCACACATACCACAGTCTGGCTTTGAGACAGAACAAAACAATAAATCAAAACAGTAAAATTTCCTAGACAACAAAAAGAGAGAATCCAAGTGCAAATATCTAAATTATTTAGTATCTTATTCCACAATTTAAAGGCCATAGTAGATTGCATTCAGAACCCCATACGGAGAAAAACTTTAAATTCAGTGTATGAAATAATCATGTAAAACCCAATTTCTATTATAATTTGCACCAAATCTAAGAAACTTTATTTGAAAAATTATGACTAATACCTTAAGTTCCTGTTTGTGAGATGATTTGGATCCTGATTTATGGATGCAATGAATTTCCTTTAACACAATTATTTTTAAGAACAAGAGATCAATTTTTCTTTCAGACTAAGAAAATAGCATGATTTCAAAAGTGGCTCCAATCCTAATCTAATCATCTTGCTAAGTTTCTCGATGAAGAAGCACTTTCTTTTCCCTTCATTTCAGTTTTATTATTTGTTAATGTCTACCCCCTTTTTCGTTTAAATGTTAATATAATTAGAACATGTATGTATGTATAATTAGAATATGCATGTATGTGTTGGCACAAACATAGAAATAAAGGCAAATTTCAAATATTACTTATCTCATCTTTCTTGGAAGGATAAAAAGAGATAAATAGACCATACCTGCCATCATTTCTCTAATCATCAATTTTTCTTCATCAATTAACAATAATAGCAAGCATTTATATAATGTTTTTTAAAAATAATTTTTATTAATGTTTTCTGTTTCTTTTAGCCCCATAGTATCCCATGTATCTATTCTTCCCCTCCCTGAGAACCATCCCATATGACAAATAGTGTTTGTTTTCTAGAGTGGAAAAAAATTAGCACAACTGATTTATCCATTGAGAAATTCTGAAAACATGTGCAATGTATAAGACTCATAAACTTCCCACCTCCACCAAGGAGCAGATTGGGAAGGTCTTCTCATATCTCTTCATTTGATCTTTATAATTTTGTTACATTTACTTTTGATTTTTGGTATGTCATTGTATATAGGGTTTTAAAGTTTGCAAAGCACTTTACAAATATTATTTCATTTGATCCTCACAACAACTCTGAAAGGTAAGTGTTATTATTATATTCATTTTACAGATAATGAAACTGAGGTCAAATGGAAGTTAAATGACTTGGGCATACAGCTAGTGAGTGTCTGAGGTTGGATTGGAACTCAGGTTTTCCTGACTCTAGGTCCAGTGCTCAAACCACTATCCTACCATCAATTACAATGGAACTACCATCTTGGAACTAATGCATCAGTCCTCAATGTTCTTTGTAAAAATACTGAAATGACATTGAATAAAATTAAGTCTGAATGAGCAATTGGATCAGAAAAAAAAAACAGAAGAAATCTGCTGGATAAGATACAACTTTGAAAACACTGGTGGGTTTATTTTCAAAATATCTTAAAAAAAAGGAATATATCAAATGACTGGGAAAAATCAGAGATGGTATTATTACCAAAAAAAAGTAGGGAAAAAGATATCATGTACTAACATGCAACATGCCTACTTTCTCATCTCTATTAAATCTTTATTAAAATGATACATACATATAGTGATTCCATAAAGATGCATGATGGAAGGATACCTCCCCCCCATTCACTATGACTTCAGAACAGGCACCTGCTTCCTATTAACTATGAGGACTCTATTAATTATCTGCTATTGACCGCTGAATCAGAATTCGGTGTATAGACAAAAATGGCAATCCTGGATCCTCAGATCTCTTTTTTTAAATTTTTATTTTTTTTTTTATTTTTAGGCAATTGAGGTTAAAGGAGTTGCCCAGGGTCACACAGCTAGTAAGTGTCAAGTGTTTGGTCTGAGGTCGAATTTGAACTCGGGTCCTCCTGACTTCAGGGTCCGTGCTCTATCCATTGCGCCACCTAGCTGCCCCCAGACCTCTTCTTGAAGCCTTGATATATCAGAATGTGCAGCCCAAGAACTCATGAATTGTTACAAGATACAGAGGAAAGTCTCCTTTATGTTGAACAGATAATCTATGGAGGATCTATGAGAAAGCATGGATACGAAACATAAGATAAGAAGGCACAGTTGCAATCTGTACCATTGGGGGGGAGTATTGACATATATGAAGTCACAGATCCATTGAAGAATAAATATAAAAGGATATGGAGGATTTTTTGTTTGTTTTTTGCTCCTCAGTTCAAGTTCACCCAAATCTGCTTGTTTGCAAAAGCAGGATGTGTGGAGAATGGATTGGAGAGCAGAGAGACTGGAAGCAGAGATCAGTTAGGAGGCTATTATATGGTACCATATCTACTTCACTACTCATCCTATCTTGGTTATGTTACAGAAGGAAAAGTGTCAAATTAGGTGAAGGATCTATGGTAGGCAGGGAGTCAGGAATAGGAAATTATTCTAATCCAAAGAACTTCTCCATGGAATACTCAATGGCCCCAACCATTGTCTTTGAGAGATCATTATAAGAATGGAATTGTAGGAAAACAGAGAGAGGAGAATGAGTCTGATATAGTTTCTTCCTAAAAGAAAAAGAAATATATTTGATGAAAAGTTACTCTAAGGCTTATCCTGTTTATTCATTAGAGGTGGAGCATGCCCACAGAGGGACAGAACATGCTATTCTGCACATGGTCTGCCCACATGAGCTACTACAGTGTTATATACATACAAGAGTGGAGGAGGTTAATGAATTATAATCTATGTTAATAAGTTCCTCCATGGGTGGTAAATCAGCGTTTTGGAACTCTGTGCAAAGCTTTGGCTCAGGTAGATGCTCTGCCCATGGAGAATGCTTTCATTTGAACAGATAACTTTTAGAATTGCCCCTCAGCTGATTATCTTGAAAGTGGTCTAAAGTTCTGCATGTGGGCTATGGTCATAATAGAAGAGTTAGCCCCAGGGAGGGCACAAGAAGTCCTATTACTAAGAAAATCTCTCTGGAGCAGAAAAATGACTTGGGAATCTAAATTATCTGAGCCGACTTCTATGAAAACAAGCCAAGTCATAGGCAAATGTATCTCTACCTTTCGTTTTGGTTATATAGGCCTAATTTAAAGTAGGAATAAATTTATAACAAGCATTTATGAAGCACCTACTATATACTGGACAATAGGATATATGCAAAGTTTAGAAAAGATGGTTCCTGACCTCAAGTTTGTTGTCTACTTGGAGTTATGATACTAATATCGACAACTTTGATACATATATGATAAGTTCATTAAACAGCTGTTCAATTGTTTCAGTCACGTCTGACTCTTCTTGACCCCATTTGGAGTTTTCTTGGTGAAGATACTAGAGTGGTTTGCCATTTCTATTTCCAGCTCATTTTACAGATGAGGAAACTGAGGCAAACAAGTTTAAGTGACTTATCCAGGGTCACACAGCTGGTAAGTATCCAAGGCCAGATTTGAATTCAGGAAGATGAGTTTTCCTGACTCAAGGTCAGGTACTCTATCCACCACGCCACTTAGTTGCTGATTAAATAGCTGCCAAACAAAATGCTAGATGAAGTATGAAAGGGAAAGTTGCTACCAAATAGATGCCTTGGGAGAAGCTTCATCAGGGAGGTGGCATTTATTTTGTATATAATGCAATAGGCCAAGTATATGATGCAATAGTATATAATGTAATAGGCCAAGAGGGGGGAAGAAGTTTATAGGCTCAAAGAGAGCTATGAGGGCAGGGCGATCAGGGTTTTGTCACAGGTGTCAAAATATAGCAGGTGCTGCCCACATCTCAGAAACAACTAAAATGAGCACATAGTTAGCAAAAATAATTAGTTGGGTGGGGGCAGCTAGGTGGCGCAGTGGACAGAGCACTGGCCCTGGATTCAGGAGGACCTGAGTTCAAATCTGGCTTCAGACACATAACACTTCCTAGCTATGAGACCCTGGGCAAGTCATTTAACCCCATTGCCTAACCAAAAATAACAACATTAATTAGTTAGATAAGAAATGCATTATTGGCTACATCCCATGTGAATGGTTGCCTGGCCTGCCCAACCCCCACCCCATGCAACAACCTTCCCAGAGCACTTGTATGTGTGTTTCAAGTCCTTTACCCCAAGTACAAAAATATCCAGTTACAGCTCTGTCTGTCATCCTCTGACTCTATTCTCCACACTAAACATTCCGAAGTCAATTTAACCGATCCTCTTAATAGAATAAATTCAAGGTTCTTCCTTTTTGAACTCCTCCAGAGCCTCTGATCATAGCACACCGCCTGTGGTCTTACCAGGGCAGAACAGACAGGGACTCTTTCTTCCCTCATTCTGGATATTAAACACCTTTGAATGAAACTTAGGATAACATTAGCTTTTTTGGCTGCCATGTCATACTGTTAACTTGTACTGATCTTGTTCATCTAAATCTCTAGATCTTTTTTAGATGATCTCTACCTAGGCACATTCCTCCCATCTTTTTTCTTTTTTTTTAAGGCAATTGGGGTTAAGTGACCTGCCCAGTGTCACACAGTTAGTAAGTGTCAAGTGTTTCGTCCGAAGCCGGATTCGAACTTAGGTCCTCCTGACTTCAGGGCTGGTGCTCTGTCCACTGAGCCACCTAGCTGCCCCAATCTCTGTTGAACCCAAAGTTAAGACTTTACATTTATCCTTACTAAATGTATTAGACTTGCCCCAGCACTCTCAACTATTGTGTTTTATTGCATTTTTGTCTCCTGACTCTATCATTCACATTAGCAAGCTCTTCTCTCTGCAAACTGGCATTTCAATGGTATCTGCAATGACAATGTTAAATTTGTTCTTAGAATATAGTGTTGCAAGCTAGTTATCTCAAGGATTGGGCAGAGAGGTTCAGATTATTTCTGGCTGGGAACAGGGCAGAGAAGCCTAGACTGTTCACATTCGAATGGAGAGGAGTAATACTGTTGGTGGAGAAAGAAAAGATAACTGGAAAAGGAATTTTGTTTATTATGGACCACAGGGAAAACGACTATGCTAATGAATGCTAATAGGAATTAGAATGAGGGTCAACAGTAACAAAGGTAGGACCTATGGAATTGTTGACTGAGTGATATTTGGGGAAGGACTGTGTAGGAGTGATGTCTGTATGGCACAGGGAAAAAGAATGTGAATTATTGAATATAAAGTAGTTGGTGATGCAATGAATAGAGACCTGGGCCATGACTCAGGAAGACCAGAGTTCAAATCCTGCCTCAGACAATTAACCAGCTGTGAGACACTAGGCAAGTCATTTAACCTGTCTGCCTCAGTTTCTAAATATGTTGTTGTTTGTCCTTCATTCTTGAAAAGGATCATGACATCAGGAAGATGATGCCATGACTTGCAAGTGAATTGGATTTAAGTGAAGGAGGGCTGTGCAAAGTCACCAGCCTCACTTTCTCCTCGGGAGCCATCTGGGTTCAGTGGCCAGATATGGACCAGGACGACTGGAGATGTTCCCCTTCTAAATATGTAAAATGAGGATAATAATAGCATTTCCCTCCCAGGGTTGTTGTGAGGACCAAATGAAATAAAAATTGTAAAGTGCATAGAACACTGCCTGGTACATAGTAGGCTCTTCATAAATCCTTCCTTCCTTCCTTCCCTCCTTCTTCATTAGGATATGAGCTCCTTGAGAGTAGGACTTGTTTCATCCTTTGCATTTTATCCTCGGGGCCTACCACAATGCCTGCCATACAGCAGATGCTTAATAAATACATGGTGATTGCTTGAGACAAGATTTAAGCCTCCAGAGCCTCTGAGCAGATTCAGTCATCTAAATACCTTAATTCCTTCCTACCCAGAAGGGAGGCTGGACTGGGGCTACATATGTGCAATGAATACATTATCTGAGTGCCATACAGACTCAGATACATCTTGAAAAGTCTCTATTCTTGTGTGGTTCGTGATCATTTTGTTCATGTTGGAGGGGAGTGCTGGGATGCTGATAATGAACAAAAAAAAAAACACATTAAAGTGTCCCATTTTATGCTTTATTGCTCAGAGATCAAGGAGACACAAAAGATCAATGTAATTGCTTCTCCACTTATAATGTATAATTAGTATAGCAGGCTATTGCTTCTGACTAGTCTAGGTACACTTGGTAGAGCTCACATTAAATCATTCAATCACAATCAAAAATGCCATTTTTCATACATACAGAATTCACAGCATGATTGTTAAGGCAATTGCTGCTGCTTATAATTATTGATATGACTCATGAGCCTTATTGATGAGTATACTCTCTTTAAATAGCACTGGCAAGCAAACCAGATCAGATGAAGCAATGTTTTCTTGCTGCAGTCGCTGTTCTTGCCCCTAGGATGCCCAGGTTTGGCGTTCAAGTTCAATGACAGTATTTGGTGCCCTCTTGGGCAGGGTTCTGCTCCAAGAAATACCAGCATTAACAATGACATATCTGAGATTGTTTTTTCCCAGCCCTGTTTGGGGAAGGTGAGAGAAAAAACCAGAAAGATGATTGTTTTGGGGCAACTTAGGGCTATAGAGAATATTGGGTGACGTTCTATGACTCACCACAATCTTTCCCCAGCAAGCACAAGGGCTAAGCTTAAAGAGAATAGAATCAAGGTTTTCTGCACCCGTGACTGATCTTGTCCACCTGTCTGGTGCAGCAGTGAATGATGGGCATGGGGGCAACAGCGTAGTATAGTAGAAAGTATAGAACTTAGAGTAAGAAATTCTGGTTCTGTCGTTTATGTGTTGTGCAACTTTGGAGAAATCACTTAATTCTCAAGACTTAAATTTCTTCATCAATCATTCAATCAATCATTCTATCAACAAGCACTATGTGTCAGGCCCCAGGCTAGGTGCTTAGGAGACAAGATAAAAGTAAAGTGGCCTCTGGTCTCCAGAAGCTAATATTCACCTGTCATGAACATTTGTGGATAGACACAAAAACACACATAAAAAAGATGCAAAGAAACATAGAGAGGAGTACCAGCAGCTTGGGGTTTGTGGAGAGGCAGGAAAGGGACAGGAAAGGCCTGATGCAGAAGGCAGAACTTGAGTCTTGAAGGAAACCAGGGATTCTAAGAGGCAGAGACAAGGAGGGAAAGACAGAAAAGAGTCATGAGGGTGGGAGACAGAGTGCCTTGTGTGAGGAACTGCAAGTAGGTTCATCTGCATTAATCAGTCAGTCAATAAACATTTATAAAGTACCTACTACGTGCCAGACACTACGCTAAGCACTGGAGATACAAAGAAAGGTTAAAAAAAAAAACAGTCCCTGCTCTCAAGGAGTTCACAGTCTAATGCGGGTGAGGGGAACAACATGCAAACAACTACGTACAAACAAGGAAAATACAGGATAAACTGGAAATAATTAACAAAGGAAAGGCACTAGCATTAAGGAGAATCAGAAAAAAACTTTTTATAGAAGTTGGGATTTTAGCTGTCACTCAAAGGAAGCCAGGGAAGCTAGGAGGCAAAGATGAGGAAGGAGAGAAATCCATGCATGAGTGAAAATGCCTGGAGATGGGAGATAGAGTGTCTTGTGTGTTGAACAGCAAGAATACCAGTGTCACTTGGTTGCAAAGTATGTGGAAAGGAGTAAGGTTTTAGAAGGTTAGAAAAATAGGATTTGGCAGGTTATGAAGGACTTGAATGCCAAACAGAATATTTTATATTTGATCCTGGAGGTGATAAGGAGCCAATGGAGTTTGCTAAGTAGGGAGGTGACATGGTCAGATCTCTGCTTTGCGAAGATCAATTTGACAGCTGAAGGGAAGATGGACTGGAGAGGCAGAGAGACCAACCAAAAGGCCATTACAACATTGCACATATGAGGTAATGAGGACCTGTACCAGAGGCAGGATCTGAAGAGAGGAGGGGACATATATGAGAGGTATTACAAGGGGATTAATGATCAATAAGCCTAGAAAGGTAAAATGGAGATAGGTTGTGAAGAGCTTTAAATGCCAAACAAAGAAATTTATATTTGATCTGGAGGAAATGGGTAGCCTATTTGTTGGAATTTATGTAGTAGGAAGGTGACTCATGCTTCAGAAAAATCATATCAGTATCTGTGAAAAGGCTGGAGATGTGAAGCTAGATGTTAAATAGAAGACAATTACAATAGTACAAGTGAGAGCTAATAAGGACCTGAGCTAGAGTGGCAGTTGTGTAAAGAGAAGGGAACAGATGCAAAGGATGGTATGGAAATAGAAATGCTAAGATTTGGCAATTGACTGGACATGTGGGATGATTGAGAGATAGGAGTCAAGGGTGATGCTGAGGTTGAAAATGTGGATGATTTGAAGGATGGTGGTGCTGTTAAAAGACATAAGGAAATTGAGAAGAGAGGAGAGTTTGGCGGGAAAGATAATGAGTTCTGTTTTGGACATATTGACTTTGATTTGCCTTCAGGACACCCAGTACAAAATGTCCACTAGGCAATTGGTGATACAAGACTGGAGTTCCTAAGAAAGTGAGGACTGTATATACAGATTTTGGACTAATTTGCATAGAAATGACCATTAAACTCATAAGACCTAATAAGGTCACCAAGAGTGAGAGAGTTTAAGAAAAGAGAAGCGGATATACCTCACAGTTAGTCAGTGAGGCATGGATTTTGAGCCAGCAAAGGAGATTGAGTGACATAGTCAAACAGGTAGGAGGAGAACAAAGAAAGAGCAGGATTATGAAAATGCAGAGAGGAGAGACTATCTAGGAAAAGCTGGTGGTCAACAATGTCAAATGTTACAGAAAGGAAGAGGCCAGACTAAATATCCTCTGACATCCTGCCCAGGCCCTAATCTTTTGTGATTCTGCAAACATAATCTTTACAATAAACCGAAGCACGTCTTCAGAATCTCTGTCCTTTATATAGAAATCACATTGGTGAAGCAGGCCAGAAATATCCCCCAAATAGAGTCAGTTGTGCATTGGCTCAGTTTGTTTGGCAAAACAGCATATACCTATAGCAGAGCCTCCATGAATGACAAAATAGAAAATATCATTTAATATGGAAAATCAAATGAAGAAATTTTTTTTTTTAAAAAGACTGACTTTTTAAAAAAAATCTTGTTTTCAAATGTCTGCAGGTGTTCAGTTTTTGTATGCCCCTGATTTTTCTTTTTTGGATTTTTTTTTTTTACAATCTCTTAAAGATAGATTTGATCATTTAAAAATGTGTTCATAGAATGTTTTTCTTAGGGAAGTGTGTCATGCTTTCTATATAATCTCTGTAATACTGTGTTAGGATGGGAAGGAGGTCTTATTAACACCATATTTCTGATATAATAATAACAGCTCATGGTTATGAAGTTTATAAAACACTTTCCTCACAACCACTCTATGAAGTAAGTAATCTAAATAGTATTATTAACATCCTTTTACAAATGAGGAAAGTGACACAGAGTGGTGGAGCGATTTGTTCAATGTCACATGACTAGTAATGACGGCTTGTACTAGAATTCAAATCAACTACAAGTTTAGCATGTACACTGCCTCTCATAAAAAATACCAATCATTGTAGTTTACATGGCATTTTGATTGTTTTTAAGAAAAAAAACTTGTTCTCCATCAACAATCTATTTTATATTTTCTAAATCTTTATCCACTGTTAATAAAAAAGACTGATTAATATAAATACATTTTATGCATTAGTTTCATTAGTTCATTCATCAAGCATTCATACAGTGCCCACTAAATTAGACTCCATTTTTTAAAAGAAGGGACTTTCTTTGGCTTTGCTCAGAGCAAGAGGCAACGTGGAGTAATGGAGAGAGTTCTAGATTCATATCAGAGGACTTGGGTTCTAATCAAAGTCCCCAATAGCTGTGTGTAACACTGAGCAATCATTTAACCTTTTTATAGCATTTATATAATGCTTTAGGGTTTGCAAAGTACCTTACATACATCACCTCATCTGATCCTCATCACAGCCCTACATGGATAGATGTTACTATTTCCCCCACTTTACAGATGAGGAAACTGAGGATAAGAAAGGTTAAAGTTTATATAGCCAGTCATGTAGCCAGTAAGTCATATAACCAGTAAGTATTTGAAGTAGGATTTGAATTTAAGTCTTCCTGATTCCAAGTCCAACACTCTACCCATTGGGCACCTACCTGTCCAAACTTAAAGAGGTGGACTAAATTATCTCAAAGTCTCTTTCCAGTTCAAGAATCTGTGATCCCACTAATTGAAGGACTGTCATATAGAAAGGAGCTTGGGTTCATTAGAGCAGAAATAAGAGCAATGAGCAGAAGCTCCAAGAAAGCAGTTTTTAATATAAATTTAATATAAAGGAAAACAAATTTCTGATTAGAGCTGTGCAAAAGTATAATGTACTGCTTTGGCAGGCAGTAGATTTTGTGATAGTGGAGCCCTTCATGCCAAGGAGATTTCTGCTGAGGTAGGGGTTGGATTAGGTCACCTGTAATGTACATTGCAGCTCCAAGATTTCATGCCTTTATGAATTAAAAATCTATCGTAACACAATACTATGGAAGAAAACTTTGTGGTTGGCAGGTCAGAGTGCTCAAAGTCTTATTAGACAAAATAGCTACTTTGGGAAACAGGAAAGTTTCTTTAGGAGGCTTCTGCAATCATTTCATTGTCTCAGGTATCTATTTATATATCAATGAATCAGGAAGAGAAGACAACATGTGTGATGGGACAGGATGTCTCTTAGGTACTGACTTTTCCTGAATATCAAAACTGAATCACAACTTGTGATTGTGGAAGCAAGGGGAAATAATAATAATAATAATAATAGAGAAAATAATAGAGAATAATAAGGACTCTTCCCTACACCTACAGGTCACTTAGTCCTAGCTAGCTTCTACAGTTGGTTAACACCATCCTGAACACCAAAAAGCAGAACTTCTTAGGGTTATTAAAGGAAAGTGAAACAACCTGTGGTTACAAAGGAGAGAAACTGTAACATGTGTTACTTCATTTCAAGAACAATTTTCAAAACAGGAAAACTTGAGCTAAGCTGGTTTCTATATCAGTTTATGGGTTCATTTTCTCTCTATTTCAATTACTTAGGAAGATGTAGCCCTTATCCTTGTCAAGACCAATCCTTAACCTTTAACTTTTTATCCTGCTCTCTTCTATTTCCTCCAGCAGATTCCTCCTCTTCTCTTTCCCTCACTCATATCTACTGTCTCCTGTTTAGTCATCTTGTAGCTGACAAACCTAAGTAGGGAATAAAAGGGAACAAGTATTTATTAAGCACCTCCTTTGTGCCAGGCACTGTTCCACGGACAAATATTATCCCATTTGATCTTCACAACAATTCTATGAGGTAGGCACCAACATCATTACCATTTTCTAACTGATGAAATAGAAGCATATAGAAGTTAAGAGACTTGCCCAGGGTCGTAGAACAAATATGTTGGGTGTCACATGTGAACTCTGATCTTCCCAACCCCAGACCCAAATGCTCGATCAAGCTTCTAAGTAACTCCCACCCTAAAGAAACAACAACAACAAAAAAAACAACACAACTTTATTTGACTGTGACATTCCCTTAGCCAGGGGTGGGGAACCTGTGGCCTCTAGGCTTTCTAGGTCCTTGAGTGTGGCCTTTTGACTGAGTCCAAGTTTTACAGAACAAATTCTTTTATTAAGGGGATTTGTTCTGTGAAGATTGGATTCAGTCCAAGGGCTGCACTTGAGGACCTAGAGGGCCACATGTGGCCTTGAGGCTGCAGGTTTCCCACCCTGCCTTAGGTTATCAACGTATACCTTTTCTCCTTTTCATAGCCATACTCCTAAAAATTCACCTATACTGATTGTCTCCATTTTCCAGCCTCTCTCACTCTTCTAAAACACTTGGAATTTGGCTTCCAACTCTAGAACTACAATGACTCTGCTTTCTCCCCAGGTTACCAAAGATCTCTTAAATACAATTGCCTTTCCTCAGTCTTCTCGCTGCTTGTCTTTGCAGTTTTTGGCACTGACAACTACCTCCCCTCTCTTTCTGGACATCCTAGTTTTCCTTGGCATCCATGGTTCTCCCTGACAGCTCTTCACATGTCTTCACTAGATCATCTTCCTCTTTCTACCCACTCACTGTGCACGCCCCTAAAAACTGTTTTGGGTCCCTTTCTCTTCTCTTTCTCTACTGTTTCCTCTGGTGATCTAATCAAATTCCAAGAGTTCAATTATCATCTCTACACAGACAACCTCCATATCTGGAGCTACATCTTTAATTTATCTTCTGAACTCTAGTCTTACACTACTAAGTGCTTGCTAGATTTAATGTTTCATAGCCACCTCAAACTCAGTATATCTGATGCAAAATACAAATGCATCCCTCCTCCAAACTTCCCCATTTTCATTGAGGGTGACTAGGTTCACAGTTATAGAATAATCTAGACTCCTTCCTTTCCTTCAACCCCCAAGTACAACCGTTTACTATGGTTTCTCAATTCTACTGCCACAACATATCTCACATCTGTCTTCTTTTCACTCACACAGAATCTACTCTAGTTCAGATTCTCAATATCCCTTCTTTGGACTATGCAATAACCTCCAAATTGGTCACTTTGCTTCAGACTCTCATCTCTCTAATCCATAGACACCACACAACCATTAAAATGATGCCATGGATATGTCATTGCCAAGAGAAACAAAATGTAAATGTCATATAGCAAGGTTTAGAAAAGAAAGGAGTTACAACATACTGTCAGAAAAAGGCCTAAAAAAAACCTATGCACCAACAGTGAGTGGTGAAGAATTTTGTTCTTCTAAGACCACCATCTAATAACTTAATTAAAGGAAGTTCAACAAAATTGTGAACTTTGTCCTTAGTGTCTTTCTGCCTTCCCTTTCAGTGCCTATCTCTCCACTTCTGCCTCCATTAGTGCTCCGTCAGGTATCAATAACAGGTAAAGGATGACGTATGCATATACCAAGTAGCCAGAACCAGCTCGACCCTGATTCATAGACTTACACAATCACAAAATTTGATCTATCTAGTCCTAAACAGGAATTTTCTTTAAGACATTTCAAACAAGTAGTCATTTAGCTTCTGCTTGGAGAACTTTACTTACAGAAAATATATCTCCCTAGATAGCCCACTCCACTTTGAGATAGCTCTAATCATTAGGAAAATTTTACTTATATTATACGTAGTCCTGACTTTCTGAAACTTCAATTCACTTTAACAATGATTTATCAAAAGTGAAATGTACTGGGTAAGCTCTGGAGATACAGAAACAAAAAAAGGAATAGGACCTTACATTCTTAGAGGTGGGGGGATGGGACATCATATAAAACATGCACAGATAAATAAATACAAGGAAATTTGAGACATGAAATAGTATGAACAACTGAGAGGATCAAAGAAGGCTTTCACCAATTACCTTTTATCCTCTGTTGCCAAGCAGAACAGCTCGAATCCTTCTCCACTTAACAGCTTTCAAATACCTGAAGATACGATGTAAATTTTCTAAATCTTCTCTTCTAAAAACTAAACACTTCTTCTTCCACTTCTACCATCTTCTTAGAGTGTGGCCAGACCTCTTATCATCCTGGATGCCTACTTCTAAATGTGCTCTCAAGATTTTTAGCATTTTTCCCAAGACGTGGTACTCAGAACTGAACACAATACTCTAGCTGTGGCTTGACCAGAGCAGTGTGCAATGGTGCAACAATGGTTCTCCTGTTCTGGACATTTTGTCTCTATACACGTAGCCTAAGATTGAATTATCTTTTATTGGCTGCCATACCCACAGTGTTGACTCACGTAGAACTTGCTTCTTCTGTGTCCCCCAGTTGGCTTAGTTTATGGATTTATCTCTGACTTTGTGATTCTTAACACAAAGAACAAAGATCAAAGTTAATATCAAATTAGAAGAAAGGATTAAAGGGAAGTTATTGCTATAATTATAAGAACTCCAACCCAACCTACTTAAATTATCTATTCACTGAAAAATTAGAAATGGATGAAAAAAAAAGACACTGACTGTCTTCAGTAAGGCTTCTTCAAGCCTGAAGAAAGCTTAGCATGAGAAACAGTGAAACTTTGCTCTCCCAAGGACATTTATAGATAAAACTGAAAGGAGAAAGAGAAATGGAAGTGAAATGTGTTTCTCTAGTGATACATTTTTTGTCAGTGGCAGTAGGGTCCTCAAATTTGTACTCCAATATCTAATACCTGATATATGCTAGATAAGGAAGTAGAAATGGCACTCAAGAAAATTAAGTTGAGAAGAGTAACTGGATCTGACATAATTAATACAGAAAATAATCCATGTTGGAGGTGACAAAGGGGACTTAGGGTTCATTTTTAAAAATATATAATAAAGAATAAAAAGTCTCAAAAGAATGGAAAAAAAATCAGGGACCAGCATTAATGCCAAAAAGGTAACCAAGAAAATAGCTGTAACTACCAACCATATACGAACTTTTTCATCTCTATAAAATCTTTCTGATTGTGGTCTATGCAAGTAATGAAGGTGTTTTTGTGGTAGGGCAAAAGAAACTTTAACTTCTGCATTGCTTTCTATAAATGTCTGGTTATTGTAGTTCTATAACATTTCTTATTTGGACAAGTATAGAATTTTGTAACTTCAAGTGTTCTACTTCCTCACTCTGAGGAATACAAATGAATCAATATTGCTCACTATAGATTTTATACACACATACACACATGTAAAGAAGGTTTGTAACCATTTGTTACAATCTTCATGTATTGGAAATTTATTCTCCTTTCCCTGAGAAATATGAGTTAGCATTCCACATGGAGAATCTTGGGGTGGGAAGGGAGAGAAAATCATAAATACCTGGAAGCCCCCTAAAAAGAGGAAGTATCTCTAACACATGTGAGAGAAGCTAGGAAACTGTATTTGGAGCTGTCACACCTCCCAAATCTTGGGAACTGCCACACCTGTTTTGGTGGAAGAGGCACTAAGTGGTTGAATCCAGACAACTATTTATCTAGTAATGCTGCAGTGGCAGAAATAAATTGGGTGCAAGGCTTTTGGTAGCCAAGTACCCTGACTCTTGATTTCTGTAGTTATTATAGGTTGAAGGGAGTAAAACAAACAGATTGTTGGGAATAAGTCACCTCATTTCTTATTGGTAGAGAGGATCGGGACTTTCATCAAAATCAGGTGCTAGTGTGGAGGAGGAAGTAGTTTTATGATTACCCCAAAGTTGGGTGGCTCATAAGAAGCTAAAAGTTAACTTCACAAAATGGTGGACAAAAGGCAAATGGAGTTATTAATGCTTTTTCTATTTAAAAAAATGTTAACACCATCATTGTTCCATTCTGGATGTAGATTTAAAGGACTGTAGCACCCCACTCCCATCTCTAGGTAGCTTTAAAAAATATCCATTAATAAATTTCCTTTGGGCACACAAGACTTATGTGTGGGTTTTCTTTTCCCCTCCCTAGTGCTGATATAGAATTATCACATAATCACCAAGTAAAGGAATTGAAATGATTTAAAGATATTGATCATCTCCTCCTCGTTTTAAAATTATTTAAACCCAGGAGGTAGCTCTCAATCCAACTGCTACAGTGGGTGGCTCTAATTTGCTTTTTCATTAAACCTTTTACAAAAAGCCTTTCTTAATCCCCTTTAATGATAGTGCTTTCTGGCTAAGATTATTTCCAATTTATTTGTATATATCTTGTACAAAATTGTCAGAGTGTGTTGAATGCCCCATTAGATTGTGCATTCCTTGGTGGCAGGGACTGTTTTTGCCTTTCTTTGTATTCTCAGAATTTAGCACAATGCCTGGCACATAGTATTTCACAGATGATTGTTGGCTTGATGGCTTGAAATTATGAGAATGGAAAAGGAAGAGTTTCACAGGCAACTGTTTATAGAAGATTGTCTTCATAGTCAAACAATAGACTAATGGGAATGGAGAATACATGATCCTGCAGTGTTTATTGTTTGTCGGTTACCAGGAAAAAGTGACTTGTAGAGCAAAATGCAACTTTAAAGGCTCTCCTTCAATAAAGTATCTTCAATGCATATGCTAAAATCATACTGTATTTCTTAAAAGGACTCCAGATTTAATTTAGAAATCCTGCAAGGCAATGTTGCTGACATACTTCATCTAGTGTAACAGCTTCATTCCTGCCTCACTGTACACATTTGCAGGACCTAGATGCCTCTGTGAACAGATATTTTTTTCTTCTGGTCCTCCAGATAGTTGAAAGTGTGGTATAGTAGCATGTGGAAAGAGCACAGAAATGGGAGACAAAAACTCAAGTTCTGGGAGCTGGATCTGCCTATCAATACCTGTATGACATTGGAAAGGTCAGTTAATCTCTGTTGAGCCTCCTCATCCGTAAAACTAAGAGAATAGCCTAAATGACCCAGGTCATAAAATTGTATTAATGATTAAGAACTGAAAAGGGAAGTATATATCATCTTTTCTAATCTCTTCCTTTTAGAGATGAGGAAACTGAGTACCAAAGAGATCATGACTTGACCAAGATCATACAATCAATCAATGAATGGGTATTTATTAAGTCCCTGCTCTGTGCTAAACACTATGCTAGGCACTGGGGCAGAAATGAAACAGTTACTGCCCTTGGGAAGCTTATATTCTATCTTAAAACAGAATCCTTCTCTTTTTTCAAGAGGTAACTCAAGCAATACCTTCTATATGAAACATTTGTTCATCCCCCCAAATTTTACTGCCCTCCCCCCTTAAACTACCTTGTCTTTATCTACTTTATTTATATTTACCATTTTATATTTATTCTACATATACTTATCTATTGTATATCAAATTAGATAATATTTGTAAAGTGTTTAGCATAGTGCCTGACACATAAGGAGGGGTCTAATAAATGTTTGTTTCCTTCACCTCTTTCCCCTATGTACTTGTTTTCTCCCCTCCTTGAGAGTAGGGATTGTTCTATTCCTTATATTTGTATATTTGTAGCACAGTGCCTGACATGTAGTAGGTACTTAGTAGATGATTAATTGTAGATTATAAACACTTGGTGGGTCAACTAGTTGGCATAGTGGATAGAGCATCAGGCCTGGAGTCAAGAAGACCTGAGTTCAAACCCAGCCTCAGATACTTACTAGCTGGGTGACCCTGGGCAAATCACTTAACCCTGTTTGCCTCAGTTTCCTCATCTGTGAAATGAATTGGAGAAGGAAATGGCAAACCACCCAGTATCTTTGCCCAGAAAACCCCAAATAGGATCCTGAAAAGTAGGACACAACTGAAATGACTGAACAATAAAGCACTTAGTAGATGTTGATTGGCTGGTTGATTAAATTCAACCCAGCTCCAACACAGGTATAAGTAGCAGATGCCTTCAGCTCTAAAATTCTATAAATCTCAATGATCTTTTGTCTCCACCTAAGAAAATCCATTGTTTTGCATACTGGTAACTTGATTTTTAAATCTGATCCTCTGGGCATTTTAAATTCAATATCCAAATTCAATAAACGTTGTGCTATAATTGTACTATAACTGTGACCCTGAGTCTGTTTTCTCTGGTCCTTTTCAGTGAAAGTAAGAGCTGGGCATGCCAATCATTCAGCAAATTACTACTGCAAAGTTCTTCTTGTCCTTTGTGCTAGAAACTATCCCCTCCTCCACAGATGACTCACCTGATAAGATGCTCTCCAAATATCATAGTTACACAAAGCAAAAAGTCACTAAAAAGCACCTGCTCCCAAAAATGAACTTGTTTTTAACATTCAGTTCAACATGTCTAGGTATCTAATATATGCCAGACTCTAGGGATAAAAAGATTAAAAACAGCAATCCTGGCCCTCAAAAAGCTTATAGGGAGCAACTTGGTTGGATACAACATGTCCAGAGGTAAGTAAACAGACATTAATTTTAGGAGAGGGATGAGGCAAAGATTTTCTGAAAGGTAGTATCTTGAGATAAGTCTTGAAAGGAAGCTAGAGATTCTAAGAGGCAAAGGTGAGGAGGGAGAGCACTCATGGCTGGAGACAGCCAATCTAAGACAGAAAGTTGGGAAATGGAATGCCAAATTCAAAGTCCAGTTTGTAAGTAGGTCACTTTGACTGGAACATAGAATGTGAAGGGGAATGATATGAAATAAACCTGGAAAGGCGAGTGGCAGCCAGATCATGGAGGGCTTAACTGATGAGAGGCGTTTGTTTTATCCTAGAGTTAAATGAAGAATTGACATAATTTCATATTTCATGTATGGATTTCAACAATAACTTTATTGTCCAAGAATATGGAGACAGCATAAAAGAGTGTCAGAAGACTTGGATTCCAATTCTACTTTGGTCATTCACTAGCTGTGTAATCTTGGACAAGTTTCTTACGTTCCCTGGGCCTCTATTTCCTCATCTTTAAAATGAGAACAAGATGGCTACTGAGGTGCATTACAACCCTGGATCTATGATCCTATATAATTATGTGGCCTTTGCTAAGTCACTTAACTATTCTGGGCCTCTCTTTCTTCATCTGTAAAATAGAGGCATTGCAGTAGGTCCCTTCCCATGCTAATTCTATAATCCTAATATGAAAATAATAGATACGGAGACATATTATTATTTATAATAATAACTCAAAGTTATATCAGTTTATAATATATTTACTATATATTTTAATGTGTATATATATAATTATATAATAAACCTCTTTAAGGTTTCAAAATTGCTTTCTTCACGCTTATCTTTGAGGTAAACAGTGTCATTCTATTGTATTGTCCTCGTTTTACAGACAAGGAAATGGAAGCTCAGAGAAGTCACTGTAAGTTATAGTCAGAAACTGAGCCTATTTCTTTTGATAACATATTACCTTTTGATACTAATTTTCTGTTATTCTCCTATAGACATATAATCTTACCAGGTAGAAACCTAGCCTCACTGGAAAGTCTCCCAGGAAATCACAGTTAAAGATCACTTTAGATTCTGAAAAATAATTTGGAAGCATGGGAGAAAAGTGACTCAAGTGTTCATACCATTTGACTCATGTATATCCAGCAATATATATGCCCATTGCTGGGCATATACGACAACAAATTTTAAAAAACCAACAAAACAACAACAGCAAAACAGAAAGAAAACATACATACATAGCAAAACATTCACAGAAGCACTTTCTGTGGTTATAACTGGAACTAGAAATAAAATGTGTGCCTATTGGCTGGAGAAAGGCTATATAAAATATGGCACCCGAAGGTAATGGTTTATTACTGCCCCATAAGAAACAAAGAATGTGAAGAACTTAGAGGGAGCACTTGTATGAACTGATGCAGAGTGACATAGGCAAAACCAAGACAGTAACATACACAAATACTATTATAATTTAAATTAAAAGAATAAGATGAAACCGAATGCTACATGATTATAATAACCAACCTTGCTTATGACTCTTGCTCCCAAAAGAAATAAGGAAAACACGTCATCCTTTCATAGGAAAAGGAGGGACAATGGGTGTGCAATGTTGCATATGCAATTAGGCCATTTGTTGCATTATTTTGTTTTGCTTAACTGTTCTTTCTTTGTTACTAGGGAATTCTCCCTAGAGCAATGGGGAGGAAGGAGAACGGTATATCTGGAAATAACTGGCAACAGTAAAGAGACAACTGGCATGAAAGGTAATAAGGGAGTAGCAAGGAGTGCTTTCCTTTAGAAAAGAGTTATTAGAACTCAATCAACTTGGTCAAAGATGACACTTTGGCTTCTTATTGAAGAGACAAAATTGAAGTAATGCTGTGCTATAATCACATCTGGATGCCATGGAAACAACCTGCAGTTGCTTCTAGTCTCCTGCCCTCTCTCTATGGCAACCTTAGGCAACGCACCAATTTACACAGAAACATATATGTCTGTTTAAGATTCCCAGAATAAGGGAACTTGTTGGGCACAAGCTGGAGTCTAAACAGTTTCTAAGCGACACTGTAAGATCAATATGATGATAGGTATTATAGAAGTGATATCTAGTCCGTATAGAGCTGTATGGTACCTATGCAGCTATCAGTCATTGCTTCATTCCCATTAGAATTCTATCTAAAGAAGCGTAACTTAATTTCATAGAATTTGAGAGCTGGAGGGGACTTCAGAGATCATCTAATCAAATCTATACTTGAACTGGAACCCTTTCTACAAAATCCACAAATGATCATCTAGTCTTCACTTGCAACCTCCAAATTTTCAGGGAGGGGAGGTAGGTGGAGTTCAGTATCATCCCAGGCATCCATCCCATGCCATTTTGAGACAACTAATTTTTAGGAGTACAATTTTTCCTTATCACCAAGGCAAATATTTGCCTGTCTGCAACTTTCTCTTTCTGTATACACTGCTTCCTATACCATTAATGCTTCTTCCATAATATCTGATTTGGCAGATATAGTATAACTGGTCAGTTTTCTCCCTCCCCTTCCATTTTCAATTTAAAGGACTTTTGATCGTATTTTTAAGTCACCAGGCAAATATATTTTTGCCAGACTTTATTCAATGTGTTCAAGAGCTCATCATTCCTATCTTTTATGGTGTGACTTGGAAATCAAATCCTTTTTTATAGGATTAGAAAAAAAAGTATCATAGGATTTAGGGTTAGAAGAGGACTTACTAATCATAAATGAATGAATCATTCCAATCCAGCCCTTGTCAAAGGTCACACAGGTAATCAGATGAGGCAAATAGTAATCAGATGAGGCAAAGTTTAAACCCATGTCTTTTGATTCTAGATCTAATGGCTTTCTTTACTTTCACATGACATATTCTAAATTAGCTATACAATTTTTAAAATGACCTTTCTCTTCTGAAGCCCCTATAATTATCAACAGTGGTGATGCAGCACCAGTGAACCTGAGGTCTTCAATTTCTTTCTCAGGACTTCATAAACTCTAGTAATTTTGGGTTCTTCTGTCAGTATCTTCTATCCATGTATGAATCACAAGAAATGGCTTATGATCGTCAGCTTTGACAAGTCTCTGGAAGTTTTTCCATATCCTCCATAAATGACCCAGAAATAATAACTTCCTGTTGCTCATAATAGGTCAATGAACTGACTCAGTACCCATCAGCAGGAATTGCAAACTACCAGTACTACTATCTCCTTAATGTCAGCCTCTGATGAAGAGGTGTATCTTCTCCTTGGCAAGGTCAACTCTTCTACATATACCCTTGATCTCATCTGTTCCCATCTCTTCTAACAGATTGTCTCCACAATCATCCCCCTTCCTCTAATCTTTAATCTCTCCCTATCTACTAGCATCTTCCCTGAATGCCCAGATCTCCTTAACTCTTAATTGACCCTACCATCTCCTCAAATTACAGCCCTATCAGCCCTCCTTGACACAACCAAATTCCCCATCTCCTCAAAAATGCTATTTACTTTTTGTCTTCACTTTTCCTCTCACTTCTCAGGCCTTGGATTCTGACTTCATCATGTAATTAAAATTTCTCTCTCCAAAACTACCAAAGATCTTTAAATTGCCAGTCCTATGGCCTTCTCTCAATCTTTTGCTTTTTGACTTTTCTGCAGCCTAAGACACTCCTCCTGGACATTCCCTCCTCTCTGGGTTTTCATGACACTGATATCTCTTGGTTCTCCTCTTATCTAACTGACCATTCATTCTCATTCTCCTTTACTAGATCTTCATCCATGTCATGCCCACTAACTGTGGGTAAACCATAAAACCCTGTCCCTGGCCCTCTTCTCTTTTCTCTTCATACTTACTAATTTGGTAATCTCATTAGCCCACATAGATTCAATTATCATTTTTACATAGATGACTCCTAGATCTATATTTCTAGCCCTAGTCTCTCTTATGAATCCCTATATCACTCAACTATTTATTGAACATTCTGAACTGGATGTACCATAGGCATCTCAAACTCAACATGTCCAAAAGAGAATTCATGATCATTCTGACCCCATAGTCACTCCTCTCCTGAACTTCTCCATTATTATTGATGATACAACCATCCTCCCCATCATTCAGGTTTACAACTCTCATGTCATTGTTGACTCCTTACTCTCACTCACCCCCCATATCCAATCAATTGCCTAATCTTGTCATTTCTATCTCCACTTAACATCACTTTAAGTTCTTATCACTTCTTAACTGGATTATTACACTAGCCCCTACCTCAAGTCCCTCTCATCTCTAATCAATCCTCTATTCAGCTTTTGAAGCAATTTTCCTAAAGTATAAATTTACCCATATAATCCCCTTACTCAATAAATTTCAGTGGCTTCCTATGACCTCCAGGATCAAACATAAACTCCTCTTTTTAACATTTAAAGATGTTCACAACCTGGCCTCTTCCCATTTTTTTAGGTTTCTCATACATTATTCCCCTCTATACAATCTACAATTCAGCCACACCAACCTACTTGCTGTTCCTCACACATAGGACTCTATCTCTCATCTCTGTGACTTTGCATTGGCTGTCCCTCATGCCCAGAATGCTTTCCCTTAGCATCAGTGCTAAGGGAATTCCTGGCTTCCTTTCAGTACTCAGCTTAAACACCAACTTCTATTGGAGGCCTTTTGTAGTCTCCCTAGTTGCTAGTGTCTTTCCCACAAAGGTTCTCCTATATCTCTTCTGAAAAGATTTTGTATGTATTGTATGTATTTCTGTACATGGTGTCCCCCCATTAGAATGTAAACACTTTGAGAGCAGAAATTGTTTTCACTTTTTCATTTCATCCTCAGTATTTAGCACAGTGTCTGGTGCACAATAGTTGCTTAAAAAATGCTTGCTGATTGATTGATTCCATAGCATATCTCATATCAATCCCTTTCTCTTTATTCCCATGGACAATTCTCTGGTTCAGGCTCTTGTCACCTTTCCTCCAGAGTATTGCAATAAACTGTCTAAAACCATGTCCATAACTCAGGATTTTTTCCCTCGTCTAATACATTCTCCAAACAGCGGCCAAATGGATATTCACAAAAGGTCTAGGGGCAGGCAGGTTGTGCAGTGGATAAAGCACCAACCCTAGAGTCAGGAGGACCTGACTTTAAATCAGGCCTCAGATACTTAGTAGCTGTGTGACCCTGGGCAAGTCACTTAACCCCAATTGCCTCCAAAAAATAAAATAAAAGGTCTAACCATGTCACCCCTTTTCACTTAAGGAGTCACAGTATTTTCCCCTTGTTCCTAAGGATAAAATAAAAATTCCTTTGCTTTACACTTAAAGCCTTTGACAATCTGTCTCTAGCCTAGCTTATTCCCCTTGACACCTTGGTTTCAACTAAACTGGCCTGCTTGCTCTTCTTTGAAAATAACATCCCATCTCCTATCTCCATGTCTTCACATCCCTATGACTTTAACATCCTCCCTCCTTACTTCTACCTCTTAAAATCACAAGCTTTCTTTTAACACGGAAAAAAAATGCTTTCAATTTAAGGGATAAATCAGTAGAAAGCCTTATTTTGTTTGTTGTTGCAAGCCAGGCATGGAGAAGCATCAGTTAGCCCATAGAAAATAGAAGTCTCTTGGAGCAAACAAGCCTCTAAAATTGAAGTCATTTCCCAAAGAAACTTGTAATAGTCCAAAAGTATATAGTTATGCCGATTTCACAAATGGTCTGTCATTGGCTCCAGGGAAAGTTTGTTGTGCTCTAGGAGAAAGGAGAAAAACTTGCTGATAGTCATAGGCCTCAGGGTTCAAGACAGGGCAGACTTTGTCTTTTGGTTTGCTTTGTCCAAGAATTGAAGTAGAGGACAAAAATGTAGGAATTGGATATGGATGCCCATTCAGACTGAAATGGAGGCCTTCTCCCCTCTTTCTGCCACCACAACTTCCCCGTGAAGCTTTTATTGGCTTCACTCAATTTTATCTGTGACTAATGGCTCTGTATGGATAAATACAGCCTTTGGGGCCCTTTGGGTAGAAGTTAGTGTGAGCAACTAAAAGTTTTTGGATGAAGTCTTGGAGGGTGAGGCAGAAAGGAAAGGAATAGTCCTAGGTGAGGTGCCTGGGTCAAGTCATCCAGAAAACAGGCCTTCGGGTGCTGCATGGAATGGAGTAGAGTAGGGGTGGGGAACCTGCGGCCTCAAGGCCACATGTGGCCTTCTAGGTTCTTGGGTGTGGCCTTTTGGCAGAGTTCCAGTTTTACAGAACAAATCCTTTTATTGACTTCTGTGAAGTTTGGATTCAGTCAAAGGGCCACCCTTGAGGACTTAGAGGGCCATGTGTGGCCTCGAGGCCACAGGTTCCCCAACCCCCGGAGTAGAGGCTCCAGATGGTATACAGACAGGCTGACGTGTCATCTATGCTAGGGTTCTTTTTCTTTGTTCACACCAGGGCATGACAATACAGGATAAGAGCAGGAGTGTCTGGCTTCAAGGGTAGGTAACTTCCTTGGCAGCATGGGTGCATGTCTGGTGCTCTCATAGTGGGCAGCTTTGTTGGGAAACAGAACCTGGGATGGCCTTCTCCAGAAGGGTCAAAGGGTAGCTTTCTCATCCAGAGGATCAGTCTTCTGGTTATACATTATAACAAGAGATGGCAGATGATCATGGAAGGACATACTATAACTGATGAACAGACAATATATTTTCATTAGCACTCATCTATAGTTAGCCTCTTCTCATCTGTTAATTGGAGAGCTGATGATTTCTATATGAAAATTATTTCAGTCCTATACATCAACCCTTTATACTGCCATCACAATTCAAGGCTCAGTTCTAGGGCAATGTCCTACAGCAACCCTATCCTGTTCCCCCGAGGTGACAATGCCTTCCCCACCAAATAACAATAACAATAATAATTATGATAATAGTTATATATGTTTTGTATTTACTTTTCTGCATATATGTTGTTTTACTCCAATAGAATATATGCTCTTTGAAAGAAGGGACTATTACAGTTTGGAATTTATATCCCCAGTTCCTGGCATGGTTCCTGGCATGGTCCCTGGCATTCATTAGTCATTTAAAAAATGCTTACTGAATAAATGACCTGAGTTCAAATCCTGGCTCTGCTACTTATTAACTGTATAATGTTAGGCAAGTTATTTCCTCTCTGCAGACTTTATTTTCCTCATCTGTGAAAGGAAGGGATTGGATTGGATGACCCCTAAAGTTCCTTCCATCTTTAAATATTGGGATTTACTATAAGCCATTCTTACAGTCTTCATCGTTCTCATTATCTTCCAGTCTAGTTAGTTAATTTAGTTGTTTAGAACTTGGCACCAATGAGGTCAAGGTCATGGTCTCTCCAAGATAATAAAAATAATGAGAAGAAGAGGAGGAGGAGGAAAAGAAAAATTTATATTGTGCTTACTATGTGCCAGGCACTGTGCTAAACACTTTACAAATATTCTCTAATCCTATCCACTCTACAGCCCTGGGAGGTAGGTGTTATTATTATCCTCATTTTTCAGACGATGATACTGAGGCAAACAGAGGTTAAATGACTTGTCTGAGGTCACACAGCTAGTGTCTGAGGCTGGATTTGAACTTAGGTCTTCCTGACTCTAGGCCCAGTGCTCTATTGACTGTGCTCCCCAGCTGCCCCTAAAAGACAGCATTATGCAGAGGAAACAACCCTGTTCCTTAGCCCCAGATTCCATCCTCACTTCCAGCAAATGTACCCCAGTAATCACAAGGAAAGGCTTAAAGGCTTAAAGAAATATTGTGTGCTCAGGAGTTCGGAGCTACTGTTATAATTCTGTGTTATTTATTATTATTATTTGTATATAACTATTATTTATTCATTTTATACATTATTATATATTATATATGTTATATATTATTATCTTTATATATCATTATTTATTTATTATATCCTGCAGTTATTACACATTTTTCAGGTGCTAAGAATGGAGTGAGGCTTTCAGGGCATTTTTGCTCCAACGTTCCATTGCAGATACGCTTATTATTGCCTGTTTTCCAACAGTACGAATATTACATCCTTCTATTGAAGAAGGTTTTAAAACTTGGCAACAATCACTATCTTGGGTCAAGTCACTTGCCCTCCCAGGGCCTCATCTGTTCTCTCATCTATAAGAAGGGGTGGGGCGTGGATGACGTGGCTTCCGAAATCCTTCAAGTTCTTGATCGATGACCCTGTGCATAACACAAGAGAAGATGAGTCCCCTCTTATGTCTTCCTGTTTAGTAATTATCATGATCTCTCCATTACTGAACAGGAAGACTTCAGAGGGGATTCATCTTCTCTTGTCTGTTATGCACAGGGTCATAGCATTAGCCATGAACCTCTTCAGACCCTGTTCTCGCCTTCACTGATGCTTTGGGACATAGTGAGCTGCCAGCCAGCCTGCTTCCTAGGGTTCATATGAGGAAAGAATTTTAATCTCTCTCAGCAAACAAAAATGCTCTCACAGCATAACAGCACACCATGTTCTTGACAGCTCGTACTGCCTAAACTTTTGCCACAAAAAGAACTCTCTCTAGCCCTGATTCACCTAAAACCTTGGACAAACTTGGGTCATTACTTAAAACTTTCTTCAAATGGTATGGCTAATAGTGTCGGATCTCCGATTAGTTCCGAGGTATCCATTGCTATTGAGGGGATGGCTAAATAGGTAGCTAGTTCAGGAATAAAGTCATTCACAACTTGGTGACATTTTTGGGGGGCAATGAACCCATGAATTCATTGGAATGGGAACTTGTCATGAAGAAATTCCACTAGCATCTGCTCTGAAATTTATTGTCTTAAAGAGTTGCCGGGGAGATGAAGTGACCTGTCTAGAGTCAAACAACCAGTGTGTATTCTGGGACTCATGGTTTAAGAAGAACATTCATAAGGGGAATTTATCCTGAGATCCATGGAGAGATTTCAAGAGGCCTATGAACTTGAATAGGAAAAAAGAGACTATGCCTTTATTTTCAATCATTACTAAAGAATTGAATTTCTTTCAATTATGAAATGTAGGTAACAAATATTATTTTGAGCAAAGATCCATAGGTTTCACCAGACTGTCAAAGGAGTCCATAACAAACAAAAATGGTTAAGAACCCCTGGTCTGGAGAAAAGCAGTCAGGATGGTAAAGGGCCTAGACTCAAATGTCTATTGATTGAAGGACTGAAGGAACTGGTCATGTTGAGCCTGGAGAAGACTCAGTGGGAACAATGATATCTCTCAAGAATGTGAAGGGCTTTCATGTGCAAGAGCATTAGACTTGTCCTGTTTGGTTCCAGAGGGTAGAATCAGGAGCAATGTAACAATGATGATGGTGATGATAGCTAGTATTTGTACCTTTATATAAGCACTTTAAGGTTTCCATAGTGTTCTATGTGGGTTAACTCATTTGATCCTCACAACAACCCTGGGAAATAAGTGCTATTATTATCCTCATTTTACAGATGAGTAAACTGAGGCCTAAATTTGCCTGAATGCAATGCCTGTCATTGCTCCCAGTTCTGCCCTATGGGGCCAAGAAGAACATATACCTAAATGCTGTTCCACATTATAGCCCTTCAAAACTATCAAGCCTCAGGGGCAGTTAGGTGAAGCAGTGGATAGAGCACCGGCCCTGGAGTCAGGAAGACCTGAGTTCAAATCTGGCCTCACACACATAACACTCACTGGCTGTGTGACCCTGGGCAAGTCACTTAACCTCATTACCTAGCCAAAAAAACAAAAAATTATCAAGTCCCTCTTGAGCTGTCTTCTCTTGTAGATTATGGCATCCTATCTACCCTTTCTCTAAACCCTTTGAAATCTTTGAATGCTTTCTCCAAATCTCAATGCTTATCTTACTCTGTCTCCCCTTCAATGATCATCTCTGATTTTTCCCCAGTTCTCATCATTTCCACCCTGATCACCAGTTTGTCCTAATATTAAGAACCAGATTCGGTTTAGCATCTCCCTGTGTTGGTTCCTCCACCTTCTGAAAGAAGAAATGATCATTAAAGCAAATTGAGAAGTGATTATTATGCCAGGCTGTTTTTGGCAGAGATCTCTAGCAGATGTCTAAATAATTGAAGCCTCCTATCAGTATTACATCACGTCTCTGTATCAGGCATGTGATCTATTTCGCAAGGTCCACATCAAATTCCCTTTTCCATCCAACTAGTCTGTAGTACGATCTGATGATAAAAATAGATTATTTTTCTCCTAACGATCTTCCCTCAAATGCCCTCCAATATGTTCCCACCTCTGTTTCCTAGATTTCTTCATATGAATAAAACTTTTAAATATATAACAGTTATCCCTTCCACATTGTGAGGGTTAGGGGCACAGTGACCTGTGGATCTGGAAAATCTGCGTAAAATTTTTTGGCCCTCCTTTTGTACTAGAAAAGAACACTAAATTTTTTTTCTTTTTCTTTTATGGGGTGTGCACATTACATTATTGTAAAATTTTGGTTAATTATTTGATCACAGGCTCTGTGTCATCTACAAGCCTTTGCATGTCATCTGCAGCATCCACAAAACTCCCCCCAAATTCCCATTTACCTTCTTTTGCTGACCTGTGATATACTGAAACTTCAATGGGAAAAGTAGCAATGTGGAAGGGATAACTTTAATGCCATTTCAATCTCCCTTCCTTTTTTTCCACAATCTTACTTCTTTTAAATATGGTATAATCATCCAGAACCATATTCCAGGCATGAGTTTTACTCAGAGTTTTACACAGAGATAGCTGTGAAGTCAAATTTGCCTTCTTTCCTCAGAACCTCCTCTTGTTTGTTGCCTAAACTTTATAAATTTGTGTATAGACATTTGAGACCATGGGTTTCATGACTGACTCTTAGATTTTTGTCTCCTGTCAAATTTGGGTTGTTTCGACAGCTACTGTTCTTTAATAACAGATATTCTTTGTGGTATATAGTTTACTTCTCTCTCTCCTTCATGCCTTTTATTTTTATTTTTAAGCCCATTTGGTTGAATTTGCATGGTAACAGACAAAGACAGTCTTAGTAGCCTTTGGTAGGTATACTCTGCTTCTAGCAAGGAGTTTTTTCCATCTTTATGTTTTAGTCTTAGATCCAAAAGCCCAAATCCCTTTCTCAAGACACTACCTTTTTACCCAGCTTCTCAATGCTTCTCAAATCAGTGCTTCTCTTCTGTATTCCTTGTCTTCAATAGGAAGCAATGAGATAAAAACAACCTGTGTTCCTATGGTCTTCAGTTTCTCACTCAAGCCTTCTTCATCTTTGGTGATACTTCTAAAGTTCTTTCCGGAAAGATCACTTGTGCATATAAGAATCCTCAGAAGAGGATAGTATTCATTTATATAAATTTGGGGGGGGTCTATGTTATATCTCAAATACATGTCCAAAGAAAGGAAAACAATTCTGGTCCTTGTCAACTGGTTAAAGCCCATCCCTCAAAATGCGGAGGAGTCCAAACTGGGTTGAAAACAGAAAAGTTTTATTTGGAGGAAAATCAGACACTAGTGCTGAGGCACAAAGTACCCCAGAGAGGCAGGGGAGATGTATGCTTGAAAATCACAATGGGGAAGTTGAAGGAGGGGTGGGGGGAAAGGATGGACAATCTTTCCCAGGAACAACTGGACACAGAAGCAGGATATTTTGCAAGGCTGGTTTGGGCCAGTTTGGGGGGCGGGGGTGCAGTGTCCATCTCAGCAATGTCAGCCAGTGAATACCGGCAAAGGTGTCTGGGAGTGAGCAAGACTGTGGCTCACTGCAAACTCCTGACTGACTCCTTTCAGAAAACAGACTTACTCTGCGTCCAGTGCATCTGCCTGGTAAGGTGACTCATATAAAACAGACACACTAATCTCAGCGGGATAATAATAATATTACCTCCCAGGGTTGCTGTGAGAAATGTGCTTAGTGAATGCACTACTATTCCAATCAAACTGGCCTTCTTCCTGTCCCTCACACGCAACATTTCGCCTCCTGCCCTTGGGCTGTGTCCAGAACGTTGTCCCTTTTCAACTTCTTCCTTACAATCCTATTTTCCTTCAAAGTTTAGCTCAGATAATGCATCCTTCATGAGAGCTCTCCTAATTCCAACAGCAGCCAGCAATTCCTCTCTAAAGTCACCTTGATTGTGTGTGTATTTTGTATAGATTTACTTACATGTTGTTTTTCCCTAGAGAATACAAGCTCCTTGAGGGCAAGGCCTATTTTATTTTTACCTCCAGATCATCAGAGCCTCGCTCAGTGAGTAGAACATAATAGGTGCTTAATAAAATGCTTATTGATTGACTGATTTGTAAATGTTAAAGCACAATGTAGATGAGTTATTATTATTGTTATTGTTATGATTACTATTTTATAGCACAAAACCCAGATCCCCTACCACAACCACAGGGTAGGGGAAAGAAACCAAAAGTATCACTGTTTTGTAATCTTTGAAGAAGCAGTTGATTTTAATATATTTTCTGATTATAATTTCAAGTATTAAATTGAAACATCATAGGCTAATGAAAGCTGTCCACAAATATCCTCAAATCTACCAAAAATCTTCCAATAAATTTAGGTTGCCAATTTCCAAAAGGCATTTTAAAATGCACTGACACTGAAAATGGAAAAAAAATAAGATCTTTGCATTTATTTGTTGAAACCCCCCAAATCTATATCCTGCCTACACAATTCTCAACTAATAATAGCCTATTTCACTCACTGTCAGGGAAGACTAAGCAGACCTGTAATCCACATGCATTCTATTTTGTTGCACATGGCTTCAAACTATAATTAGCAGATATTTGCCATGAACATCGGTTAAACATTTTTTGAGTATTTTTTGTTGTTTGTAGCAATTGATTATATCAGTTCTGAGGAGCAAATTGAACATATCAGTGTGTGTAAAGAATATTCCTTCCTGAGAATCAAAAAAAAATTTTTGAGTGAAAAGGGAATTCAGCTAGTCCAATTCCATTTATTTCACAGATTGGGAAACTGAGTCTCAGAGGGGTAACATGATTTATCCAAGGACAGCAAGAGAGTTGGTGGCAGATCTGAAACATATAAAAACTTAACTGACTCCATTACCAAATGCATTCATTCTTTTAAAAATAACACATGACTAATGTTTTGCTTGATGTCCTAATTTTGTAAGTGAAAAAAAAATTAGACAAAGAATGAATGCATTTATGTAAACAAACACGCTCAAACACAGAGCTGTAACTGGTTGAAACTGTGCCTGGAACAAATTCAGTTAAGTCCCATCTTGGGTACAATCATCCTGGGAGGGGGCAGCCCCTAGTATGAGAATTTCCTGGAACAAAGTGCTACTCAACCTGTGCTAGTTATGGCTGTGCCTTAAACAACTTAAGAACACAGCTAGAAATCACATCAAGTAACAATTTACAATGAGTATGAATAAGACCTCATTCAACCATAGAATTATAGATTTGTGAGGTCAGAAGGAACCATAGGGGTCATTTGATCCAATTCTTTTCTGATGTGTAAATACCATTTCCAACATCTTTGGCAAGTAGCCATCCACCAGCCTTTAACAGTGGTGGAGAACTAATCACCCAATCTGAGACAATCCAACCAATTATATACTGCCTATTTAACCATAAAGTTTTTTCCTTCATTAAGCTGAAATGTCTCTTTTTGTATCTTTAGCCTAATGGAAGTTTGTCCTATTAGACCAAGCACACTAGAATAATCACAGAATCACCAAATTTTGAATTGGAAGTGATCTTAGAAATCATCTAGTCTAATCCATACTCCAAATGAATTTCTACTATATCCTTAAACCTTATCCTATAACCCACTATGTACTTAAAAAGAGGTCATCCAATCTCTGCTTTTAAGTCCTGAAATGAAAAGGAACACACCACTTTTCCAAACAGTCCATATGACTTTTAAATAGCTGTAATTATTAAGAAGAAATATTTGCTTGTTTGCAATTTCTACACATTGGTATTGGTTCTGTTCTCTGGGACTAAGCATAACAATTGTAATCCCATTTCCACATGTCAGTTCTTCAACTAAGACAGCTATCATGTCTTCTTTAAGTCTTCTCATCTCTGGGAAAAACATAAGCAGTTCCTTCAACAGATCCTTGTATGACATGGTCTCCTGTCCTTTCAAAACCCAGGCTATTTTCTTATCGTCTGTTTTAACTTGTCAATTTACCTCCTAACATGTGGCATTCAAAATGGATGTAATATTCTCAATGTGATCTCAACAGGATAGAACACAGAAGAAATTCCTCACTCTATATGTGAAATTTTTATTAATGCTTCCTAAGATTCTACTAGCTCATTTGGCTACACATCACACTGCTCACTCATATCGAGCTGGTAGTCTACTAAACCCATAGACCTTTCTCACATGAACTGCTTTCTAGTTATGTGTCCCCCAACCTGTATTTATAAGGTTGATTTTCTTTTGGGCCTAGGTAAAGAAGTTTACATCTATCTCTGTTAAATATCATCCTGTTACCTTTAGCCTCCATTCCAATATGTTTAGATCCTTTTAGGTATTGCAATTCCATCTATGTATCCCTCTTTGCTTCCTATCATTTGCAACTTTCAAAAGTATTATCACTACTGCTTTCATCTAAGCCATCAGCAAAATGTTGAAC
Source organism: Vombatus ursinus (assembly GCF_900497805.2). NCBI lineage: Eukaryota > Metazoa > Chordata > Mammalia > Diprotodontia > Vombatidae > Vombatus > Vombatus ursinus. The sequence continues at coordinate 36,533,727 of NW_020954610.1, forward strand.
AGAATAGGACCAAGGACAGAGCTCTATAGCACTCCAATAGAGACCACTCTCTAGGTTAACAAAGATCCGTTTATTATTAATCTTTAGATCCAATCATTCAACTCTACTATAATCATCCAGTCCAAAACTTTTCCATTTAGTCCAAAAGGATATTATAATTACTGCATCAAACACCTTTCTGAAATCTAGATCTACTCCCCCCAACTCACTCCCCAACCTAGTAACTTTTTGAAAGGCTAAGTAAGGTTAATTTAGTATGCCTTGTTTTTAATAAACCCAGTCTTATAGTGACAACCTCCCCCCATTCTTAAAGCTCACAAACGAAAATTTAGTACAGTCATTTATTTTAGGATTTTACTAAGAACAAACATCAAGGCCCACATTTTAAAATATTTGTGTCTTTCCTTCTTCCCTTCCCCCCCTTTTTATTTTAATTGGGTCATTTGCTTGTGATTTCTCAAGAATCACTGAAGGCAGTTCATCAACCTGATTTGCAAGTTCTTTATTTATTCTGGGACATAATTTGTCTTGTCTAGGTGACTTAAGCTCCTGGAGGGCAGCTCTCACAATCTCTGCCCTTACTTTGAGTTTCAATTCTCAGTTAAACAATTTTGTTCTGTCCTTCGCAGACTGAAGATCATTCTCTTTGGTAAAGGAAAGAAAATAAATAGGAATTGAATAGCTTTGCTTTTCCCCTAGTGCCTCTAATCTTTTCATTATTCCATTCAACTCTGGTAGGGCCTCTATCACTTCCCAATCTTTTTATTCCTCTCCCTCCCCAATATAGCTTTTTTTTTTAAGCGACCTTTTAATTACCTTTTCTATTTATTGAAAGTCTCAGCTTCTACTGGGTTTTAGCCTGACTGACACTACATTACAGAGTCTCATCACTCTTTTGAATGCATCCTGAGGTATCTGCCTTCACTCCTATTTCTGTCTAAAATGTGCATTTTCATTATGAGTTCAATGACTTCCCTCTATAGTCAAATCTGTCTCTTTAGATAGCTTTTCTTTTTCTCCCTTATCAGAATTAATTTTTTTCCATTTTTGGAAAAATATTTATTAAACTACTATTATGTGAAATTCCTCATTCTGACACAAAGATGGAAATGCATGAACAGCTGCTCTCAGGGAGCCTGCAGTATAATAAGATAAAACATGTACATACATATCTATTAGCCAGGACAAAATAAAATATAATAATAAGATAAACTAGTGGCATAGTGAATAAATGAGGGACTTAGAGGCAGGAAGATCTAAATTCAAAATTTGTCCCAGACACTCACCAGATGTATGATAATGGATGAAGTACTCTACCTTTTCAGACTCCATTCCTTCATATGTAAAATGATGACAACAGCATTTGAAGTATCTATTTCACAGAGTTATTGAGAGGAAAACATTTTGCAAAATTTAATTTGCCCCATAAATGTGAGTTTTTATTATACTACGGTTTCATAGTTTGGTGCTGCTGTTGCAGCAGATAGATAGATAAATAGATAATGATTTCAAGTTCACAAAGCTTTACATACATTGTTCTATTTGATCCTCACAATAGCCCTTTGAGGTAGGTGATACCATTATCCCAGTTTTTTAGATGAGAAAATTAAGGCTTGGAGATTTTAAATGATTCATCCCTGATCACACAGATAGTATCTGAGTATGAGAGGCAGCACTAGAACCCAGGTTCTCTTTCCACTAAACCATGCTCTATTAGAACTAATTTCAAGCACTTCCAAGCTGACCTAAGAATTTCATTCATGAGAGTATCCCATAGAAGGGAACACCTTATAATGGAATAAGACGAGATTTGTGGTAAAAATCTGGATTCAATTCCTGCCACTGTCACTTACTAACTGTAATTACTTTGAGTAGGAACTTGACTTCTCTGGACTTCATCTATAAAATAAAGAGGGTGGGGCAGGACAATACAATCTGGAAGATCTCCTCCTCATCTAAATCCTGTGTTTCCTCCTGAACCAACTAACCTACCCATCCTTTCTCTGAACTCTTCACAATTCGTTGTTTAAAAATCTAGGGTACATGTCAAACTATTCCTGGTATTCTCCACCATTCTCCTCACCTCAGGTACATGGATTTCTACAGAGATAATTTTTATCTCTTGATAGTGACAACATTACCCTACCTCCTCTTATACCTGCTTTGTCTCTTTTTTGAAAAGGTATACCTTTCTATTTTCATATTGGATATATATTATTTATATGTATATAGAGGAATATGTATAATGTATATATATATGTGTGTGTGTGTATATATGTATATGTGCATGCATGTATGTTGGGGCAGCTAGGTGGCACAGTGGATAGAGTACTAGGCCTAGAGTCAGGAAGATTCATCTTCTTGAGTTCAAATCTTGTCTCAGACATTTACTAGCTATGTGATCCTAGACAAGTCACTTAACCCAGTTTGCCTCAGTTTCCTCATCTATAAAATGAGCTGGAGAAGGAAATGGCAAACCATTCCAGTATCTTCACCAAGAAAACCCCAAATGGGGTCACAAAGAATCAGACATAACTGAAACAACTGAACAACAACAAATATTGCACTTCACCAAGTGTCAGTAATATCTATAAGATTATATTTAACCTTCTCCCTCACGGCATGTTAATTTACTTTGTTAATTACCGCAGAATTACAGAACAACAGAATTTCAGTATAGGAAGGGTTTTCAACAGTGGTCACTTTGTCCAAACAATACTTTAAAAGAATTTTCATTATAATGTGTGTGATAAATGGTTATCCTGTTTAAGCTTGAAGACCTCCATTAAAGTGGAGCCCACTACCTCTCAGGGCAACACTTTCCAGTTTTGAATAGTTCTCATCATTAGGAAGTCTTTCCTAATATTAATACTAAATTTGCTTCTTTGTGGCTTCTACCCATTTCCTGGTCCTGTCTCTCTGGGGCCAAAGAGACCAAGTCTAAGTCTCTTTCCATGTGACAGCCCTTGGAATGTTTGAAGACAGTCATCTCATCTCCCCTGTGTCTTCTCTCCTGACTAAATGCTCTCAGTTTCTTTAAAGGATCCTCCTATGACTTGGACACACTGTTCTGGTTACTATGTCATAGATGCTCTCCAAGTCTGCTTATCAACAGTATGCCATGCTGGCACTTTCAAAACCTCACAGGGTTGTGAGGAAAGCCTTTTGTAAACCTCAAAGTGTAAGTACTTTGTAAACTTGAGAAGCACAAGATGCTATTTTTTTTTTTACTGTTACTGGGAAAGAAGTTTAAAAAAAAATAGTTGTCCCTATTTGTCATTCCATTAGAGAATACAACATAACTTTCTACTTCAGTGCTTTTCCTTCAAGGTATCTCTGATAATGCTCTGTGTAAGCCTGTGCATTGCATTCTCAACCTTCTCATTTCTGAAACTATTTGTAACCCTTAGTGGGGATGTTGTGGTATCTCCCCCTTGAAGGTCATTAAAAAGAGTTAAAAAAATATCACTTGAGGAGAAATTGGATATTCACTCACTCAAAAACAGATGTTTTCTCTAGAGTCCTTCCAGCTTTGTGATTTTGCTTCACTTAGAATAAAAGGTCACACATTACTTCTAATCATCAAAAAATTGTTCCATATAATGAGCCAAAATCTGCCTCCCTGTAACTCCTGCCTATTGGCTCCAGGCTGTCCTGGGGCCAGAAAGGATCACTCAAACCTTTCTCCATTCCAACCTTCCAAATATTTAAAGATGGTTAGCATTTTTCCTTTATTCTTTCTTCTCCAGGTTAAAGAGCCCTAGTTCTTCCAAACATTCTCCATATAATATTTTTCAAGTTCCCTCACTATTGGCAGCTAGGTGGTATAGTACATAGACCTTGGAGTCAGGAAGAGCTAAGTTCCAAACTGGCCTCAGATACTTACTGTGTGATCCTGAACAAGTCACTTAGCCTCCTTCTGCCTCCATTTCCTCCTTTATAAAATGGGGATAATAATAACATCTACTACACAAGAGTTTTGTGAGGATTAAATGTGATAATATTTGTAGAGTACTTAGCACAGTGCCTGGCACACAGTAGGTCTTAATAAATTATCTTTCTTCTCCCTCCCAACTGGGCTTACTCCCTTTTGGACCCCCTCTTGGATCTCATTTCCTAGTTTGTCAGTGTCTCTCTGACAACCCATAATACTCCAAATGTGGAATAACCAATATAGAGAGATATAAAGGGACTGTTTTTGGAGAGACACTACCCTTTTATTAATACAGCCTAAGATCACATTAGCCACAGTCTTTTATTGTTAATTCATACAAAGCAGGCAGTCAACTAGAATTCTTGGGGAATTTTGTAATGAACTACTATTAAGCCACATTTCTTTACCCTGTGCTGTTATGATTTTTTGAGCCTAAGAACAGGATTTTACATTTATCCTCATTAAAGGAAAAATCATGCTAAATTTGGTATGTTGATTTAGTCATCAAAACAATTTAATTTCTGCTCTCTAATGTACTTGCTGTCACGATCAAGATTATGCCACCCAGAAATCTGTCAGGCATGTTGAGATATAGATGCTAGGGGTGCTGAGACCCCAAAATCACAACACTTGGGTCCTGCCCAATGACCCAAGTCTTCTTTCAGCCAAAGACAAGGTTTATTAAAGATGAGTCAGATAGGCCAGAGTCTTAAGGAATCTGGCCATTTGTGATGCTCATAAGGATGACTGGGCATGAGGAAGTCTCAGCCCCCAAACTATGGCCTGGATTTTATATACAGTCAAGTAGTTTGGGGTGACTGGAGGAAGGGTTGGGAGGAGGATCTTGAAGCTGGGGTGACTGAGGGGAAAGGGTCCTGGAAGAATCCCAATGGGAGTGTCTGGGAGGTTGAATGGGGTCATCTGGGAATAGACAATGGAGGGCTTTATTAGGGTAACAAAGAACTGGAAGACAGGGCCTAGAAGATAAGTAAGAGATTGAATAGGGTCTGGATAAGATCAAGGATGGTAAATATAACCCAGGGCTATAGACAATAGAGGACTAGGCTTAATTAGGGTATCAAAGAACCCGGAGATAGGGCCTAGGCAATAAGGGAGAGTCAGTTGAAGGAATAATAATCAGGAGACTGCTAGACTTCCTTGACCAGGTAGGTGAGTTCAAGGAAAGTTTAAGGGTTTTCCAGGGCTGAGACAAATGGGACCCAAATTCTTCTCGGGATGAGGGACAAAGGTCTTGCCTTGGCATACCATCTAATCCACCCAAATCACTAATAAAAATGCTGAATGGGATAGAGCTGAGGGTACAATTATGTAACATGACATTAGAGACTTTTCTCCAAGCTGATATCTATCCACTTATTAACATTCCTCAGAAAGGGCAGCTAGGTGGCGCAGTAGATAGAGCACCAGCCCTGAAGTCAGGAGGACCTGAGTTCAAATCCGGCCTCAGACCAAACACTTGACACTTATTAGCTGTGTGACCCTGAGCAAGTCACTTAACCCCAATTGCCTAAAAAAAAACCCAAAAACATTCCTCAGGTATGGATAATAAATCAATGATAACCCTAATATTTTTCTATTCTAATTATTTTAATTCTATTCTATCTATTCTAATCTAATCTAATCCCTTGACACTTTCATAAATCACAGACTCAGAGGATAACACATTTAAGAACTGGAAGGGACCTCAGAGGTCACCAATTCTAGTCTCCCCATTTTACAGATTAGGAAACTAGAACCCAGAGTGATTGTGACCTTTCTCATTGCTAGTAAGCAGCAGAGCCAGGATTCATTTGCGTAGAAAAACAAGCAGGACAAGCCCTGTATGTTCCTGAGTTTTAGTCCTGGCATGGAGACACTAATAAAGTTGGTATCTCATTCTTTGTGACTCCCCCTGATAACAACCAGGACAAACTATCTATTTATTGGGTCTATTTCCTCAGAGACTAGGCTCCAAGTTGTATGGATAACCTTAGGACCTTACTTTAAGATACCTCTCTAACTCCTTTTTCACTGCTTCTTGCTATTTCCAGCTTTTGGCAGAATGCTTCCAATTTCACTCTTCATTTATACTCAGGTGCTCCCTAAGGAATTATAATGACCAGAAAGCTTAACCTTGGAGAAGAGTTGAGAAAATGCATCTCCCTCCTTTGTTGCAGAAGTAGTGGACTTTAGGCATGAGATATAGTGGAAGCTGTCAGACTTATTTGATGTGCTGACTGGTTTTGCTAAACTGTATTTTTCTCTTTTAAAAAAATCTTTGCTACAAGAGATATCTTGATGGATGGGGAAGGGAAGAGGAGTATATTTGAAAATGAAGATGACGTATAAACAAAAGAAATCAACAACAAATTTTGAAAAACTATATATGCATATATATAAATATTTTAAATACTACATTATCACTTACAAATATCCATATATATCCATATATTTCTACATGTGCATGTATATAAGTGCTCCAATGCCAATCTCTCAGCTAAGGCCTGTCCAATGTCCTTAAGCAATCACTAGACACAATGTGCTTAGTGATTGCAGAGAAACCTGACCTGAATATTGGAAGATCTCTTTCACTCACCATTTTCTCTTCAAAAGTTCTCCATGTGGCTGGACTCAAAAAAACACCTAAAAAGACAACTTACAAGCACCATGTAATAAATGGTATGAAATGAATGGTATCACTGCTGGTATTACTATAGGAGGCGGTCCTGGAAAGGGCCAACCACATTTATTTTGTTACTTCATGCTTCTGGCCTACTCTTAAGTTATAACTACAAGTGACCATGAAAATGAACTAAGCTATGGCTAATCACCTAAGCAACCTGTAGCATAGATACCCACTCTTGATATCAAGTTGATTGTTAAGCTAGCCAAAGTTTCAGATCAACCAAGTTGCAGTGTAGCAATTTTTCTACATATTGAGAACATATGAGTGAGAACACATTGCCACACTGTAATATTCCTTTCAAAGTAAATGCTAGCAATCATTACAGAATAAAACCAGCATATAAATGCAGATTGTATTTTTTTTTTACCAGCCCAACTCCCAAATGTGAACTTAGTTGACTACATTTTTAGTTCAACTCAATAAACATTTGTCAGGCAAGGTAACCTGATACACAAAAATAAAGAGAACCAATGTCTTTCCTCAAAGAGTTTCCATTTTGCTTGGACAAAGTAACAGATAAGTAAATATGAGATAATTTGAGGAAGAAGAGGTATTAACAACTTAGAAGAACTGGGAAGACCTCACAGAGGAAGTTTTAATGTCTCAAAAGAGAGGGTATCTCTTACTTGTTGTTTTGCTTTGCCTTTTTTTTTTTTTAAGCAAAATTGAGTTCAGATATGTCAGAGTATTTTTCTGCTATATTCTCTTGTATTTCTGTCCCCATTGCTTAGCACAATGCTCAACACACATTAGGTGACGCTGATTTTATTTTATTTTTTTTGGAGGGGCAATTGGGGTTAAGTTACTTGTCCCGGGTCACACAGCTATTAGGTGTCAAGTGTCTGCGGCTGGATTTGAAGGGTGATGTTGATTGATCAACTATTGATTGGATTGTTACACTTCTGAATGTGTTATCCCTAAGTCTCCACTAGGAACGTTAATTCCATGAGAATTTCTCAGTCCTATCCATTTTGAAGACCATTCAAAATCTCATATTTAGCAAGGTGGACAATAAAGGAGGTAATGGCGCAACACAACTAATTCAATCCAGCGTGCATTTTAAAATGCATATGAGTTGAGGATTACCCAAAGTGCAATGTAGAGGAGAATGGTGGGAGAAGGCAAACTATAGCACATTATAGACAGGAACTTACAATGGAGAAGCTATGTGAAAAGTGTTATCAAAAAATGTATGAATAAAAAGGTTGGGCAGACTACCTGGTGAGAGATAATGGATAGATGATCTGTGTGCACCAGTGGTATTCCCTCCAGTGGTATTCTGCAAGAAGGTCCCCAGAATGTTGGGTGAAACCCATATGGGAACTCATAGGAGGATGTGGATAACAGTCACATAGATTAGACAGTTATGAATAAGTTTTTACTGCATCATTAGAAAGACTTCTATATTGATGAGACTGCACAATGATTGGAGTATTTGAGGACTAAGTACAAGCAGAACTGGAAGAGGGGAAGATGCTGAAAGTAGCTCTTCAATATAAAAGAATAAATCAGTCAAGTAGTTCTGGAATGGAAAAAAATAAATCTGATCATGACACTATTAAAACCTGTACTTATTTGTTAGAATGACTGGAGTCTGGTTGTGGCAGGGGGTGGGGTGTGTGTGGGAGGGTGCTTATCCCTAACATCTGAACACTTTTATACCAGAGGAAACAAGAAAATGAAGCAGGTATTCAAATTTATAGTTACCCAAAAGGGAACCATGTTTTTTTTCTTTTTTTTTTTAATTTTTCTTTTTATTTTTAACATTTGTTTTTAAAACTTTGGGTTACAAATTTCTCCCTTCCTCCCTCCCCACCCACCCTCATTGAAAAGGCAAGCATCTCAATACAGGATATATAGATGTGTAGTCATGCAAAATACTTCCATAGTAGTCCTGTCGTGAAAAACTAAGTATATTTCCCTTCATCCTATCCTACCCCCCATTTATTCTATTCTCTCTTGTGACCCTGTCCCTCCTCAGAGTGTTTGCTTTTGATTATCCCCTCCCCCAATCTGCCCTCCCTCTATCAACCCCCTGCTCTCTTGTCCCCTTCCTCCCTTATTTTTCTGTAGGGTGAGATAGATTTCCATACTCCATTGTGTAGGTTATTCCCCCCTTAAGCCAAATCCTATGAAAATAAGATTCACTCATTCCCTCTCACCTTCTCCCATTTCCCCTCCACTGTAAAAGCCTTTTCTTGTCTGTTTCATGTGAGATATTTTACCTCATTCTACTTCTCCATTTCTCCTTCTCCCAAAATAATTCTCTCTCACCCCTTAATTTTATTTTCCAGATATCACCCCTTCATCTTCAACTCACCCTGTGCCCTCTATCTATCTATACATACATATAATTTTTTTTCTCTCCCACTACCCTAATAATGACAAAGGACTCATGAGTTACAAATATCATCTTTCCCTGCAGGAATGTAAACAGTTCAGCCTTAATGAGTCTCTTATGATTTCTCTTTCCTGTTTACCTCTTCCATGTTTCACTTGAGTCTTGTATTTAAAAGTCAAATTTTCTATTCATCTCTGTCTTTTCCACAGGAATGCTTGAAAGTCCCCTATTTCATTGAATTACCATTTTTCACCCTGAAGGATTATACTCAGTTTTGCTGGGTAGGTGATTCCAGGTTGTAGTCCTAACTCCTTTGCCCTCCGGAATATCATACTCCATGCCCTCCAGACCCTTACTGTAGAATCTGCTAAATCTTGTGTTATTCTGATTGTGTTTCCACAGTACTTGAATTGTTTCCTTCTGGCTGCTTGCAGTATCTTCTCCCTGACCTGGGAATTCTGGAATTTGGCTACAACATTCCTAGGAGTTTTTCTTTGGGGATCTCTTTCAGGAGGTGATCAGTGGATTCTTTCAATTTCTATTTTGCCCTCAAAGATGATGTCTAGGTTCTTTTTTTGATCATGGCTTTCAGATAGTCCAATAATTTTTAAGTTCTCTCTCCTGGATCTATTTTCCAGGTCAGTTTTTTTTTCCAATGAGATGTTTCACATTCTCTTCTATTTTTTCATTCCTTTGGATTAGTGTTACAGTGTCTTGATTTCTCAAATTGTCCCTAGTTTCCAATTTGTCCATTCTAATTTGTAAGGAAGTATTTTCTTCAGTAAGCTTTTGGACTTCCTTTTCCATTTGGCCAATTTTGCTTTTGAGGGCTTTCTTCTCCTCATTGGCTTTTTGGATCTCTTTTGCCATTTGGGTTAGGCTATTTTTTAAGGTGTTACTTTCTTCAGTATGTTTTTGGGTCTCCTTTAGCATCACTCTCAGTCTTTCCTTTATTTCTCTTACTTGCTTCTCAAAATCCTTTTTGAGCTCTTCCATGGCCTGGGACCAATTCATACTTTTCTTGGAGGCTTTGGATGTAGGAGCTTTGGCTTCGTTGTCTTCTTCTGGTTGTATGTTTTGATCTTCTTTGTCATCAAAGTAAGATAATATAGTCTGACTCTTTTTGTGCTGCTTGCTTGTGATCCTGGCCAATTACTTGAGTTATAGACTCTTTGTTAAGGTAGGAGTCTGTTTCCAGTGTGAAGAATGTACTGTCCCAAGCTTCAGGGGTTTTGTGCAGTTGTGTTCAGAGATATTTCTAGGGACCTTCTTCCAAGGTGGTATGATCAAGGGAGAGGTGTTTACTCCTTTCCTGGCCTGTGCTCTGGTCTACGAGCACTCTTTTCTGTCTTGGAACTGTGAGGAGGGATTCCTCTCCACAGCCACTACAAGCTCTACCTGCCAGGGCTCCTCCTTGACCCAGAACCACCACCCAGAACTGTGACCCAGATCCAAGCACGGGCAAAGCAAGAGAATCCTACACTAGCAGAGAAATCCCTGCAATCCCCATCTGATCAGCCACTTGATTCCCCTTCAGTCTGTGGGTCAGAAGCTCTGGAAGCAGCCACCACCCCAAGGAATGCGACTGGCACCCCGAGCTCCTCTCTCACCACCATAGAAACAGACTTTTCCTACTGACCTTCTAAGTTGTCTTTGGCATTCATGGGTTGAGAAGTCTGGGAACCACCACAGCTGCCCACAATTCAGTCCTCTGCAGCCTGTGTGCCCACGCCGAACTGCACTCCTCCTCCGTCCCGGCTCAATATACCTTTCCAATCAACCATCCATGCTGTCTTTGGCTGGGAATTTATTTCATTCTGCCTTTTTGTGGGTTCTGCTGCTTTAAAATTTGTTTAGAGCCATTTTTTATAGGGATTTGGAGGGATTTGAGGGAGAGCTCAAGCAAGTCACTGCTTTTACTCCGCCACCTTGGCTCCGCCCCCTGGGAACCATGTTTTGTAAGAAGATTGATGATACGAAAAGAAATTTCATGAAAACCTTAGCTTCTTTCCTAAGGGGCTCTGAGAAGAGCAGCAAATGAGATTCCCAAAAACCTCTTAGTTAATGTTTAACTTATCTGACGACCATTAGACATCAAAATATTGGGATCTAAAGCAATGTGGAAAACGTCCACACTCTCTTTTTCCAAGATATAGATGGTTTCTGAATTGATATTCTTGCTGAAAACATATGCTAGCTGGGGCAGCTAGGTGGCGCAGTGGATAGAGCACCAGCTCTGGAGTCAGGAGGACCCGAGTTCAAATTTGGCCTCAAATACTTACTAGCTATGTGACTATGGGCAAGTCACTTAACCCCAGCTGACTCACCCAAAACAACCCCCCCCCCCAAAAAAACCAACCAAACAAACAAACATATGCTAGCAGTAAGTGCCTGATAAATGGGATAAGAATATAACATAAATCTATTATTCCCTATCCCTGCCAGATACTAGTATTGTGTGTGAGTGATCACGTAGTCACTGCCTCAGACTTCATCTAAGGGAGGACAGAGCAGAGGACACTCAGGTGCAGCTGTCTCTAGAACACAGCAAAATGGGGCAATCACTGAGGGATCAGAACTTTCCATCGGGACAGTGACTCAAGGAGGCAGACAGTACAGGAGGAAGAGATGGTTCCATCAGCTGGTGCTAAAAAAGATCTGAGCTTTTTATACATACAACCACCCACTTACCAGCACCAGTACACCCACCCCTCAAGCTGCCCTTTTAGGAAGCTTTTCCTTTTTTGAGCCTATCTTAGCTATTCATTTTTAGCTTTTTTTCATCTACTAAAATGCTGGAAGTGGAGAAAACACTGATTTATCCTAGATCCACAGGCAGGAAGGAACATTTCAACAGGGTGTGTTGTGTGCCCAGTGATTTTATTTTTTAAGGCAAATATTTATTAAATTTTGTTGTTCAATCATTTCAGTCGTATATGACTTTTTGTGACTCCGTTTGAGGTTTTCTTGGAAAAGATACTGGAGTGGTTTACCATTGCCTTCTCCAGCCCATTTTACAGATGAGAAAACTAAAGCAAGAGTTAAGTGACCTGCCTAAGGACACACAGCTAGTAAGTGTCTGAGGCCAGATGTGAACTCCGGTCTTCCTGACTCCAGGTCTGGCATTCTATTCACTGCACCACCTAGCTGCCCTAAATATTGAATACTCAGTCATAAAGGATGTTATTTTAATTCCTCCATTAAACAAAAGAAAACTTAACTAAATATTTTGATAAATTAATGAAAACAACTTACCAAACAAATAAAATTTAAAATGACACAAAATACCAAATTTTGTGTGAGGTATTAGGGTATGGCTAGCACACCCTACATGAATGTCTATGTATAGACCCCAAACTCTACTTGGGGTGGCCTTGTTGAGACTAAAGAGGCCAGAGAGACCGGCAGTGGCTATCATTCTAGTTAAGATAACACAGAGGCATTATTATCTCAGTACACGCCTTGGGACAGCTAGGTAGTACAGTGGATAGAGTGCTGGGACTATGGGAAGGAAGACCAGTTCAAATCAGGCCTCAAATACTTATTAGCTGTGTAACCCTGGGCAAGTCATTTAACTCCTGTTTGCCTCAGTTTCCTCATCTGTAAAATGGGTAACCATAGCACTTACCCCTCAGGGTTGGTATGGGGATCAAATGAAATAATTGTAAAGCAATTAGCACAGTGCGTGGCAGATAGTAAGCATCATATAAGTGTTAGCTGTTATTATTACCAAACCTCCTTTCCCATAATACCATGACTTTGTCATTATTTGCCAAAGGGAATCCAGGAACAGTCCAAATTCATTTTGATCTTGGCTTCTGGGGAACTTAATACTTTCAATAAAATTTTCTTTGGTTTATTTTGAGGCCCTAGCTGGTAATCCAGCAATTGAGAAAGAGAATTTCCTACTCTCTATATGGATAGCCAAGCTTAACCCACACTTCCTGGTTCTTACTTTTTCCCAAGGACACACAAGCACACAGTGAACACTATTTTAGAGAAGCTGCTTTTTTTTTTCTCCCCAGAACACTTGGCCAATACAGAAAGTGAACACTTTTTTTTTTTTTTAAGGAAACAAGAAATGTAAAATAGCTCTCAGTGAGAGAGCCAGGACAAAGTAGGAAATGAGGAGGCAGGAGTTTCACTCCTGCTATTCTCAACAATCAAGGAATAGCTACAGTATTTCTCCTGAGGCAACACTGGGCATGTATTAGCTGTCTAACACTGGGTAGATCACTTAACAAACAGAGGTCTACCTCAGTTGCTTCATCTGTAAAATGAGGATCAAAATAGAACCTACCTTTCAGGTTAGTTGTGAGGATTAAATGAGCTATTTGTAAAGCTTTTAGCACAGTGCCTGCAGGTAGTGGATGCTTAATAACTGCTAATTTCCTTCCTTCCAATTGTTCTCTGCATTTTCTTTCACCAATTCATAGTTATGACATAGAGGTAAGAGGCAGACACTCTTCCATCCTCTCCTTCCTTATCTCTGTATAGAAGCTCAAGGTATACCCAGAGCACTTTGCTTGTCTCTTGAAAGATTTTAGCTCCTTCCTTCTAGAATGAAGGGAACAAACATATATCTTTTCAGGTTGTCAGCCTCTGAGAGTTTGGTCTAAGAAAAACAATCAAATTAGGTTGTGTCCATCCATGTTTTATTTCTCTAAAAGAAAGCAGCATGTATATGCACGGAGCTACAGTGTTGGAACTGAGCTCCCTTTGGGGTTGGGGTACACAGTTTATATGTCCTTCAGAGAGCAGGTGTTCCCAAGGAGTGCCAGTCAACTCTGATTGGTTAAGACACTGGGAGGTGGGCTATATTAAAATGAAGGTCTTGGGGTGACTGATTTAGGTCATCTAAATCTTGGTCAAAGAAACAATCAATTTCCATACCACCTGTCTTGCCCAGAGGGAGAATCAACATTTTCCCAGACCTGTCTGAGCAACACAGTGAGCAGGAACACCCCCATGAGCCCAAACTTAGAGTTTCTTCTGCTGTCAGATTAGATCTTGGCCTGGGTAACTGTTTAAGAAAGATTTCCCCACACTGATTGGTTTCTAGATAAGGAAGCAGAAAAGGAGAAAAGTAAGAATTGCGAAAAATGATTTTTCTTAGTAATCATTATCTTGGAAACTCAGAGCTTCCCCATCTCCCTTTCTTTCAAAGTTCAGCCCTTCAGAAGGACATTAAGAAATAATCTAAATGGGTCTATTCCTGCTCATTATATTGCCCAGACAGGTCTGGGAGAATGTTGATTCCTCCCTATTGTCAAGACAGGTGATATGGAAATTGATGTCTCTTTGACCAGGATTGAGTGACCTGCGTCACGTACTGAAAGACCCTCATTTTAATATAGCCCACCTCCCAGAGTTGATTGGCATCCCTTGGAAATACCTACTCTTCAAAGGTCATGTAACCCATACCCTCAAAAATCCCAATTTGAGCCAGTTCTGAACTGGCTCCCTTGGGGGGGCCCAGTTTTGGACTGAACACCCTTGCAATGAATGTCAAGCCAGCTTGAGAGAAATTAAACCATGGACACATGCTCTCTGAGTTCATTTGTCTCTTTCTTAGAGCAGATTCTATCTTCAAATGGGGTTCATAGGGTTTGTGGGGTTCATATTAAATGATACCATGACACAGATTTAGACTTTTTGGGGTACACTTTTCACCCCAACAGTTCTGGGGCTTAGCACCCACAGGATTTTTCTCCTGAAGTCCCAGCCCTGAAGTATGGGTAAGTCTTATCCCCCAAATGCCTGCTCCTTATCGATTGGACTTCCCATTTTTGGGTTGTAGTCTGTTTTTCTCTCTAAGATAGCTCTGGGGGTGAAGGCCACATGCAAAGATCTCTGAAGGATATTCTTTGTAATTGGCTAGGAGTCAGAGTAAATTGGCATGTGATAAGTCTGAATTTTGACTGGTAAACTATGTTGTAATTTGAATTGGCTGAAGGAAAGGATAACTGTGAATTTTGACTAGTCTAATTCTAAATTGGTTTATCTTAAAAACAAACTAAGCCTAAAAAAAAAACCAAACCAATAATAATTAGATTCATGCACACTTTGTCTTGTCAAGCTGTTTCTGTCTCTGTGTGTGTTTGTAAAATGTTTCACGTTTGTGGTGAAAGATTTAAAATGCAGCCAGAAAAACTTTTTTTTGCATGTTTGTGAGGCAATTAGAGTTAAATGACTTGTCCAGGGCACACAGCTAGTAAGCATCGAGTCTCTGAGGCCGGATTTGAACTCTGGTCCTCCTGACTCCAAGCT
This sequence comes from Vombatus ursinus, assembly GCF_900497805.2. Taxonomy (NCBI): domain Eukaryota; kingdom Metazoa; phylum Chordata; class Mammalia; order Diprotodontia; family Vombatidae; genus Vombatus; species Vombatus ursinus. Next base: position 36,548,958 of record NW_020954610.1, read on the forward strand.
AAGGCCAGAGCTCTATCCACTGTGCCACCTAGCTGCCCCCAGAAAAACTTCTAAGGAACTTCTAAGGTCTGTAATTAGAGAGAGAACATTGGGAAAGAATTCCCACATTAGGCTTTCAGTGGGAGATTAAGACTCTTTTTTGGGGGGGTTCCCAACACTGACCAAGTTGAGATACAAGAATAAAATTAGATAATGAGTAATGGAATCAATAAGTAGGGAGAGACTCTCCCAAAAGTTAGTGGAAGGCAGAATCAGTTAACAAACAACTTTTAGACTGATAAGATCTGATATCATAGCAATGTGTTTACAACTGCAAAAATAAGAATTTTTCTGTCTTTTAAGCATTAACATTTTTTTTTTAGGCAAGTAGGGTTAAGTGACTTGCCCAGGGTCACACAGCTAGTAAGTGTCTGAGGCCAGATTTGAACTTAGGTCTCCAACTCCAGGGCTGGTGCTCTATCCACTATACCATCTCACTGCCCCTAAACATTAACATTATAAAAGCTGTTTGTGAAGGGTATAGAAGAAATACAGCTTTCTTGATTTGTAAATTGTTAGGCAGGGGTAGCTAGGTGGTGCAGTGGATACAGTACTGGCCCTGGAGTCAAGAGGACCTAAGTACAAATCCGGTCTCGGACCAGAAACTTGACACTTACTAGTTGTGTGACCCTGGGCAAGTCACTTAACCCTAATTGAAAGATCAGGAAAGAGGAATAAAGGTTTGAGCAAAAATATGATGGGTAGAAAAAATGGGTTTGGGAATAGATGGGGATGGGGTGGTCTGCAACAAGCAAATGTGCTCTAAGCACCCCCATCCTTGGTTGGTTGTCCTGGGTGCCTTTGTGCCAGCTTCAGATGGTTTCTCTTTGCCTGGGCCAAACCCTTTAGCTAACCTGATGATTACAGGTGATTTCAAACTGTTTGTAAAACTTTATATGCATTTCCCAGTATACAGCCATGTGTCTTTCTAAGGGAATTTATGGATAATATTTCCTTTCAAAAGGCCAAGAGTATTGGACTTAAAAAATTTTTTTTTCAAATGTTTATCATTAGCAATTATAAATCCAGATTTGATTTGATTTGTCCATTAAATCAGTTTCCTGTTTACTCAGTTTACTGTTCTGTAAGGGAATAATAGTGGAACCCACTTCCCAGGGATGTTGTGAGCATCACATGATTGTAAAATGACTGGCATATGCTAAACAACCTTATTATTATCTCTCTAATTTAATATAATTATTCCATACCTGATAACTTTGAAGTAGTTTTAAAATACCAAAAATACTAAGATCAATAATTTCTATATGTGACAATTAAAAATGCAACTGATGTCATCTGAAGCTTATTATTTATGTTATTACTGTATTTCTGAATTTTTAATCTGGATTTTGTTGCATATGAATTGGACCTCTTAAAAAGAAAGAGATCTGATAAAAAAAATTTTGAAAACTGTTAACATTTAATGAAGTATATTTGGTTATAATCGAGTAATAATAATAATACTGATATTTACTATGAGAGTAGATTTTTCATTTGAAATCTTGGCTATTATGAAAATATATAAGGTGGTTTCAGGTTGTAGTTTCAACATATTAATGATGAGATGAATGATTCTCTGTGCAAGGCAATTTAGACATGCATTTACCTAGATTGATAATGGGTTGTTTCAAGTTCTAATACATTATAACGTGTAGGGTATTGTAACATTCTAAATTGTGCAATTTGGCAACAATTGAATCACCTATATTGTTAGAAAAGCAATTTCTTTCATAATCTAGATGTTGTGATGTTGTTAGATTAAGAATTGTACTGTCAGAGAAAAAGAGAAAAAATGAATGGGTTAGGAAGCTGTTAGGTCATTCTATCTGACCATGTATTATAATATTTTTGAAGTACTATAATTCAAGAAATCATAAACTTCCAAGTTTTGTCTATATTTAAAGGGACGTTTCAGCTAAAATTATTTGGTTCTCACTTATGAAAATTAAGATTGTTAACTAAGCTATTTGGAGTTATTGTTTAAATCAAGTATTTACAAAAGTATTTTTATGAAAGGAAACTTGGTAATTGTGCAAAGAAAGGACCTTGTAAAATCTTGTAATTAATTTAGTTTGTTATAGTAACAGGATAAATTGTAAGCTATTTTTAAAGCAAATACTTTTATAAAGAAATGTTTTGCAAAATCTTTCGTGTAATTTTTAGAAGCTTACTAGATTTCCATTTGCAAGCTAATTTGTTGCAAGTAATAATTTGACATTGATGACAATTATGTTTAAACCTATTGTGAATTTCGAGTTTCATTCCTAGATTTGTTGCGTCCTTGGACTGGCCTTAATGGGTGTTTTCTGAGAAACAGCCAGAGTCAGCAGTTCAATGGGAGCAACATCAGAGTTATTAATACTAAAGCAATTATTGTAATGAGTTGTAAGTGGGGGAGATTTTGCTGTTTTGATCTGAATTCATTCCATGGCCTACCAAATGTTAAAATTGGTGTTTGAACTTATCATATGTATAAGATTCAATTCCTGAAGTGTCTCATTCTTTCAGATTAAATATGATTAAAGGAGACAAATAAGCTTGAGAAATAGAGATGCAAATCTATTAGAGTAGTAACTTCTGATCTTAATGGAAATTTGATTTTACTCATGTTGCTTTTTAACCAAGAACTAGACCATGCATAGGAATACATGCAAACTACTTAAGGCTCACTTTAAGGATGTTCCCTAACCAATGTGAGATTATAGTCACATCTGAAACTGATGTGGGAACTTGCTATTCAAGACCTTATGGGACTGACAACTGACTTTATTCTGAGTCTGACTCCAGGTATGGTTATCAAGGAATGCTGTTGAGCCACTGACCCATGCATGATACCAGCAATGCTGCGGGGGGGGTGGGGAGGCGGGCTATGAACTGCATCGATGAACTGCAGAGGGTATTCTCATGGGAAGGTCCAGAGAACAACTATTCTGCACGAGCTGAGGTAGGATTCTCCTAACTCAATTTCCCCACTATGACACCTGGTAGACTTAAGCCTGGCTCCATGAGTTGGCTGTCTACTTAACTTCTGCCTGGAATTGACATGAAGTTAGGGGAACATTGTTCCCTTACTTCAGTTATGTCCCTGTTCTTTTATCACAAATTTCTATAATCAAAAAGTTTATAAACACAATATTAAATCTATTAAATAATCAATTAACGCTGGAACATAGGAGGTTATTATAGTAAGATACAAGTATAAGATTGAGCTATTTGGCCTAGAATTTTAGAATTAAGTATTTAGCCTTGACATCTGTTACTAGTATATATTCCTGTATAAGTTAGGGTCCTTTAATTCCTCATAATTGTATGGGGATAATTAGGTCAAGGACTTGTGAAACCAGGATATTATTCTGTTACTTGGTTAATATCATACCTGTTTCAGTTTGTTACAATTAATTAATGTTAAAAGAAGAATGACTTGTGGTCTATCTTGTAAATGCCTTAAAGGAAGCATCCACTTTAATTAGGGGTTATTTATTTGAACATGACAAGAAGTTGGAATTGTTTTCTTGATAGGTACTATTTTAAAATTGGTCACTCAATGTATTATGTATGGATTGGAGTCCATCTTTTTATAAAGCGTTCTGTTATTAATTCCTTAGGGAATCTCATCCTCCTGATAGTGGAATGAATGTGAAGTTGTGAAGTATAAAATCTGGGTTCTAATTTTCCTGTTTTTTTTTTTTATTGAGTTTCTTAAACATGACAATTGGCCAAGGTTCCAATTTTGATTGTATAATAATAGAGACATAAGAGTTGGATTAACTTTCATTATTTGACCTGGGTATTGGCAAGGTAATTTAAAATTCTGTTAAGATAAATTTTGTAGGAGAGTGGACACAAGAAAGGGACAGCCTGCTGGACATTGCTTTAACAGCACTCTGATAAGAAAACTTCATCAGATGATGCCCCCCCCAAACAGCTGTATGAGGTGAGACTTCTGAGCCCCTTAAATGGACACTTTATTGTTTAATTTTTCCCTTTGGGTCTCTGTATCTATACCTACTAAGGAGACTTCCCCTTTCGATTTGTCACAGTCAATCAATTTCTCCCTCCCCTCTCCCATATTGTTATAAATCTCCCAAACCCCTTGATGAAGTGTTGATCATATCAGTTAATGATTCATTGAGAAAGCTACACCTCTCATTAGAATCAGATGGGGGAATGTGAAAAATGATTTTTCTTAGTAATCATTATCTTGGAAACTCAGAACTTCCCCATCCCCCTTTTCTTTCAAAGTTCAGCCCTTCTTCAGAAGGACATGAAGAAGTAATCTAAATGGGTCTATTCCTGCTCATTATGTTGCCCAGACAAGTCTGGGAGAATGTTGATTCCTTCCTATTGTCAAGACAGGTGATATAGAAATTGATGTCTCTTTGACCAGGATTGAGTGATCTGGGTCATGTACTGAAAGATCCTCATTTTAATATAGCCCACCTCCCAGAGTTGATTGGAATCCCTTGGAAACACCTACTCTTCTAAGGGCATATAACCTGCACCGCCAAAATTCCAATTCAAGCCAGTTCTGAACTCGTCTCCTTAGGGGGGGCCCAGCTTTGGACTAAACTCTCATGCAATGCACGTCAAACCAGCTTGAGAGAAATTAAACCATGGAAACATGCACCCTGACTTCTTTTGTCTCTTTCTTAGAGCAGGCTCTGTCTTCAAATTGGGATTCATGGTCTTCTCGGGGTTCACAGAATCTATCTCCACCTAAGCCTGAGGAGAACACAATAGGCTTCCCTACCTTAGATTAAATTACTTCTTAGTAATTCTTAAATTAAGTTACTTAGATTAAATTAAATAGCTTGGGTTGGGCCTTAACCAGGATGAGGAGACTCAATGTAATCTCATTATCAGTAACGTCCTTCTGAAGAAGAAGCCGAACTTTGGAAGAAGGGGTCTGGGGAAAGCTCTGAATCTCCAGGATAATGATTAATAAAAATCACTTTTCACATGGTGTAAACATAATCCCTCTTGGTTTTCAGGGGTCAGCTAAGGTAGACATCAGAATCCACAGTCCACCAGGAGACACCTCTAGTGACCAGTTATAATTTGATAGGATCAGCTTTCGGATTCAGATTGAAGAGATTTGCTAAGCATACAATCTCTTTCATTAAAAAATGATCTGCTCAAAAGGAAGCTTTCTGTTTAATCAGATCATATCAGAATAGGTCACAATACCCAGCAGGGAAATGAACTACACCTTGCTTGTGGTTTTATGGATTTAACCTGGTATAGTTAAGGAAGAAAACATAATTTCCTTCTCTTCCTAATGAGCTAGACATGATAGTTATTTCTAAAGTACTCAAAGCAAAATGAAGCAAAACAAGCCAAAGTGTGCAAAAAAAAATTTCAATCTCTTTGTCTAGTGTGGTAGCCCATACCTGTAATCCTTGCTACCAGGGAGGCTAAGGCTGGTGGATCACTTGAACTTGGGAGTTTTGAGTTGTAGTTGAATAAGTCAATTGGGGGTCTGCACTAAATCTAGCACCAATCTAGCACCAATATGTAGTGAACCCCTGGGAGTGAGGGGCTGCTAAGCTGCCCAAGAAGGGGTCATGTCAGAAAATGAGCATGTTGGGAAAACTGGAAAACAGTACGGCAGAAACTAGATACAGACCAATATCTCACATTGCATACCAAGATATGGTCAAAATGTGTACATGATTTACACATAAAGGGTGATACCATAAGCAAATTAGGAGAGCGTGGAATAGTTTACCTGTCAGATCTATGGATAAGGAAAGAATTTAGGACCAAACAAGATACAGAGAGCATTACAAAATGTAAAAGGGATAATTTTGATTATGTAAAATTAAAAAGTTTTTACACAAACTAAACCAATGCAACCAAAATTAGAGGGAAAGCAGAAAACCAGGAAGATTTTTTTTTTGCAGCAAATATCCCTGATAAAGGCCTCATTTCTCAAATATATAGAGAACTGAGTCAAATTTATAAGAATACAAGACATTCCCCAACTGATACATGGTTAAAGGAAATGATGAACAGGTGGTTTTCAGACAAAGAAATCAAAGCTATCTATAGTCTCATAAAAAATGCTCTAAATCACTATTGATTAGAGAAATGCAAATTAAACAACTTTGAAGTACCACCTCACACCTATCAGACTGGCTAATATGACAAAAAAGGAAAATGATGAATGTTGGAAGCAATGTGGGAAAACTAGATCACTAACGCTGGTTGAATTGTGAACTGATCCAACCATTCTGGAGTGCAATTTGGAACTGTGCCCAAAGGGTTATAAAATTGTGTATAACCTTTGATTCAGCCATACAACTGATAGGTCTGTATCCTAAAGAGATAAAAAAAGAGAAAAGGACCAATCTACAAAATATTTATAGCAACTCTTTTTTGTGGCAGCTAAGAATTAGAAATTGAGGGGATACCCATCAATTAGGGGACGGCTGAACAAGTTGTGGTATATGATTGTAATGCAACATTATTGTGTTATAAAAAATTATAAACAAGATGATTTCAGAAAAACCTGGAAAGATTTAAATGAACTGACACAACGTGAAGTGAACAGAACCAAGATAACATTAGACACAGTAATAGTAATATTGTACAATGATCAATTGTGAATGACTTAGCTATTCTCTGCAATACAATGATCTAAAACAACACCATAGGACTCGGGATGAAAAATGTTGTCTGCCTCCAGAGAAAGAAATGATGTTCTCTGAATATAGACTGAATTATATCATTTTCACTTTTTCTTTCTCTTTCTTTCTTTCTCTTCCTTCCTTCTTTCTTTGAGTCTTCTTGTACAAAGTGACTAAAATGGAAATGGTTTACATGATTGTACATGTATAAACTATATCTGATTGCTTTCTGTCTGGGGCAGTTGGGAGGAAGGAAGGAATAGAATTTGGAACTCAAAATTTTTTAAAACTATTAAAAATTGTTTTTACATGTAATTGGGGAAAAATAAGGAAGGGAAGGGAAGGATTGGGGAGAGGAGGGGAGGGGAGGGAAAGGAGAAGAACTTCTATTCTTATAATCAAACTATTATTAGACATGTTTTTGGGGGGCTAGGGATGATTGGGAATCTGTGCTGTTCAAAAAGTTCCTGATGAGTATCTTTTCAATTGAGATGCTAGTTAGGGATTTCTGGCTTGACTAACAAAAATCAAAGCAGCATCCAAGGCTTAAGAGTGGCTCAATGACTTCTAGACAGCAGACTTCTAAGAGCCTGGAATAGGAAAGGATTTTCCAAACCTGAAATCCAGCCTTGAAAATCATTGACAATATTGTTGTAGTTCCAAAATCATTTTATTCATCCTTCAGTGTCAAAAGAAGACTATGGGAGTGATTTCCACAGGAAAACCTCACTTCTACTGAGGAGTATTATAGCTTGGGTTTAACCACACTTTTGATGCTTCCAATGAAAAATGAAGATTATACATTTTAAAATTTTCTGGTATCACCATGTCTGCTAGAAAAGGAAATGGGGGAAGGGGGAGAGGGACAGCATCCAAAATGTGACTTAGTATCCCCATGCTGCAGTATATGAATCTAGATGCCCATAATGATAGACTTACTATGTTTTTATTCACAATCACTTTTTATATGAGATAAGTAAGATGCCTGGATTTATAGAACTCAAAATGTCATTTTCTGCTACTGAGAACATTTTCCCCAAGCTGTTTCTAAATTCTTCTTGCTTTATGAGCTATTTCTCTTCATTTTTATCTAAAAGCATGAAGTAGGTATACCTAATTCATGGATTATAAACTTCTAAAACATGAATAGTTAACAATCATGACTGTATATTGTACCCTGCCACATTCTAAATGAATCAAAGGAAATAGAGTGGAGTGTGAATTCAGTTAGACCTTCATATTAACTGCCTTGAATACCTTGAATGGACTTCCTATACTTTTTACTGCCCTTCACCCCCACAATGTCCTAGTGGAGAAAGGGAGAGACAGACAGAAAAGAGAAGAAAATAGAAGGGAAGAGAAGAGAAGGGAAGGGAAGGGAGAGGAAAGGAAGAGGAAGAATAAAATGACATTACTCTCCCAGCCCATATCCCCCTCTCCCTGGAGGATAGGGACACCAGGCCACTAGCACTTCTCTGTTTTGTGGACAAAATCTCATTTCTTATTCTTCCTCCAATCCCTATTATTCGAAATCTGCCATCTGCCAGTGCAAAACAAAAACAAAAAAATCTTTTCCTTCTCTACTATCACTCTCTGAGTTCTCATCCCTATGAAAGGAGATAATGCATTACCCCTCTATAGCTCCTATCCTTTTTTGCCCTTCCTTTCCATTGTGTCCTCTGGAAACCTCCCTTCCCCCCATCATTAACAAGCTTTCCTTCATCCTAGACTTCTTCCTCTCACATTCTTTCCATTTTATTATGCTCACAGAAATTTTGCTTGCCCTGGAAGATACAATATACCTGATCACCCTGTGATCCTCTCATGCCTGAGACACACTGAGTCAAGAGGAGTCAGCATACTCCTTGCTGTTACTTCTAGACTCTTCTACCACCATCAATCAGGACCTTTTCTTCTGCTGAGGTTCCCTCCATCTGTCTATATCACCTTATCCAAGTTTGTTTGTTTGTTTTGCTGTTAATCTACTAGATTCCAGGTCACTTCCTTTTTTTCACAAGGAGCTCTTGCTCTATGCCCTCATAAGTGACAGCTTCAATAGAAATGTTAATGTATATTGGCCAAGCATTGTGGCTTCTCAATTCATCTGCCTCCTCAGCTCCTATGCACCATATCTTCTATTTCAGGCAACCCAAGGATGATCACATTACATCTGACCATCACCTATAACTCACTATTCTGCTTTTGTGATCCTGGAACTCTGAAATTCCCCTCTGATTATGATCTTGTTTTCCTACTTCTCTAGTGTGGTGCAGTGGAAAGAACAATGGCTCTGAAATCAGAAGGCCTCAGTTCAACCTACCTGCTTGACATTGGGCAAGTCACTTATACTTCTCTGGACCTCAGCGATCTTTTCTGTAAAATGAGGGGAGTAGACTGTAGGGTTTCTCTGGCAGGAGCAGTATTTACCATGCAGGCTACACTGGTTTTTCCGTGAAAGGTATTAAAACCATTTTGAGACTTAATGAATTCAAGGGATTAAGGCTTGAGCCACTGGCATAGTTTTCTGGTGGCTTAAGGTACAAAAATCCAATACATGAAGAGTCAGCCTTTTTAACTAGAACTTCTGACTGGCAGACCAGCATGGCTAATATGGAGGTAGGGAAGTGTTGCTTAAGTGAATTAATAATGCACCTTTGCTGAATATCATTTCCCTGCTATAGATCAGCAGACATCATTTTGTTAACTACTAGGTAGACTACAAGTTTCTCATTCAGAACCTCAAGTACCAGGCTAGATTGATTTGGGCCAGGCCTGCAACAGGAACTCTCTGGCTCTCCATTTATGATCCTACGATCCTTCTTCCTCACTCTCCCAAAGCTAAGCTTTAGGTGAACTTCCTTATGACACACTTGCTGTTCCCTCCCTCTTTTTGCAGTCCATCACCCTTGCTCTCACCTCACTTCCTCCTTTCAGAGTCAAAATATCTGGGTTCAAATCTAGGCTCTGTTATTTACTTCCCAGGCGACCTTGGTCTTCTGTACTACTAATTCTAGTTGCTGTCTATATGGAAGATATTCTGTATAAGGTGATCTCAGGAGAGAGATTATCAAGACTTATTGGTATTCATACCTGACTAATGTTTGGGATGCTAGATGGAATGTGGTCCACTGTTCTTATTTTCTAGAAAAAAAAAACTTACATCCTGTTCATTTTTTGGTGGGGGTTGTTGGTATAGGAAATAGGCCCATTATTTCATTGTTACAGGGAATTCTCAGTGAAGAAACTCTACCAATAAAAATTAGTACCTTGTATTTAACTTACACTCAGTGTGGACGAGGGCAGGGCTTCTTAAGCTTTTTCCACTCGTGACCCCTTTTTGCCCAAGAAATTTTTACATGACCCCAGGTATATAGGTATATAAAATAAGTATACAAATCAAACATTTACTGATAATAAATCAAAAAGAAATTTATTTTAAAAAAATTCTTTGGTATACATATAACTTTACCATTTATTAAAGACAAAAGCAAATTTGCATACTGAGATGGATGTGCTTACTTATTTTTACACAAAGAATTAAATCTGGGTGGAATATTTGATGGAGGATATAGATAATCTTCAACATTTTTCAGAGATGATCAATATTTTGATTTTAAAATTGTTAATACTGAGAATGCCACTTTGCATAAATACGTACCTCGATCAAATCTCACCTCTCATACTTACAAGCTGTGTGACTTTGGACAATTTACTTAATCTCTCTCTGCCTCAGTTTACTCATCTGAAAAATGAGGTGTGTAGGTTGATTTCAATGTCCTCAAAGCCACCTAGCTCTAAGTCCTATCCTATATCCTCCTGGGATGAAATCACTTAATCTGAGTTTTAGGAAATCTTTTAAGTCTGCAAGAGACAGGCAGGGTGTGATCTGCATGGCTGGAGGGAGTTTCGACACCATCAGAACCATAGCTTTTTGACGTATTATATTTAATTATGAGTTAAAGATACAACTATTACATTTTTAAAGTGCAATATATCTCTGGCAGATGGGGTATGCACAAGTAAAATTTCATTATTAAAAAAAAGTAACTTGCAAAAACTGTGTGTTTGTTACAAACTTTTAAAATGCTATATACTTATATGTGGTTATTATCATTGGGTTCTCTTTCAGTTGGTGGAGGTGGAATTTCAGTGTTTAAAAAAAAAAAACGGTTTGGAATTTATCAGCCCAGAGACTGATCTTGCCAATTCTTCCATTTTTAAATAGACTGTTATAACAGAGGTTTCACTCATCTCCATTTTGAAGACCTAGGCTCCAAATGACCCACAGCCACAGCCCTTTTGAGGCTTGCTGCAGAGACAAGCTGTCAGGAGTGACTGAAATGGGTTCTTTATGAGGCTCCTTGCCAGTTCCTTTCCCTACATTTAAATAACTCCTCAACTGTTCAACAAACTTCAACTTAAAGGTAGCTTTTTAACAAAGAGGCCTAACTTTTTTTTCTTCAGTCAATTAACTTTACATGGTTTTTCTCTCTGGAAAAAAACAAAAAACTGCCTTCATGGATAATGAAGCTGAAATGTACAATGTGACCTATTGTTTCCATTTGAGGACAAACTATCTTAAGAGAAATTTGCCAGAACGACTTCATTTTGACTTTTCTACAGGATGGAATATTATTTGTCATGTTTGATTTTTTTTTTCTGATTTAGGTTTCAGAGACAAGGATGGTGAAGATAATTTCTGCTGTGATCATCATGCTATTCTTCCTTCAAGCAGGTAAGTCCGAAATGAAGCATTAAACAAGGAAGCAGGGGAGCATTGGAAAAATTCTACTAATAATTCCAAGTAACTGTGAGGCAGGTGGAACTTGTATCCATTTCCCCCCAACTTTGATTTCTAGATGTGATAATGTTTCTGATTTTATTTCAAGATGAGATGTGAAATTTCTTCACCTGCTTCCAAAGGAAACAAGTCTCTTCTCTAGTGGGACTACAGTTAACAGGGAGCCATTTTGATGACATAGCAATATTTCTGTTCAAGAATAGGAGGCATTTTGGTGACATTTTTTTTGATGAAAAAACATTGCAGGACACAGTAGGATGCATTCTATGATGTCAGATGGCAGGGAGAGGGAGGGAGAGTTAAGGACAAAAAAAATGTCATTAAATACACTTTCATACTTGGAATACATAGTTTCATTAAGTATAGGAATGTCTTCCACAGATGCAGATAACAACCCTTCTACACCCTCTCATTCTGTATAATTTTTGCCTGAGTCTTACAATTAGTAAATCCTCCACAGAAGATCTAGTGAAATCACTGGAGGCTTCTCCTCAAGCTATTTGGGTTCTTCGAAAACCCATCTCTTGTCTATTCTCACCACTATGACTAGCCCTCCTCCTTTCCCAGTCACAATCATTAAATACTTATTAGGTTTGGGTTAAGGTTAGGGAAAATGGGAATGAAGCCTAACCTATGTTCAGATAAAGAAAGGAAACAAAGGTGGCAGGAAGTCTGGAGGGCCCTCAGTTTCCCGGACTATGCTCAGGCAGGCTCCTGAACCTAGAAGAAATAATTTACATACAAAATACATTCCTTCAGTGGAAGTAGCTTCATCAAGAACCTGACACACAGTTAGTCCCTAGCTTATATTTCCAAGAATAACAGAAAAAATACGGTGGTGGGGAGACCATGGGACATATGATTTTAGTTTACTCACTATCACCACAAAACCTACCTGCCAGCTCACATCAAATTCCAAGAAAAAGCCTTTCATGTAAATAAGTGATTTTCGATCCTTCCCTACTTTCATAGGCGTCAGGAGATAAAGAGAGCAGAATCTTTGGGTTCCTAAAGAACAGACTCCACTTACGGGAAATTTATTATTTACCAGAAAGATCAAAGCTTCATGGTTTCCAAGCATTTGACATGGACTTTCAAAGATGAATCAGAAGTCAACAGAGCACACAGATTAGATCAGTTTGACTAGGGCATGGAGTGCTTAGATAGGAATAATGCGTAATTAGTCTAGAAGAGTAGGGTAGCATCACATTATTAATTGAATTTAGTTGAACGCACTCATTGAATGAATGCCACACATTGGAGTTTGAACTTTACCCTCTAGGCAATGTGGAATCACTATATTTTTCTAAATAGAGCAGTATGATCAGATCTATGCATAAGAAAGATTATGTTTGCAACAGTGTGAAGAATGGATTGAAGAGAGTGGAGACAGAAACACTTATTAGGAGGTTCTTGCAATAGTCTAGGCAAAGGGTTAGAATAATGATAATTGACATTTGTAAAGTTTAGGTTTACATAGCACATTATAGATATTTTCATCCTGAACTAGTTCACTTAAGAGTCAAGATGAGGAAGGGAGAAGAGGATAGCCAGTGCCAGGGTGATGGCCTGGGAAAGAACAGAGGAGTGAGAGACTGGAAGTCATGGTGAAGATGAAAAGCAGGGTAGGGGTGTAATGACAACAGTTTGTGATTAGCTTAAGGAAATTTCAAATTCATGAATATTAAAGTGGAACATTTGCAGGTGATGGCAGGAGGAAAGGTATGACCATCTCCCTGTGTAGCTGAGGTGGGGTGGAGAAGTCATGGGAAATAAGTTAAGAAACTGAGAGGATGGGGTACTTGAGGGAGTATCAATATGTATACTGAAGTCTCCTAGTATTCAGGAAAGAGGTGGGAAGAAGGATGATGAGCTAGACATTTTACTCATTGAGGTAGGAAGGAGGAGTTTTATGATAGTTAGCTGATAACAGCTACTAGAATACTAGAATTTTGATTAAGTGGTAAATATGGATTAAGTGAACCTCAAAGGAGGATGGTGGTAGAGGGAGACCTTGGAAATGGTAGCAAGAAGTATTCCAACTCCACTACCACCACCAGTGAAATGACAAGCTATGATATGATTTAATTTTGTTCTTGTTGTTTAGTTGTTTCAGTTGTGTCCAACTCTTTGTGACCCTGTTTAGGGCTTTCTTGGCAAAGATACTGGAGTGGTTTGCCATTTCCTTCTCCAGCTCATTTTACAGACAAGGAAATTGAGGCAAACAGAAGTTAAGTGACTTGCCCAAGGTCACACAGCTAGTCTGAGGCTAGATTTGAACTCAGGTCTTCCTGACTCCAGGTCAAGCTCTCTATTTGCTGCACCACCTAGCTACCTAATAATAATAAGAGAAATATAAGCTAAAGCAGTTTTGAGGTTCAACCTCATAATCATTAGGTAAGCAAAGATGACAAAAAAAGAAAATGATAATTGTTGTAGCAACTATGGGAGCAAAGAAATACTAATTGCACTTTTGGTAGAGTTGTGAAATTTCTAACTACTCTGAAAAGAAATTTGGAATTATACACAAAAGGTCACTAAACAATGGTTTCCCTTTAACCCATCAACACCATGATACCACTATCAGGTATATAAACAGATCAAAAACATAGGCAAAGGTGCATATGTACAAAAGTAGTTATAGCAGCCTTTTTGTACAGCAAAGAACTGGAAACAGAGTGGGCACCCATCAATTGGGTAATGGCTGAGTAAATTATGGTATATGAATGTCATGGAATATTATCGTACCACAAAAAATAATGCAAGAGATGACAGATTCAAAGAAACCTTGGGAGGCTTGTATGAACTGATGCATAGTGAAGTGAGCAGAACTAGGAGTACCATGATACTGTAAAGAAAAACAACTTTGAAAGACAAGATCTCTGATTGATTCATTGATCATGAAAATGATCTCTAGAAAATGATGAAGCATGCCTCCTATTTCTTGTGGAATGGCAATGGATTGTAGTGGCAGAGTCATTTTCAGATATGACCAATACAACACAAATGTTTCACTTGACTTGATTTGTTACAAAGGAGGGCTTTTATTTTGATTAGGGAGAAAATACTTGTCAAATGTTGGGAATAGTGAAGCAAAATAAACAAGAAAAAAAAGAAAAGACTGTCATTGAAATATTTTTAAAATACACAGAAGACCACAGAGGAAGTTTAGAACATACAAATAGTCAATGTTGGTACTACCACATTAAATGTAATAGAGATTTAAAAATTTATGTAACAGATTCTTGGTTTCTTATGTAGCCGTCTTCTCCTGGCCTTCTTCGTATATTTGTTGATGATTTTCTACTTCTCAGGAAAAAAAGTTAAATGGAAAAAAAAAGTATAATGTGTCATGTAACGCTTTGAAGAGAAAGGAAAAGGGCCTGTTGCAAAAGAATTCCAAAAATGCTGAGAATCATCTAAACATCTTGTGTTTCTTCCTTTGTCTTTTCTCTCTTTCCCCTCCCTCCTTTCTTGTGCTTGGAGATGGCACGGAAATAATATGCAGATACTGCAATCTCTCACTCCCCTTCCATGGCTGCCTTTTGGATGGTGGTACCTGCAGAGTCAACCCCGGTCAATATTGTAAACTTGAGTACCACGAGCAAGGTAGGTCTGACATTGAATGTGGTCTCCAAAGCGGAGGATACATTCCTGATACTACCTCAGGTATCAGTTTAAGTAATGGCTCAGGTGCTGACTTAAATGGAGAGGGTGTGGATTGAAAGGTGAAAACGTATCCTAACCTACAAATACTTCCTCTTTAACCTCTCCGGTTGCCTGAAATCCCACCATTTAAAATCTGTGTTTGAATTAAGAAAATGTCTGGCTTTAAGAGTTTCTGTCAAATTGTTATTACCAATCATTCGCTAAGAACACATGAACATGAATTACTCACATAATGTTTTTCTTTTTCTTTTCTAATGGATCAGATTGTGCTGTCATAGAACAGGGATAAGGATTTACTTGAGTGAATCTTGATGATCTCATCACTGCATGCTTCTTCATCCGGTGCAGTTGTACATATTCTTCCTCCTATCTCCCACAGAAGGTCTAACCAAAGTACCAGAGGCTCTCCATTAGGTCCTCTTCTATTTCATAGCTTTCATGGAACACTTGGGCTCTCATCATCCCCATACATTTCTCTCCTTCCCCCACTTCTTCCCTAAATGTTCTTATTCTTTTATCTTGAATTTGAAACACATCCACAAGCATGAACATTTCCATGTTCATTTACAAAGGAAAAGAAGATTATATATGAAACTGTGAATATTACACATAGAATATTTCTCTTTCAAAACCACATAGGAAAAAAAGTACATATTAATATGATAGTACAAACACTGCCCTGCTGGTCTATGTCCCCTACTAAACATTCTTCTGTGTATTTTTTAAAATTTTTAAAAAATTTTTAAAAATTAATTAAAAAATTTTAAAAATTAAAAAAAAATTTTTTAAATGTTTCATTGACACTATTTGCTTTATTTTTAAAATTTATTAGGGGCAGCTAGGTGGAGCAGTGGATAGAGCTCTGGCCTTGGAGTCAGGAAGACCTGAGTTCAAATCCAGCCTCAGACATTTGACTAGCTACGTGACTCTGGGCAAGTCACTTAACCCCGATGGCCTCACCAAAAAGCAAAAAAAAAAATTTTACTTTTCCCCAGTTACATGTAAAAACAATTTTTGACATTCTTTTTTAAAACATTTGAGTTCCAAATTCTCTCCCTTCCTCCCTCCCCACCTCCCCTCACTGAGAAGACAAGCAGTTCAATAAATGTTATACATGTGTAGCCATGCAAAACATATCCATAATAGTCGTGCTGTGAAAGAAAACGTAGACCCCCCAAAAAAAACTCAAGAAAAAGAGAGTTTAAAAAAAGTGTGCCTTTAATCTGTATTCAGACACCATCAGTTCTTTTTCGGGGAATGGACAGAGTTTTTCATCAGACGTCTTTCAGAACTGTCTTGGATTGTTGTATTGCTGAGAATAGCTAAGTCTTTCACAGCTGATCATCTTACAGTACTGCAGTTACTTTGTACACAGTACATTTCACTTTGCATCAGCTCATGTAAGTCTTTCCAGGTTTTTCTGAAAGTATTCTGTTCATCATTTCTTATAGTACAATAGTATTCCATCACAATCACATACCACAACTTGTTCAGCCATTTCCCAATCGATGGGTATCCTCTCAATTTCTAATTCTTTGCCCCTAGAAAAGAGCTGCTATAAATATTTTTGTACATATAAGTCCCTTTCCTTTTTGTTTTTTATCTCTTTTGGGATATAGACCTAGTAGTGGTGTTGCTAGGTTAAAGGGTATGCGTGGTTTTATAGTACTTTGGGCATAGTTCCAAATTGCTCTACAGAATGGTTGAATCAGTTCACAACTCCACCAACAGTGAATTTTTCCTACATCCCTTCCAACTTTGGTCATTTACCCTCTCTGTACTGTTAGCCAATCTAATAGGTATAAAGTAGTACCTCAGAATTATTTTAATTTTCATTTCTCCAATCAACAGAGTACTTTTTCACGTGGCTATAGGTTATTTGCTTTATTTAAAATAAATTAAAAATTTTTTATCAAAAATATCCTCTCCCCAAGTCTCTCCCTCCTTTCCCTTTTCTCCTTTCTCCTCCTTCCTCCTCCTCCTTCTTTTTCTCTCTCTCTTTCCTTTCCCCCCTCAACCTCCAGCAACCAATGCTGTTGCTTTGAAGAAAAGTTGTTCCTATCAGGTAGACAAGACCTAGGCCACATGTCTCAGGGCCAATTAACACACATTCAGCATTGTCTTTCTACTGGTCAAAAGTACAGTTCAGAAAGTCATGAACTTTTTTCCCCCCTTCTTACAACTCTTACTCCCAGTTGAGTTAGGGCAAGTAAATTTGTTCTATCTTCACAGTGTGCCTCCCTGCCTACACACAGTAAACACCTCCCACAGAGTCTTTCTGAGTCTGTTGATAAAATCGTGCATTTCTCTCCATTTGCCTTTTCAATATTCTAGTACTGCCTTGAAGATTTTTTTTTCAAACTGCTTCTCTAGTAAGTATATTCTAGAAATGTAGACCAGATGTATGCTGGGATGTCTATTTGGATGTGTTAGAGATAAATGTATAGAGATGCATGTGTGTACATTAGGGGTATAACCATGTATCTGTGAAAAAAAAATCATATATATGTATGTGAGGGAGCACCTTCATTTTACAGATGAGGGAACGAAAGCTTCGAAAACTCAAATTTTCTGCCCAAAGTTACACAGGCAGTAAGTGAGCTAAGATTTAAAGTGAAGTGTGGAGCTTTTTCCATCGCACTATGATGTACCCTGTAGCAGGACATGATTAGGAAGAAGCCTAGAAAGAGACCCTGATACATACATGAGAGAAAGCAGGGTACAGTGGCAAGAGCACTGAACTCAGAGTAAGAAGACATGGTCCTGAGTCTGACATCAACTACATTTGTGACTTTGTTCAAGGTACTTACTTCCTCTGAGCCTCAGTATCCTTAACTGTTGAGCAAGGATAATCATGTACTACCTATATTACAAGGTTGTTATGAAGAAAGTGCTTTGTAAACCTATTATTGAGACAATGGAATGTGTGCAGTCTGAAACCACTCCAATATCTTTGCCAAGAAAATCCCCAATGGGGTCACGGAGAGTTGGCACAATTGAAACAACACCAAACAAAGTGGTGTTTTGGGTTCTTTTGTGGAGAAAAAAAAACTCAATTCCATTATATTGGAATATGCCGAATATACTTTTGTAGTATCCCTAGCACTCAGCACAGTACCTAACACATAATAAGCACTTAATAATAATAACAACAACAGGCATCATGGTAGTCAACATCATCATCATCATCACTGAGAGGCTTTAAAGGGGAAAAATGAATATATCTGGGACAGCTAGGTGGCATAGTGGATAGAGTTCTAGCCTTGGAGTCAGGAGGACGTGAGTTCAAATCTGAACTCAGACACTTGACACTTACTAGCTGTGTGACTCTGGGCAAGTCACTTAACCTCGATTGCCTCATCAAAAAAAAAAACAAAAAAAACAAATACATCCTCATTTTACAAACTCTAGATGGAGATCTGGTTGAAGTAATGTAATGGGCTTTCACTTGCAGCAGGATTCTGAAGCACTTGTGTATGTAATGTCTCTAATCTCTAATGGAACATTTTCCTCCCCAAACACACATTCCCCCCCCTTCTGATTTCTGCAGGTGGTGTGGAGTGGTTCTCAGTCAAAGGCTGTACTACTGCCAAAGAGATATGCCATTCAAAGAGAATAATCAGCAATACCGTTCATCTCACCCAATGCTGCTACCAAGACATGTGCAACCTCTGAACCAGAATCCCCAACTAGATGATTTGGGTCATAGAAGGGATATGATGCCAATTTACAAGCAGCCTAGCATTAGGAGAGCAATGTATATATATTTTCCCTGGGATGAATCGAAGACAATCGAGTGGTTGATTACAGGACCTGGTAAATTGTAGAGCACCTGATGTCACCATATTTCCCTCTTCTCATCCTATGGAATAGTGGGCTTGGGGAGGGGGGCAGGAAAGGAATGTGGCCAGAGGCTGGCAACACATTCTTACTCCCAAAGCTTTCTTCAGCCACTCTCCTCACTCCACTTAAAGACACCCATTGGCATCCTTATTACTTCCCCAAGTGATTCTAAGGCTTTAGTGAAAGAAAAAAAAAAACAAAACAATAGCTCCTATATAACCCAACTCCATCCCTAAAAAGGTGGGAGACTCCCATCTAAATGACTAGCATTGGTACAGATTGGTATCCTACCACATATTATCCAAAATCCAACGTCATATTCCCCTGGTTTCTTCTTTCACATTCAAGACAGTTCTAATAGTGGCATACTGCATGCATATTAGTATCCTGAAAGTGTTAAATTGGTTTCCAAAGTGACCTATTTATTTCTCCTGAATAGTTTGTACACTGAAGGAGTCTTGACGTCTTGAATATTCCCCAAAAGAATAAAACAAGTATAAGAAAAGCCAAACTTATGGACACTAGGAGACAAAACTTTAGGATAGAGAATTGTCACTTGCAAACATGGCTTCTCCCAATGACAAAACAAAGGCAAGATTTGCCTTTACTTCTACAGTGGGAGTCCTAAACACACAGCATTTACATAAAGGTAGGCTAGTTAGGCCATTCAAATGAAACCCCTACCTAGAAGAAGCAGATGAGGATCGGGCCTGAGAATTTCACAGTTTTTTGATAATACAGGTCAGAGCACTGCTTTTGTTTAGTGTTTTATGAATAATGCTGTGGGGTGGGGGCGATAGTATATTTTAGTATTTAGTTTCACATTGTTTTCTTCTGATGTAGATTCTACAGGTATTTGAGAAATTTTTGTTAAAAATAAAAAAATCAATTAAAAAAATCTCAACTTTTACTTCTCTTTCAGCTTTCAGACTCCTTTCTTCCTCCCTGATCCCTATCAGCTGCTTGCCCAAGACAATCTTCCTACACTTAGAAGAAATATAAGAGATCAAATGTTCCTTATCTATTCAACTATCTCCTTCTACCCTATTGCCTGCAAAATGCTTTCCCTCCAATTACTGGGCTAGGTTGGCCACATTTTTCATGATGATATTTTAATAAGTTAGACCAAGTGCCTACCTCTTTTAGAAGTGAAGCAATTGAGGCAGAGGGAAAATGAGATTTGAATAAGATCCCAAAATAAATTAGTGGATGAATCCAAAGGAACTCAAAACTATGGTGTAGCTTTGGAGTCAAAAGACTTGGGTTGGGGCAGCTAGGTGGCACAGTGGATAGAGCACTGGCCTTGAAGTCAGGAGAATCTGAGTTCAAATCTGGCCTCAGACCAAACACTTGACA
The DNA here is from genome assembly GCF_900497805.2 of Vombatus ursinus. Lineage (NCBI taxonomy): Eukaryota > Metazoa > Chordata > Mammalia > Diprotodontia > Vombatidae > Vombatus > Vombatus ursinus. Next base: position 36,569,295 of record NW_020954610.1, read on the forward strand.
CTTACTAACTGTGTGACCCTGGGCAAGTCACTTAACCTTGTTTGCCTCTGTTTCTCATCTGTAAAATGAGCTGGAGAAAGAAATGGCAAAACTCTCTGGTATCTTTGCCATGAAAACCAGAAACGGGGTCATGAGTCAGACACAACTGAAAAACAACAACCTAAAACGAGTAATTTTAACCTGGCTGGGCTTCAATTTCTTGAGGGGTCTGGATTAGACAGCTTTCAAAGGTCCCTGATAGCTGCAGATCTATGATCCTATTGACTCCCAATCATACAAAAAATGGTATGGGAGTTTTAAAGGAAGATAGCAAGAAGAGTCAAGTTCAAGCCCTTCAACTAGCTACGTGTGTAAGTCTGGTAGGTCAAATCCTTACTCTGGTCTTGGCTTCCCCATATGTGAAATGGAAGGGTGATGTCATATAATTCAGGTCCTTTCCAGTAACTCAGACTCTGTACTTGTATTTTCATGTGCCTCTTGCTGTTCATCTGACTTCTCACTGTGGCCTTTCTCTTCCTAACAGAGAAAAGGCTTATGTTGAATAAAGCCTGTATTGTGTGCAAAGGTACACCACACGATGAAAGCATGAGTGCTGCCCACACAGCTCCCTGCATGCATGGAGAGGAAGAAGAAAAGGAGAAATGCATATGTTGGGAGCATTGATTTGTTTCTGAACCAGTCACCTGATCCAGCAGCTGGACTCGGAAGGCTCAGTGCGAGCAAACTTGGCCTACTCACATTTAGATAGGAAAAATGCCATTTTGTCACCCTTCCCACTCTCCAAAAATTGGTGTATATCCACGGTCTGGCTTACTCAGAATATCATTTCAAGAGAATATGCTCTGTGGATTTTCTCCTTTACTCTTTACTCCATCAGCTTCCCCCCGCCCCCCCTTCAATTAGAATGCACAGATGGCCTTAGTAATGATATAATTTCATTTCAGTTTACACCTCCCAGTTAGGCATCTACTCATTCAAGATTACTCTGCTTACACTTTATGATATCTTTAATCACTTTTGGGCACAAAGATAAGGTAGTTTTGTGTTGATTCGAGTGCAGCCTCCCTCCTAGTCAAGTAGACCATGAAATTGTTTAGGTCATATATGTTGTTCTTGTTCATCATTCCATATCAGACCATTATCTGCAAGTTAAGACTTTCTGCTGGGCAGTTAAGCCTAACCACAAGGGAAATTTAAAAAAAAAATTTACTCATATCTTTTGTTTTTACATCACCTTCTATCTCCCCCATCCCCCCCCTTTTTTAAGGACCATAGATCTAGATCTTGAAGTGATCTCAGAAGTCATCTAACTTTCCTCTTTATAACAAAGATTTTTTTTTAAAGAAAAAGAGGAACACAAAAATCAGCAAAAACCAATACAAAGAAAAAAGTCTTGACAATATGTGCATATATGAAATGTTCTTGATCTCTGCAAAGGAGTGGGGAGAGAGGTACATTCTCATATCTTCTTTGGAGCCTGCTTTTTCTTTTGTAATGTGAATGTTTCTTGATTCTATCCCTCCAGCATCTGAAATTAGTTGCCTCAGGGTGAAATGTTTGTTCATTTTATTTATTTATGCAGATTAGGATATCCTAGTTGACTGTTAGCAAAAGAAGAAAATATATCCTAAAAGAGTAACTAGCATCTCCCACTGGCTCAATCACAGTGCTTTCTAGGCCCCTGTACAGCAATCCATTTTCATACCCTTTAGGTGCAGAGATGGGCAAACATCTTGGCCCCCTGTGAAAGGATATTTTTTATCAATGGTCTTAACAAATTGAGTTAGGCCCACCTCTCCTCCGTACCTCCTGCCACAGGCACTAGTTTTCTCTAAAAGGAGACAAAGTTGTCTCAGGAACTGATATAGCTTCCTGGTCACCTAAGGGCATAAGTCCCACTTACGTGCTGCCAGAGTCCCTCTAGCTTGGGACATTACTGAAGACCACAATAATCATGTTTTTCTCTATATACTGCCCTGATATGAGGCATATCTTTTTTTTTTTTGGCAAGGCAATGGAGTGAAGTGATTTGCCCAGGTTCACACAGCTAGTAAGTGTCAAGTGTCTAAGGTCAGATTTGAACTCAGGTCTTCCTGAATTCAGGGCCGGTGCTCTATCCACTGCATCATCTAGCTGCACCCATAAGGAATATTTCTATAGGGAGATGAAGAGGACCATATCAGAGAAGTTAAATAGCATTGTATCCTTGCTGCATATCCTCATCATGTTTGGGCAAAGTGAACCTCCTTTGGTTAACTGTTCAATGACACTCAAGTGCCAATTTTTGTCCCAACATCAAACCTGAACTAAGTACAGTTGTTTCCTACGTCCCCTGAATCATGCTGGCCTTGCTTATTAGAGGACATTTCTTCTTACAGTAAAGAAGGCCTAGGAGTGAGATATAATGGAAAGAATCTTCAATCTATGTTCAGCAGACTAGGGTTCAAATCTCACCTCTATCCTTTTCTACTGAGTGACCTATGGCAAATCATTTGACCTCCTTGGTCTTCACTTTCCTCAGCTGTAAGATGAAAGCGTTAGAGAGGGCCTCTGAGATCATTTCAAGGTCTGGGTCTATGGTCATTTAAAAGAGGGGGGGGGGGAATATGGAAGAAAAGTAGTTGGTTCCCTCTTCCATACCTGCCCAGATTACATTTGTGAGTCTCTTATCTTCACATCTAACTAAAAAAAGATGTCATTTAATATTCTGTACGATCATAACAGCTGACATTTACATAGCACTTCAAGGTTTATCAAATGTTTTGATTACCTCACTCGATCCTTATAATCTATGAAGGTAGGTAGTACAAGTTTATTTACCCTGAGTATGAAAGTCTGAGACGTGTAGCCTAAGTCATAAATAGTGAGTGGCAAGGACACGAATCCTGGTATTCTGACTCAGTGTCCAATAGTCTTCCATGATACCGAGTGGACTCAAATCCTGGAATTTAAAGGGACCCTGGAGTTCATCTTTGTTGATCGGTCATTTCAGTCATGTCCAACTCTTCATGACCCCATTTGGGGTTTTCTTGGCAAAGATGATGGAGTGGTTTGCCATTTCCTTCTCCAGCTCATTTTACAGATGAGGAAACGAGGCAAACAGTTACGTGACTTGCCCAGTAAATGTCTGAGGCCAGATTTGAACTCGGGAAGATGAGTCTTCCTGCTTCTAGGCCTAGCACTCTATCCAGTGCACCACTAGCTACCCATAGTTCATCTAGTCTATTTCAATCCAATACATGAATCTCTTCTATCACAAGGTGACCCAGCCTCTGACTGAGTACTTGAGGTTATAAAACAGCCCATTCTATTTTCAGACAGCTCTGCTTTATTAGGAGGGTCTTTGTGATCTTCCTATAATTTATATCCATTGGTTCCAGTATTAGATAGATATGTAAAGCATTTATTAAATGCTTATTATGTGGCGGACACTGTTTTAGTCACTACAAATAAAAAAAGTAGAAAGACAGTTCCTATTCTCAAGGAGTTTACGTTCTTATAGAGGATGACAACACATTCTGAGAAAGTGACCTTATGGAAGGGAGGGAACAGGAAGGGAAATTTTGAGAATCGGGGTGGAGCCAGGAAAGAAGTGAGGAAATGATGACTACTGGCTTACAACTTCTCCAGGGGAGAACTCACGAATCTGAGGAGCAGTGGAGGTAAGCAAGCAGAGAAGTAGTCTGGAAGTCCTGGGTTGAGCCGCGCTTGAAGTACTGTCCTTTGTGACCAAGTCAAATTACATCTATTCTCTCTTCCCAACAGTATTCCACACTATATCTGATGAAGGATGTGTCATATTACCAGACCCTACTAACCCAAATAAAAAGGGAGAAAGTGGCTTTGAGTATACTATCAGGGATTAAGTTTTTGCTGAATTTAGGTCATGCAGTCATCATGGCCAGTGCCCCTTAAGTATTCCTGTTTTCAACATTCTAGCCTACTTGACTGATGGGGAGCAGATGCATAAAACTTAAGTGGGTTACGCAATACACTTCCTAGGCAACTTACACACGCTAGTATAAGATTAAAGACAATCACTAAGGGTTAGGGAAGTGGACAGGATCACTTTGTTTTTTTATTTTTAATTTTTAGGCAATTGGGGTTAAGTGACTTGCCCAGGGTCACACAACCAGTAAGTGTCAAGTGTTTGGTCTGAGGCCAGATTTGAACCCAGGTCCTTCAGGGCTGGTGCTCTATCCACTATGTCACCTCGCTGCCCTGGATCACTTCTTTAAGCAGGGTTTTTTGCGTGTCATGGACTTGTTAGGCAGTCTGGTGAAGCCTTTTGGACCCCTTCTCAAAATGTTTTTCAACTCATAAATGAAAATACATCAGATTACAAAGGAAAGGAATTATATTGAAATACAGTTATCTAAAAAAATTTTTTTTTTAAGTTCATGACCCTCAGGATAAGAACCCTGGTCTTAAGGAAATAGGAGACATCAGAATCAGGATCCAAGTGGGTGCAAACCAGAGGCCTGGCTGGGCTGCATTTCTCTGAAGAACCAAGATCCAAGGGACTTTTGGATGAATAAGAAGCCAAACACAGTAGGCATCAGGAATCATGAAAGAGAGGTTAGTACTAGATAAGGAAGCAAGATACAACAAGTTCTGGTGATGTGGCTTAACCAGCCTCTGAACATCTTTATCCTTTTGTGGCAATCACCTGTGTTCCCCATTCTCACATTATGTAATGGTCATAGGCCAGGTCCACCATGCCCCTTGATGACTTGGTACAATTATAAGTTGATGTACACAGGCAACTGGGGCCTTTCCCCAGAGGAAAGGCATCTTAACTGGGCACAAAACAAACAGGGAAAAAAATGCACCTGAGGATTTCCCAGACTGTTGTGGCTATGTGATACTGTTGAACTGGAGTCTTACCCAGGTCCATGTCTCAAATAAGTATTTACTCTGCAATCACGGCAGAAGTGAGGGTGCTAATCTCAAAATCAAAGGATCAACATCACCACTGTGGATGACTCCTTGCAACAGGCTGATTGCTGCCTGGGGAAAACTTAATCTGTTTTTTATTGTTTTTTACATATAGTCTGCATTTTTTCCCCTGTGGTGCTAACAGTAAGCCCAGGTGGAATTCAGTTGTTTCTGACTCTTTGTGACCCCATCTGGGGTTTTCTTGGCAATGATACTGGAGTGGTTTGCCATTTCCTTCTCCAGCTCATTTTATAAATGAGGAAACTGAGGCAAGAGAATGCAAAGAAATATACTAGTCTCACAGAACAGACTGGGGTACACATTTACTGATAGAGAAAAGCTATTGATATAGAAGTATATAGCCTAAGGCCTTGCCCTCAAGGAACATGTGATCTTAGTGAAGAGACAGAATACACACAAGAGACTCAATTCCTAGTGTCAGCTTTGCAACTAATTGTAAAATCCTGATCAATTCACTTCATCTCTCTAGGCCCTAATTTTCTCCTCTGCTAAAGGAATTGAATGAGCTTTCCAACTCTATATGTCCAAGTACAAAAAGATAAATAATACCATTCAGTTCAGTCATTTCAATCACGTCTGATTCTTTGTGACTCCATTTGGGGTTTTCTTGGCAAAGATACTGGAGTGGTCTGGAATTTCCTTCTCCAGCTCATTTTACAGATGAGGAAACTGAGGCAAATAGGGTTAAGTGACTCATCCAGGGTCCAACAGCTAGTAAGTGAGGTGGGATTTGAACTCAGGAAGATGAGTCTTCCTGACTCCAGGCCTCACACTTTATCCACTGTGCCATGGCACCAAATCAGTGAGTTGGAAAAAGAACAGATCCTATGGGAGTTCATAGAAGAGAGTGAACTCTGTGGAATGACATGGTTGAGAAAGAACTTTACAGAGAAAGCAGTACTTGGTTTTAACCTTAAAGGAAAAATGGGACATAGATAAGTGAAGAGGAATGGAGAGAACACGCAGATGGGGAAGTGACTCCAACACTGTATGCTGGAGAGAGGTTTGCTATGCATCAATGCCCCAGTTCCCTCTCAGCTGTGATGTCTAGGTTCCATTGATAACTGTTGATTTGCAGGTCTGGCTCCAGCTGAGCATGTAAAGAAAGGCCTGTTTACACCCTGGTGTGTATACACTTAAGTGTCAGGACATCTGTACTGGGAAGCTGTCTGCTGTACTAATCCTAGACTGCTGACTTTGATAGAATTTAAGGTTGGGAGGGATTTAGTCCAAACCCCTCATATTACAGATGAGAAAACTGAGTCCCAGGCAGTTTGAGTGGTTTGACCAATGTCACACATGCTGTAGCAAAGCTGGGATTAGAAACAAAGACTCCACATCCAGTGTCCTTTCCATTACACACAGTAACAAGATGGCTTGGATGTGAAAGATCTTATTTCTGCTTACTTCTTTCCCCTTGGAAATTATAGACAATTTTATAGAAATAGAAATTATAGAAATTTTATAGAAAATTTTAGACAAAAACACAAGATAAGTTTTTGGAAACAACTTAAACAGAATGGGATAATAAGCAATATCACTTTACAAATAGAAAAGGATGCCAATCTAATCTATATTCTTCCTAAGAAAGAATGGATTAATACACTAATAGGTAAATAGATTAATGATACTGTAATTAATGAAGTCTATAATAGGAGACAGAAATGTGGTACAGTGAAATCAGCTCCAAACTTTGTGATTACACAATCCTTTGAACAAGTTGTGGTATATGATTGTGATGGAATACTACTATGCTATAAGAAATAATAAGCTCAATGACTTTAGAAAAACATGGAAACACTTGAACAAAATAATGAAGAGCAAAATGAGCAGAACCAAGAGAACACTGTCTACAATAACAGCAATACTGTTTTAAGAATGACTTTGAGCAATTTTGACTATTATAAATACCCAAATTAACTATAAAGGACATATGAAGAAAGAAGCAATCTGCATCCAGAGAAAGAACTGATAAATATAGAATAATTTTACATATGTGTGTATGTGTGTATACCCATTTGTGTCTAATGGTAGCCGAGAAGAGAAGAAAAAAATAAAAGAAATTTACATGATAATTTTGTTGTACATTTGAAAGGTATAGCAAACTGTACATAGCAGATTTACAGTTTTATATGCAATCACCTTTTTCATTGTACTCTGTTATGGAAATGTTTATTTTATTCTACAAATTAAAAATAAAATAAATAATTTTAGCATACAATTTATATTTGCTTACTTATTTATAAGTTATAAATACTTTTGTATATTAATAGTTATATATATTATAAAAGTTTCACAGAAATGAGACCTTTATCAGAGACACTGGTTGTAAAAATTCTTTCCTAGTTTTCTGCTTCCCTCCTAATCTTGATTGCATTGGCTTTGCTTCTGAAAAAACTTTTCAATTTAATGTAACCAAAATTATCCATTTTGCATTTCATAATGTTCTCTATCTCTTGTTTAGTCCTAAATTCTTCCATTCTCCATTAATCTTACAGGTAAACTATACCTTGATCTCCCAGTTTGCTTATACTATCATATCTAAATCGTGTACCCATTTTGACTTTATTTTTGTATGTGGTGTAAGATGCTGGTCTATGCTCAGTTTCTGCATACTATTTTCCAGTTTTCCCAGCAGTTTTTTTCAAAGCAAACTGGGAGGATATCATCACATCATCTGCAAAGAGTGTTTGTTATAGCTTTGTTTCTTCTTTGCCTATTCTAATTCCTTCAATTTCTTTTTCTTCTCTTATTGCTAAAGCTAACGTTTCCAGTACGATATTGAACAACAGTGGTGATAATAGGTATCCTTGTTTTACCCCTGATCCTAGTGGAAATGCTTCTAGCTTATCCCCATTACATATAATGCTTGCTGATGGTTTTAGGTAGATGTTATTTATCATTTTAAGGAAGACACCATTTATTCCTATTCTCTCTAGTGTTTTTAATAGGAATGGGTGTTGTATTTTGTTAAAAGCCTTTTCTGCATCTATTGAGATAGTCATATGGTTTCTGTCAGTTTTGTTGTTATGATCAATTATGCTGATAGTTTTCCTAATATTGAACCAGCCCTGAATTCCTGGTATAAATCCTACCTGGTCATAGTGTATTATTCTAATGATAAGTTGCTATAATCTTTTTGATAATATTTTATTTAAAATTTTTGCATCTATGTTCATTAGGGAAATTGGTCTATAATTTTCTTTCTCTGTTTTGATTCTTCCCAGTTTAGTATCAGTACCATACTTGTATCATAAAAAGAATTTGGTAGGATTCCTTCTTTATCTATTTTCCCAAATAGTCTATATTTTTTTAAATTTTTTTTCCTACTGAGTCAAATTTATAAGAATACAAGTCATTCCCTAATTGATAAATGATCAAAGGATATGAGCAGGCAGTTTTTTGATGAAGCAATTAAAGCTATTTATAGTCATATGAAAAAATTGCTCTAAATCACTATTGATTAGAGAACCGCAAATTAAAACAACTCTTAGGTACCACATCATACCTATCAGATTGGTTAACATGACAAAACAGGAAAATAATAAATGCTGGAGAAGATGTGGGAAAATTGGAACACTAATGCATTGTTGGTGGAGTTGTGAAATGATTCAGCCATTCTGGAGAGTAATTTGGAACTATGGAACAATGGAACTAATTTGACCCAGTAATAGCACTTCTAGGTCTGTACCCCAAAGAGAGTATAAAAATGGGAAAAGGATCCACATGTACAAAAATGTTTACAGCAGTTCTTTTTGTGATGGCAAATAATTGGAAATTGAGGGGATGCCCATCAACTGGGGAATGGCTGAACAAGTTGTGGTATATGAATGTAATAGAATACTATTTTGCTATAAGAAATGATGAGCAGGTAAACTTCAGAAAGATCTGGAAAGACTTATATGAACTGATGCTGAGTGAAGTGAGCAGAACCAGGAGAACATTGTACACAGTAACAGCCACATTGTAGGATGACTAACTTTGACAGATTTAGCTCTTCTCAGCAATACAAGGATGTAAGACAACTCCAAAAGATTCATAATAGAAGATGCTGTCCACATCCAGAGAAAGAACTATGGAGTCTGAATGCAGATTATAGCATACTATTTGTTCTCTCTTTTTTGTTTGTTTGTTTTATTTTGTTTTTTCTTTCTCATGGTTCTTCCCATTGGTTCTAATTCTTCTTTACAATGACTAATATGAAAATATGTTTAATATGAATGTATATGTAGAGCCTATATCAAATTGCATGCTGTCTTGGGAAGGAGGGAGGGGAGGGAGGCAGAGAAAATTTAAAACTTAAAAGTCTTACAAAGCAAATGTTGAAAATTTAAAATTAATTAATTAAATAAAAAAGATTAAAAAAAGTTTCACAGAAAATAAAAATTTTCTAAAGATACAGATGAAATAATATTGGATCCTTGATGCAACAGGGAGCCACTGGAGTTTACTGAGTAGAGGAGCGACATGGTCAGACCTGCACTTTAGGGAAATCATTTTGGTAATAGTACAGAGAATGGTACAGCAATAGGAGGGACTTGTGGCAGTGAAAGTAATTATGAGGTTATTGCAATTGTGGTAGTTGTGTGAGTACAGAGAAGGGCTAGACAGGTGAGATGCAGAGGTGAAAATGATAAGATTTGGCAACTGACTGGGGTGAGGGAAAGTGAGAAGTCAAACATTACATCTGGGGTTGTGAATCTGAGTGACAAGAAAGATGGTGCTAACCCTCAACGGTAGGTAATAGAAAAGTTTGGAAGAGGGGTGGTTTTTAGATTAAAGTAATGGAATCTATAATCTGTCACAGTTCATCCATGCCTTTCTTTGTGCAACTCCCTCTGTCCTACCCAAAAGGAAAAGGAGAAAGCAGGGCTCTTACTCACCAGCCATAGGATTTGAGAGGATCTGCTATAGCCAAAAAGTGATCTGGCATCCCTGGGTTGGGTGCACAGAAGGAGAGATGCATGAAAGTTTACTAATGGCACCTTGAAAGCTGCTGCTGTCCATATGCAAGTAGCAGTTAGGCTATAACTGGGCCAACACAGTAGGTTCAGAAAGGGGGAGGTAAGTAGCAGAAACAAAGTGAGGCTTGTGGAGGGATAAAGTGAGCATGATTATGTTGGAGACAGGCCTTGTGACTGGCTACCTGGAGGAAGCTTGGATCCTACCTATCTCCTCACCATCTGATTGGTTAAACAACCCTTAAAATTGTGCCAGAGAGATTTCCACTTCCGGGAGCCAAGATGGCAGAGTAATCTCTGAAAGCCCAGAAAATATGACCCCAGGAAAAACCCTGGAACAGCTGAACCAGAAGAAAGACAGGGAGCAGCAGTGCAGTAGCCAAGGTAGCTTGAGGGATTAACGGGAAAGGCCCCTCTTACCTGGGGGAAGGGGAGCAGTACGGAACTGGAAAAGATGTATGGCAGAAACTAGGCAGAGACCAAAATCTCACACCTTATCAAAATGGGTTCATGATTTAGATATAAAGGCTGATAGTATAAGCAAACTGGGAGAGCAAGGAATAATTTACCTATCAGATTTATGGAATACAGACGAATTCATGACTAAACAGGAGAGAGAACATTACAAAAAGCAAAATGGATAACTTTGATTACATTAAATTGAAAAGTTTTTGCACAAAGCCAATGCAACCAGGATTAGAAGGAAGGTAGAAAATTGGGAAAGAATTTTTACAACCAGTCTCTCTGATAAAGGTCACATTTCTAAAATATATAGAGAATTAAGTCAAATTTATAAGAATACAAGTCATTCCCCAATTAATAAATGGTCAAAGGATATGAGCAGGCAGTTCTCAGATGAAGAAATTAAAGCCATCTACAGTCATACGAAAAAATGCTCTAAATCACTACTGATTAGAGAGATGCAAATCAAAACAACTCTGAGGTACCACATCACACCTATCAGGTTGGCCAAGATGACAAAACAGGAAAATGATATATGCTGGAGAAGATGTGGGAAAATTGGAACACTAAGGCATTGTTGGTGGAGTTGTGAAATGATCCAACCATTTTGGAGAGCAATTTGAAACTATGCCCAAAGGGCTATAAAAATGTGCACACCCTTTGACCCAGCAATAGCACTTCTAGGGCTATATCCCAAAGAGATCATACAAATGGGAAAAGAACTCACATGTACAAAAATGTTCATAGCAGCTCTTTTTGTGGTGGCCAAGAATTGGAAATTGAGAGGATGCCCATCAATTGGGGAATGCTGAGCAAGTTGTGGTATATGAATATGATGGAATATTACTGCACCATAAGAAATGATGAACAGGCTGACTTCAGAAAAACCTGGAAAGACTTGTATGGTCTGATGCTGAGTGAAGTGTGCAGAACCAAGAGAACGTTGTACACAGTAACAGCCACGTTGTGTGATGACTAATATTGATAAATTTAACCCTTCGCAGCAATACAAGGATCTAAGACATCTCCAAAGGCCTCATGATGGAAAATGCTATCCACACCCAAAGAAAGAACTATGGAATTTGAATTGTTATTTTTTTTTCTCTTCTGTCGAGTTTTGTTTCCTCTTTCTGGTGGTTCCTCCTATTGGTTCTAATTTTTACTTACTACACCACTAATGTGAAAACATGTTTAATAGGAATGTATAGGTACAGCCTACATCAGATTGTGTGCCGTCTTGGGGAGGGTGGTGGGGAGGAAGGGGGTAAAAAATTTTAAACTCAAAAGCATATGGAAGTGATTGTTGATAAATCAAAATAAATTAATAAAAAATTTAAAAAAAAATTGTGCCAGAGCCCCCAGGGAGCACCTGTCTCCTCTTTGGAGACAGCTGGCATAGTAGATAGAGAGCTGATCCCATGGTCAGGAAGACTTGGCTTGAACTCTCATCTCCTGCACAAACAGGCTGATGTCCTAGGCAAGTCACCTAACCTTTCATTGCCCCAGTCAACTCTGTTAGACAGTAAGGTACAGAGCAGCTGCAGATCAAGTTTCCTGCTGAGGGGTTGGCCACAAGCTGCAGAAAAACTCCTGAGTGAGGAAATGTTTAACAAAACAGACGAAAACACAATACAAGAAAAATAACATTAATTTGTGGTTTTCTAAGTCAATATGCAATAGGCAGGGATCTGTTTCAATTTGAGTTTGCTATTACCGCCTTACATCAAAGATTAAGCCATCTCACAGAGGTGACTCATTACCTTTGTTTTTTTTGTTCAATTGTTTCAGTTGTATCTAACTCTTTATGACCCATTTTGGGGTTTTCTTGACAGATATTGGAGTGGTTTGCCATTTGTTTCTCAAGCTCATTTTATAGATGAGGATACTAAGGCAAACAGGGTTAAGTGTCTTGTCTAGGGTCACACAGCTAGTGTCTAAAGTCAGATTTGAACTGAGGAAGATGAGTCTTTCTGATCATAGCCTGGCACCCTACTGCACTATCTAGCTGCCCCAATATTGAGCTTGGAATCACTAAAATCACATGAAGCCATTGGCTAGCCATGGCTACTGACAGCTCCGACCACCAGCGAGCCACAGCCAGAGCAGTAGAACGGTCCCCTGATATATGCTGTCCTCCCATCTCCTACCCCTTTATCACGGCTGTTATAGTTTTAACTGTCACTAGGCTTCATTTAGGGGAGCAATATAGGACTGGCTGGAGGCCCGAGCTATCCCGTTCCAGCACCCGTGCTGCTCTAACCGAATTCTGGTCAACTTTGGGGTTCTTCAGGATAGGTGACTTTGTTAGGGAAGAAACACCTCATGCGTTCACCACTGGACCAGAGGTCCTGTAGGAGGCCAGGCTTCTCGAGGTAGACCCTGCAACAGCTGCTGCACTCTCATGAAAACAAACGCTATCTTGTTATATAAAGCTGCTTCTCATGTGCTGTAGTATCTTTACTCAATACATTTACCTATACTTATTGAGCACAAAAGTTGGGTTTTTTTGGCCGTTCTTTGTATTCCTTCTGTTTTTCACACAACCTGGTAGCGCTTACTAAATGCTCACTGGCTGAGTGATTGGTGAAGACGTGGCTCTTCTCACCAACGCCAATCTGTCTACATAAATCAATTCGATTCCTTCACATCTTCTCCAGCAAATTGCCCCAACAATCATCCCCTCTCCCTTACCTTCAATCTCTCATGATCTATAGGCTCTTTCCTTGCTGCCTTCAAAATGCCAGTCTCCCTCATATGTAAAAGCTGCACCAGGTGGCCAAGGTCAAAGATTTCCCGATTTCCCTTTTGCTCCCCAACCCTTTGTTTCTCCTTTTTATATAGCTAGCCCATTCTAGCATTCTATATACTAACTGGTTGCTCTGTGACAAGGGATTCTTAACCTGAGATTCATGAATAGATTTCAGAGAGTCTGTAAAACGTGGCAAATTTGTTTTTTTTTTATTTTTAATATTTTGATAACTGCATTTTAGTATAGTTGGTTTCTTTTGTAATTCTATGTAAGCATTTTAAAGCATTATTCTGAGAAGGGGCCCATAGGCTTCATGAGACTGCCAGAGGGGTACATGACACAGAGATTAAGAACCCCTGTTATAGTGGGGCATGAATTAGACTGGCCCTTTAATATTTGGCCCTTTGAATTTAGAGGGTGGTAGAGAAAGAAGATTGTCTTAGAAGTTTTACCCAGGGGGCAGCTAGGTGACGCAGTGGATAGAGCACTGGCTCTGAAGTCAGGAGGACCTGAGTTCAGATCTGCCTCAGATCAAACAGTTGACACTTACTAGCTGTGTGACCCTGGGCAAGTCACTTAACCCAATTGCCTAACCAAAAAAAAAAAAAAAAAGAAGAAGAAGAAGAAGTTTTACCTAAGCTCTCGTTCCCTTCCTGGGAATACCTTTCCAAATGATTGTTTGCTATGGTGACTGGGGAAAGAGGTTAGTATTTTACAGCCTTCAAATTCTGAAATTGTGTTCTTTTCCTCTTTAATTAGTAAAGTGGTTTTTAGTTGAATTTTATGATCCATGAGTAATTATTCCATTTTAAACTCCAACCTATTGTAAAGATCTTGCTACCAAAGTCCATGGCACTATGAAATGTTTCAACATCAGCAATAGATATGATTTTTATCAGTGGAAATGGCATGAAAGATAATGCATTATCATCTGCTTTGCTACTGTACCCTAATGGTCATGGGACCTTTCATATACACACACACACACACACACACACACACACACGTACACACACACGTACACATACACACACACGTGTGTGTGTGTGTGTGTGTGTGTGTGTGCACGCGCGCGCACTTTGACACATATGCAGACAGCCTCAGGGGGCATCTTTGCATTTGAGGAGAATGGGAAGCTTGTTTCTAGAGTCATGATCATATGAAACGGAAGTGCTTTGGAGAGACAATGGAGCCTGGGTGGAAATTCTGTAACTAGTTCTAGTTGTCTAACCACGTGTTGAAGAGGAAACTCTCAGATTGGTTGTAGAGTCATTAAAAAAACCCCAGTTACCATATCCAACCAGTTACCATTTCTACTCCCACAAAATCTCCTGCATGTTTCACAACATCTCTCCACTTTTATGGTTACCAAGTTCAGCCACCTCCTCTTTGCCTCGGTACTCCTGGCCTGTATTTGATGACCCTTGCTCATTGTTATGTTGAAACAGAACTAAGTTTTATACCTACTTTCCCCAGAGATGGCATAGGGAACATTTCCCACCAGAGATTATTAGGGAAAATGTATGTACTTTGTTCTTACTATAGAAGTAAATATATCTTTGTAAAAGCTAATCAATGTTAAGTGGATAAATGGAACTGGGGTGCTAGTCACAGGCCCTCAATAAAGGCTGTAAGATGACGGGTGGGGGTTCAAGCCTATGGCATTAGAGAAGAAACAACCCAATCCTTCAGGGTGTCCCTTGGAAACCCAGAGAGCAACAGAGTAGGCGTGACTCTGGGAAAGAGATTCAGTGTGAACACACTATATACTCATTCATTCATATTATGTCTATGACATTTCTCTGACTGATCAACCTCTTCAAATGAGTTAATTCCAAAAAAGCTCAGAATAATTACTTGGGGAGAGGAATAAACTCTACTATTGCAAGAGGAGAAAGGAGTGACTATGGATAAACAGAAATCACAGGAGATGACTTCTGATCATTTTCTAAATGAATTATAACCCCAACAGGAGTAATTACAAGCAGTATAGTTTGAAAGGGAGTTATGATACCAGAGTATCATAAGTAATCATTAGTAACCTGACAATCATTAAGTGACTGATCCATTAGCAACAAGGCTTGACAAATTTTTAGCAAAATATTCTGTATGGTTCGGGCAACCATGACTAAAGAGGGATTTTTGCTAACTTGGAAAGGGTTTCAGAAATGTGTACAATGCTCTAAAAGCATGATCCAACCTAAGAAAATGTAGAAATAACTGAGATCTTTTTTCAGGGAAGAGAATCTGAGAGGTCATTCAAACCATTTTGTTGCATATTTAAAATGCTTCTACAGAAGATGGTGGTGATGTTCTTTATTTCTACTGAGGCCAGAACAAGTGGGGATGATGACAAATTTCCTGCCAGTAAAGTCTAGTTAAACACTGGAATAGAATACTAAAAGGGGTCACTGATTCTTCTGAAAACATTTTTCAAACAAAATAGATTTTTATGCCTGGGATGGTATAAGCTTGCCTGGTTTGATGATGGGAGGAGGAGGCTGAATAAGAGCTTTCTGAGCCCTTTAAATGTATGACTCACATTTGCATACACAACATTCTCTAGAACACAGCTGTAGTTAAGAAGTTATTTGATGCAATCCATTTTTATTTTGCTATCATAAGTAGTAAATCAAGTGAGTTTTTTTGTTTTGTTTTTTTGTTTTGTTTTTATCTATCTATGTGGATGCTTCAGGCTGCATGGAAAGTACATATTCACAGAGAAGGCAGATCATCTTGTACCTAGTGGAAAGGAAAGACTGGATGGGTAGGGAAGGAAGAAGGAGATGGATGGGTATTAATCTGGATGCAAAATGAATGGGGAGGGTGCAGAGATGGGGTGAGAAGTTCAGGTGGAGCTAGGTGGAACTTTCTGAAATCCAGCATCATCCTATTAGATAAGCAGGAAGTAATGACAACCTGTATTATATCAAGGTATCATGATACAGTTACACCCTGATGTGAGCCCTTCCTGCATGTGAGTTGGCAGAAATCACAAGGCGATAGATTTTGACCCATAAGTGACCTCAGAGATCACCTAGTCAAATTGCCTTATATTTATATGAGAGGTTAAGCAATTTGCCCAAGGTCACAAAGGTAATGTATACAGAGCTGAGATGTGAACCTAGGTCCTCAGATTACAAAACCACTGACCTTTCCATCAGAACACACAACCTTCTGTGACTCTCAGTACCATGCCCACCCCTTTCTTTTCTCTTGTCACTTACTCCATACTGGAAACTCCCTTATTCGTAACAGATGTTGCTCCAGGAACATTACTAATAATGATAATAATCTCTGCCATTTACACAGTGCTCTAAGGTTTGCTTTACATAACAAGCCTATGCAATAGGTACTCCAGGAATTATTATCCCCATTTTGCAGATGAGAAAACTGAGCCTGAGAGAGGTAAAATGATTTGCCTGGCATCATACTGCACACTCGAGTTTTTCCTGATTCTATGTCCAGTGAGCTTTCCAATGCAGCAAACTGTCCACAACCCACTGAAAAACAGAGCAAAAAAAGGTTATGTGTTTCATTCCAAATCTTTTGGACTATGCTTCTGAGAAAATTACTTTAATCCAAATTTCATTTTTCTCTTCTGGAAAAAGGCAATGTAACTGTTAGTTAATGTAACCCTTAACATCATATTCATTAGATTAATGATTTATAGATTTACAAACTTCCGAGTACTTTAAGCCCCTTGGAGACTAATTTTAAAGTAAATTGCTAATATTTAGTATTACTGTTTTTTCAAAAAGAAAAAAAAACCATCCATTTTATTGTAAGCTCACAGATAGCACCCATAAACCAAAAGTCAGAATTACTCATCATAGCATCACCTGGTGACTACAAAGAATTACTGCAATGAGCCTTTTCAGAAACTACCTTTTAACAAACTATTTTCTGAGGGATGTCAAGAAATATTCATAAATGCCTACTGGGTGCCAGGCACTGTGCTAAGAGCTAGGGATACACAGTAGGGTAAAAGCCAGTTTTTACTCTCAAAGAATTCACAATATTAAACGGGAAACAATATGCAAACAACTATGTACAAATGACACAGATGGGATAAATTGGAGAAAAATCTCTGAGGGGAGGCAGTAGAATGAAGAAGGATTGGGAAAGGCTTCTTATAGAAGGTGGGGTTTGAAGGAAGCTAAAGAGGCCAGGAGGTAGAAATGATGAGGGACAGTATTTCAGGTAAGGGGTACAGCCAGTGAAAATGCTGTTGGGAGTTGGGAGATGCAATGTCTTGTTCTAGAAACAAGAAAGCCAGTGTCCTCAGACTGCAGAGTATGGAATGGAGAAGGAGCGGGGTGAGGGTGGAGAGTGTACTTAAGGTGTAAAAAGACTAGAAAGACAGGTAGGGGCCAGGTTATGAAGAGCTTCGAAAGTCAAACAAAGAATTTTATATTTGGTCCTAGAGTTGATAAGGAACTACTGGATTTTATTGGGTGGAAGTGAGGGTGGGGGTGGGTGTATGTGTTACATGGTCAGAATTGTGTTTTAGTAAGATCAGTGAGGGCCACAAAGTCCTGCAAAAATTGGCATGAGAAATCCTTAAATGTGTTTTTAGCAGGATTTTTAAAATATACGAATTTAAGAAATATTCTAATACGTCTATTATGGCCCACTGATCGAAGTATGAATTATATTACTATTTAATCTAAGATTTCATTTTAACCTAAGACTGATGCTTCTGGTTAGCACATGGTGCAGTGAAAACCCTAACATGGCCATGAATTAGTCATTTCACATTCTCCCTTCAGCTTAGAATCATTAGGTTTAATAATATATTCTGAAGCATATCACTGTAGGAAACAGCCTTGCTCTTAATATTTAAGGTACATCAGGAATATAAAGAAACATTAAAATAAAAATTTAGCCAGAGTCAAGGAAGTGAAGAATTTATTTCCAGAAGAGACTCTGGGGACTGTTTTGGAAAAAAAAAAGTTTTTCTCATTCTACTCTGTATCTCTCTCTCTGCCTCTGTCTTTGTCTCTGTGTCTCTGTCCCTTTCTGTCTCTCTATTAAGAAAAGAAACATGTCCAAATCTCCTCTATCTTTAAAAAAATTCACTAGTCCACACTATTCTTTTAAGCTTTTTATCCTTTATTTCTATTCCTTTTCTGAGGCAAACTTTGAAAAAGCTGTCTATAGTCACTATCTTCACTCCTCTCCCTCCTCAGTGCTTTGCAGTCTGACTTCTGACCTCATCACTCAATTGAAACTGCTTTCTCCAAAGACTTAAATGATCTCTAAATCGCCAAATCTGATAGTCGTTTCTTAGTCCTCATCCTGCTGAATCTATCTGCCGAATGTGACAGCTCTGACCATGCCTCTCCCAGATATTCCCTGCTTTCTAGATTTTTGTAACACTACTCTCTCCTGGTTCTGCTTCAGCCTGGATGTATGACTATTTCTTCTCAGTCTCCATTTCTGGCCCTTGACTGTTTTTGAGTCCTGGACCCTTTTCTCTTCAACCCTTATCCTCTCTCTCTGTCTCTGTCTGTCTCTCCCTCCCGCCATCCCTCTCTCTGTGTGTGTGTCTCTCTCTTTCCCCTCCTTCTTTTCTCTTTCTTTGCCTCCTCCATCAATTGTCATGAGTTTAATGATCATTTCTATATAAATTATTCTCATGTCTATATATCTAACCTCCTCTAAACTTCAAACTTGGATCACCATATGCCTACTGAACATTTCAAACTGGATGTCCCAAAGACATCAAACCAAATGAGTTCAAAACAGAA
The DNA here is from genome assembly GCF_900497805.2 of Vombatus ursinus. Lineage (NCBI taxonomy): Eukaryota > Metazoa > Chordata > Mammalia > Diprotodontia > Vombatidae > Vombatus > Vombatus ursinus. Next base: position 36,588,179 of record NW_020954610.1, read on the forward strand.
TGCATTATCTTTCCCCCTCAAGCCCTCCTCCAGACTTACATATTTCTGTGAAAGATACCACCATTCTAGCAGTTTCCCAAGTTCTTAATATCAGCATTATTCTTGGCTCCTCATTTTCCCTTACCCCGCATATTTAACTGCTTGCCAAATCTTGCTGTTCCTACCTCCACAGCTTCTCTCATCCAAAATCTTTTCTCTGCTACCACCTTGGTTCAGGCTCTCATCACCTCTTGCCTAGACTATCACAATAGACTCCTAAGTGGTCTTCCTGCCTCAAGCCTCTTTCTACTCCTCTCCATTCTCCATACAGTTGTCAAACTGATTTTTCCTTAAACACAGATCTGACCATCTCATCCCCTGCTCAGTAAACTACAATGGTTCTTTATTACTTGTAGCTTTTTCAAAGCTTTTCAAGCTTTTTTGAAAAAGATGAGTTAACTAGAGCTCAGAGAGAATGTGACCACAGTTGCTAAGCAGAAGAGCTGGGATTCCATCCCAGGTCCTCTGACTCCACATCGAGTATTCTTTCTACTGTTATTCAAGCATCCTAGTTTAATCACAGTAACCAGTTGTATTCCTGCTCCCTGTCCCTCAAATGAGAGTACATAATGAGTACTTAGCAGAGACCTCTATTCCAATTCCCTTTGAAATACATTCATGTTCCTTAGCCACCATAGCCTTTTCACCTATGGTCAAAGTTAACTTCTCCAGGCAAGGATTTCATTGTGTCAATTTTTTTTTTGGTCAATTAATCATGTCCGACTCTTCATGACCCCATCTGGGGTTTTCTTGGCAAAGATACTGGAGTGTTTTGCTATTTCTTTCTCGAGCTCATTTTACAGGTGAGGAAACTGAAGCAAACAGGGTTAAGTGACTTGCCCAGAATCACATAGCTAGTAAGTATCTCAGACCAGATTTGAACTCAGGTACATGAATCTTCCTGACTCCAGGGTCACCACTATCCACTAAACCATCTAGTTGCCCTACATTGTGTTAATAGCTCACACACATTAAAAAAAAAAAAAACCAACAATTTCTCACAGATTTTACACTGTCTCACTTGCCTACCTGAACTTTGGACTAACTACTCAGACTATGAAACAGTCTCTTTTTCTGCATTTCTTCAACTCTTGTGGCTCAGTGATGACATACTGTTACCCCAAGAGAGTATGGTGTAGCAATGGAATTGGAATCAGGAAGAACTGAGTTCAAATCCCCTCTCAGACACTTACCATCTGTGTGACCCGAGACAAGTCATTTAACCTCTCTAGGTTTCAGTTTCCTCATCTGTAAAATTGAGGGTGTGTGGACTCAATGATCTCTAAGGTCCCTTCCACTCCTAATTCTATGATCCTATGATTCCCCAAAGATGAGACTAGCTAAATCAGAAATAACTCTTTTTTGGAAGAGAGCAGAGGGCTTCCATTAAATTTAACATATCCTTTCAACTGCCTAACATATCCCCTTCCTCTCTAATTATCAATAATAACTAATATTCCTATAACGCTTACTACGTGTCAGGCATTGTGTTATTATCTCATCTGATCCTCACAACAACCTTGAGAGGTAGTTGTTATTATTATCTCCATTTTATAGATGAAGAAATGGAGGCAAACAGAGGTTACATGACTTGACCAGGGTCACACAGCTAGTGTCTGAGGCCAGATTTCAACTGAGGTCTTCCTGACTCTAGCCTCAGGACTCTATCTACTGTGCCACCTACTTACCTCCTAACTCTCTCATTACTTTGTATTTAATTACTTCATATCTATTTTATATTTATTCTTCATCTATATGCATATGTGTTTGTGCATGTATGTGTGCATACTGTTTCCTCAATAAGATCTTTAAGAAAATGAATGCTATTCTTCCCTTTCTTTTTCTTTCTTTCCTTTCTTCCTATTTTCCTTCCTTTCTTCCTTCCTTCCTTCCTTTTTCTTCCTTCCTTTTTGTATTTGTCTCCCTAGCACCAAGCACACAGAAGGCACATTATAAATTCTTGTTGATTGATTGATTAATTGATTCCAGGGACAAAGTTTATTAGAGGTGATAGAAAAATAATTATTAGGCTTGAGCACATGTGCAAATAGCTTTGAAAGAATAATTGGTTTGGGGAAGTTGAGTTTTGAAAAACAAGATGTTTTCTTTGTACCGTCAACTCTCAATTATCTGTGGATGGGTTCTACTCCAGAGGCAGCAGCGCCTGCGGTGACTCAGTGTGTCTTCAAGCTGTCTGCCCTACCCACCTTGGCTGAGGAGAAATTTTTCATTTTTTTTACTTGATTCCCCTTTGTCAGGGATGTTTCCTCCTTGCAGATGCTGTTGGCAGGCTCCACCGCTGTGTTTGAGTCATTTTTCTTCTCTGATGATTGAATATTGCCCTCTGGTGGAAAATGAGAAGGAAAGCATTAAAGGAAGGAGAAGAAATTCAGCCCTTCCATACTGGGACATTCTCTATAGACTCTTTCTAGCCTTTTTTTTTTTGCCCTACACATGTCTTTGGAATCTGGTAGGAAAGTCCCTGGGTATATGCTACTTGGCTTACACAAATCCTTCCTTTTGCTTGTTCATATAATTGAGCCTTGATAGAGCTGGCAACATAATACACAATTATGAGGGACATAACAATTAAGAGTTGAAAAAAAAATAAAACAAAAACTGAGTGGAACAGGAGATACCCATCTGGCAATTAGAAAGATGTGTCACATCTCTAGTGTCCCCATATAGAGCCTATCTTGTTGCTGCTAGCTATTTATTTCTATATATACCGGATGCATATCTGAATGATTCACAATTTGAACACTGCCCTATTTTTCTGGGCCCCACAGAGGTAGGAAACAAGTTCCATAGAAATCCAATGTATTATTTATCTCTGGCTATATAATAGATCTCCCTTGGATCATTATCCCTCTGAATGTACTCTTTGAAATACACCCTTGACATTTAACAATAATAAAAGTGACCTATATTTAGTTATCTGCATAATTTTCTCTATGCCAGAGTTTATGACTTTAAAAACAAACAAAACAAGACATTGTCCAAGATCTCCTCCCTTAAAGGTGATTATTCACTAGTTTCTCTACAACATTTCTAGTCTTTTCAAAAACTTAAAACAACTGTCTCTGCTTATTCCTTTCTTTTATCATGTGTTTTTTATGATCACCTGGTTCCTACAGAAGCAGAGTCTGTCCCCAATTTTTGTTTATTTATTTCTTTTTCTGGTAGAAATATTTCCAGAAGGAAAGGAGTTAGGAAACAGAAAATATAGGCCCTATGGGCATTGCAGTCCACTGAGAAAGCTTTGATTTGTCCTGCCCAGCCTGCCCTACTTACCCTTATCCCTCTTCCCCTGACAGAGCTGGCTCCAACTCATATCCTAGCTTGGAATGAAGCCATAATACAAAAGGGCTAAAAACAAAATGTAGCCTGGGAAGAACAAGAGCAGCAAAGCAGTTTGGGAATTAGGGGCCCAGTGGCCTCTGGTCTCACCAATCCTCTTCCCTACCCAGCAATAACCTCAACACTGGATATGGAGAAAGAGAGAGTTCAGAGTTCACAGCTGTAGAATTGGAACGAACTTCAGAGCTCATCTACTTCAAGTCCCTCATTTTACGGATGAGGAAGTTGCCATTGAGGGATATTAATTAAGTAATTTGGTCAAGGTTAGACAGGCAGCATCAGAGATGGGATTTGAACCTGGGTAGAAAATGGTTTAAAATAGCTTCGTGGATCCTTAACAGAGTGAATTGCTTTATAATCTTTGAAATTTTAATATTAAGAATAGGGAGAACACAAGACGACAAAAGTTTTGGCACTAAAAAAAAAATCCTCTTGTGACTACCATAAAACAATCTCTACATGTATTAGTATTCATCTGTAGCACAGTCTCACAAAGAATCAAGGATACGTGTGTTTATTTCCATGCTTTAACATGAGCAGATGCAATCAGGGAGGAGGACAAAAAGCAGAGGCTCAATTTGAGAATAGCAACTTAATCAAGAAAAATGAAACCATGAAGAGAGCCCTATTTTAGTTTTTAAGTTACTTTTGCTCTTTCCTTTTTTAAAAAAAAATTGAAATGTAAAAGTTTGAACAAATTCTGTAATTTTCTTTTTTAATGTAGCTTTGACTTACCAACACAACTTATCTAAATACGGGGCAGGGATTTATACCTTATCTATTTCCAAATCTGTGTCCCAATTGCTGGGATAGATAGATGTAGGTAATGGACATTGGCCTATCCGTGCTGGGGGGGACCTTAGACATCTCCTCCAACTATCTCCTTTTTACAGATGAGGAAACTGAGTCCCAGAGAAAGGAAGTGATTCAACTGAGATCGTACAGCTAGTTAGTGGCAGAACCAGAACTAAGCCTCTTAGCTCCTGGTCCAGCACTCGATATAATTTCTACAACTGAACTTTTTTCATGGGTAGATAATTCTAGAATTGCCTTTTTTCTCCTCTTTCTAAGAGTTGTACATTACAAAATTTAAAGTACTACATAAATGTCAGCTTTTTATTTATTGTTACTGTCATGAGGCATTGTGTCATGGTGGATGAAGAGCTATTCTCAAAGAAGAACTGGGTTCAAGTCTTGCTTCAAATTGGCTGTGACCTTGGACAATTCACTTAATCTCTCAATGCCCTAGATTGTAAACTGCATAGAAAATACCAACCTGCATTGACAGAGGGAGTTTTCTCACCTGAGAGTTCCCTATACCAAAGAAATCAAAGATTCAATCCCTATCCCTTCCCTACAATGTGGAAAAGACTGACATTAATAAAGGAGAGAAGCAGGGATGCTACCTCCTCCATGAAGCCTTCCTTCATTCCCTTATCTGAACTGAACATCTCTCAAACTGACATCCACTTGTTGCGCCTTTGTAATACTCTTATTATACAATAATGTGTATCTATGTTCGTGTATTATCTCTGTGTTAGATGGTATTATAGGAGAGCAGGGACAATGTCTTAACTAAACTTTAGATTTCATCCATTGCCAGTGCTCTGTATACAATAGGAGCTAAATCAATATTTGATGAATGAATGAAATCTAAAAGCTCAGATCTGTGCTGGAATTTGGCAACAATCATCCCTGTCAAATTGAACAGGAAAGTGATAAAATGTCTTTTTCAAATGCATAAAGCTTGGGTAAGGATCACTTTTCTTTTTAAAAAATAAATTATAAAAAAAGAGAAGAAAGTGGTATTAGTGGTATGTATGCCCACAGGTATCCATTGATTGATCAAGCAAGTTGCAGTACATGAATATAATGGAATATTGCTGTGCTATGAAAAACAATGAATATGATAACTAGAGAGATGCATGTGAAGAGTCAAATGAACTGATGCAAAATGAAACAGAACCCAAAAAACAATATGCACAAGACTACAACAATGTATAACACAAAATTGAAACACAATGCTATAAAATTTAAACACCAACCTTGTCTCCAAAAAAGAGATGTGGAAGGCACCTCCTATGCTTCTTTTCAGAGGTAGGGGACCAGGAGTGTGGAACATTGCATATAATGTTGGTCTTTTCCCATTATTAGTTTTGCCGAACTCTTTTTTTTTTCATCTTTTTTATTCTTTATTTTAAGGGATGGCTGAGGATGGGAAGTGGGAGCAGTATGCTGGAAAATATAGGTGATCTAAAAACAAAGAACACAATAAAAGGATTTTAAAAACATGCCAAATGTGTGCCCAGAAGCTTCATTATGGCCAAAGTGAAGGACAACTGGATAGAATGATAATATTTTATAAATAGCATCTTCTATTCAAAAAACTCAAAGGACTGCTACAGACCAGTCATTAAGACTTATCCTGGGTCAGCCATATGGAGAGAGCTCAATTAGACAGAGCCAGCAATTACACGCGTGGTATAATTTCACAACTACCTAGAAGCCTCCTGTCTTCCTATCTTGCTGGTACCCGGATTTTTACATGGTTACTTCATTCTTTGGACAAACAAATCAAAGGCTAAACTTTAGCACTGGAAAAGATCTTGGAGGCCATCTAGTCCAATTCCTTCATTTTATAGATGAGAAACTGGAGAAGTCTGGAGAGGTTAAATGGCTTTAGCCATGATCACAAAGGTAAGAAACAGCAGGGCTGAGGCTAAAACCCAGGTCTTCTTTCCAGCCCTCATTCCACTGGACCACCCTCCCAGAGCAGGTTTTAATTGGATATAGAGGGAGATGAGTAAGATGGAAAGAAAATGAGTTCACTGGGTTTGTGCCTGGTTGGGGAAATGGTGGGAAGAGGATGTGACCAAAGAGAAAAAATACTTGAAGAAGGCACAGCTTTAAGCACTAAAAAACCTAACTTTGTCTACTTCAGACTTTTATAATGGTAGGCCCTAAGCCTCAAAGCATCACTCTGAAGGTGAACTTCAGTCCTTTAGGGATCAATGATGTAATTGTCATTGCCTCTACTTATGAAGTTATTAACTCTTCTATACCTGGCTGGGCTTTAAAGTCAAATAAAATTAATCACAAGATGACCAATCTTATAGTGAAGTTTCTCTGAACTTAGCTAAGCTGGTTCTCACTCAACAGACATACATAGTCTTTGCCAATTTTGTGAGACCTGCTAGAGCTTATGTTCTGCTGGCATAGGCTCTGAGAATACAGGATTGCTTCCTCACCATAATGAGGAACTAGAAGAGGATGTTAGGGGAGGACTCTACAGATGTTAACATTATAGGCCCTTCACTTAGGAGAAAAAAGGAAATCACTCTTGGATGCAAGAAATAGAATACAAATTTCTTGATATACTTTCTACTTTTCTAAAATTCTAAGTTCCTTATGGATTGGGACTATTTTATTTTTTATCATGGTAACTTATCCCCTAGCATGGCACACTGTAGACGCTTAATAAATGTTTGCTGACTGATTGTTGAAACAGGACTTCTTTACACAAAGGCATACAATTTGAGGGTCACTACAAAACTGTCCCTAGCTTTCCCCTTCAAAAATCTCCATCCAAGCACAATAGTGCCTAAAATGCCACTATGAGAGATTTGTTCAATTGCATCAATCAACTAACCAGTCAAAAATTATTTATTGACTGCCTAATGGCACTACAATCTCCCTGTGATTCTTTTATCAGTTAACACTCCAAAGAAGGATAGCTCACTGAGCCAATAACACCAGTGGTATAAATTAGTTAAATATATTTATTAGTTAGACAGAATCCCCTGTTACAGAAAGGATTCCAACTGACCAAAACCATTGGGCTCCTAGGTACAGAGGACACAGAGGTGGGTTGGGGGAGGGGAAAAGGAAGTGGGGGGCATAAGTGAAAATGGTCTATTTCACAATTTTGTCTATGGCTGGCCCTGGTTCTTTCACAGGACATTGTCTCTAGGAGAAAAAAAAATCTGGTTTTCCAGAATTATAGAATTTCCCATTCTGCCTGGAAATAAATTCATGGGTTAGCTTCTCCTTTTTTTTGAGAAAAGAAAAATAAAATGAAAAATTGCTAAGAACCACTTGAATCCTTTCCAAAATATGATGAAAATAATGATTGCTAATAATAACTGCAGTGTAATGGCATTCATGACAAACAAGTCAATGGCTGGTCAAGGATTATTGTGAGCTAAATGATTCTTGTTTTCCAAGTGATACAATCTCTCTAGCCAGCTTGAGGTTCATTCCTCTACACTATACATCCCAATCCTACCAAAATAATTACAAGTAGTCACTGACAAGTGTAAGCCTCTTATAAAATCTCTCGATACATATATAAGCCACTCACCTCCTTTCCTTCCCCAACCCATTTGTCAGCAGAAGTGTCAATAATTCCTCTAAGTCTTTCCTCTCAGTTCTGGGTAGCCACTGATTAGAAAGGAAAAAGAAAAGGAAAAGGAAAAGAAAAGCCCCTTTATATCCCTCACTGAATCTCAGCTCTCATAACCCTTTTGCATCTAAACCTTCTTCCCCTCATTACTCCCAATGTTCACCCTTATTCCTCATCATGTAGTTCTTCATCCTTCCCTAGTCCCTGAAACTTTCCTCACCCTAGAGCCCCCACCCCAGCTCCTTGGAATATCTTCCTCCTTATCCTCACACACAGAGATACAACCTTTCTAGCTCCACCCTAAAATTAGAATTTTAGAGCCAAAAGAGACCTTAAGGATTTTGTAGTTACTATAAATCTAAGCCAGAGCTACAATTTAGTCAATATTTCATTTTACAGATGAGAAAACTGAGGCCCAAGAAAAATTAGGTGACTCGAATTAGTTCACATGGATAACCCTATAGAGATTAAGTAACTTGCTAAAATTATACACATTCCAAGTCTTGGGAATGCCCTCTTGTGTCTTAGAACTAAGAAAATTCTCAGTCCAAGGTCTCAACAGATGGGGGAAGGAAAAGGCAAGGAGATATAATTCCTACTGCCAAAATTGTGCCAGGGTATTTTAAACATAAATTTCAATAAGATTTTAAAGTTTTATATAAGGTGCATAGGTTCAAAGTACATGTGGGCTGACCTGGGAGCTTAATCACTTCATATAACATTGTTTTTTGTAAGTTCATTCTGAGTTCCAAACAATCAACTAATAAACAACTTTTAGAATATAACCTGTTCTATGTTGGGGGTTACCTGTGTCTTTTTTTTAAAAGTACCTTTATGATATTTCTCTTCATGACTTTTTTTACTACTTAATTTCTTACAGGATCAGAATGTAATGCTTTTTGATTTTATCAAGTTAAAAAGTTTATGCATAAGCAAAACTAATTCAGCTAAATTTGGAATAGAAGCGGGAAATTGGAGGAAAAAAATCTTAGCAATAAGTTTGTCCAATAAACATCCCATTTCCAAGATATATAAAGAACTGATTAAAATTTATAAGAGTCATTTCCTGATTAATGAATGGTCAAAGGATATGAATTAGATATTTTCAGAGGAAGAAGTCCAAGTTATCAATAGCCATATGAAAAAATGTTCTAAATCACTAACAATTAAATAAATGCAAATTGAAATAACTCTGGGGTGATATCTCACAACCATCAGATTGGCAAAACTGACAAAAAAAGAAAATGACAATGCTGGAAGGGCTACAGGAAACATGTATATTAACTATGAACTAACTTAACAATTATCAACCTTGAATTTGAACCTTGAATTGGTTGATTTTTTTTCCTACAAAATGGAAGAGGCTTGCGGAACGTATAAGAAAGTAAAACAGCAATTTGCTACATTAAAACAACAACAACAAGTATAATTATATTTAAAGCACAAAGATTCATACAAAGTTGAAATGAAGGGTTGGAGTAGAATTTATTATATATTAACTAAGTACAAAATAAAAACAAAATCCAGTAAGATTAACAAACGATTTTGGTAAGGTGGCAGTAAGAAGTGACATCACAGTTTCAAGAAAGACAAGCAGTAAAATAGCATTATATTTAAAAGTACCACAGATACTAAAATAGTATCAATATACAACATAAGATATCTGGAAACTTGGAAGAAAAATTAATTGAACTGCAAAAGGACTTGGATAGTATGATATTTTAGAGTACTTCAACAAGCCTCTCTGAGACTTAGACAAGTCAAACAGAAATACAAATTTAAAAAGATGTTATAGATCTGAACAAAATGTTGGAAAAAATATAATAAACCTTTCATAACTACCGAATGTGAATGCATAAAAACATATTTAGTTTTCAGGATCATACAGCATCTTTATAAAGACTGGTCACATAACAAGGCAAAAAGAACTCAGAAATAAATTCAAGGAGGCAGAAATAGTAAATGGATCCTTTATAGAATACAACATAATAAAAGTGTCATCAATAAGGCAACTATCGACAAAGAAAATAGACTTAAATGGATACCAAATAATAAGTGATCAAAGGACACATCACAGAAACAATGAAAAATACATTTTAAAAATTATTCTAACAACGTAACAACAATCTCAAAATTTAAGGCACTCAACTAAAGTAGTCCTTAGGGAAAAAAAGTTCAAACCTACATTAAACCGCTGAATGTTTACTTTACCAAAAGCAAGGAAGAAAAAAAAAAAGAGTGAATTCAATATATACAATTTACATACAATTTAAAACAAGACAGTTAACAAATCAATACAGGAAGTTCTCACTTAATAAAAACGGACCATTCACAGACCTCCCTTTTTCCTCACTGGGCTCCCAATGGCCCTGGTCCCTCCATGGCTCTGTGGCCCTTGAGCTGTAGTGGCTTTAGTGCTTGGGGCCCCTGTAACCAGAATGGCTTCAATGCCTAGAGTAGAGGGCCCCTTGCCATGGAGTTGCAACAGCACTGCTACTGCTACCCTGAGGAGCCACCAGAAGCCCAGTTGGGGCTGGGGAGTCCAATTTGCATAATGTGAATTTACACAAAGCAAGAATTGTCTGTAATGTCAAAATAAGAACAAAAGCAGAAATGTTGAAAATCAAAGAAGAGATATACAAAATAAAAGATAAAAAGCCAACTGAGTTGGTAAAGAAAAAAAAGGGTTGTGTTTTTATAACCAATAAAATTGGCAAACCATTAGTTAATTTGATATTTTAAGAGGCATTAATTACCATGATCATAAATGAAAATGAGGAATTCAAAAAGAAAAATGAAAATTATTAAAACTACTATACCCAATTACTTGCCAACAAACTTAAAACTTCAGTGAAATGGAAGTATGTATATTAACAAAACAAGAAATAGATAATCTAAGTAATTTAATCTCAGAAAGAGAACTGAGCAAGCTATAAGGTCTCACAAAAAATTAATATTGATTCAGATGGATTTACAAATGAACTCTATCAAATATCTTAAAAACAAATAATCCTATACTATTTCAACTATTTGCAAAAATAGTGACACAAGTACCTTACCCAACATAACACATAATATAAGACAAAAAATTAGTCTTGGTACTCAAACCAGGGGGAAAGAAAACTGTTGACAAATATCACGAATAAATATTGCATATTAGTATTAAATAAAATACCTGAAATTATGCAAAAATATTTTTTAAAATTATTCTCTATTACCTGATTCCTATATTTACCAAGAATTCTATATGAACATTTCAATATTAGGAAAACTATAAGCATAATCAATCATATTAATTATATGAGTAATATAATTATAGGAATAGACTCCAAAGAAGCCTTTGAAAAAAATATAGCACTTAAAGCATCATAAAAAGAAAAAATATATTTGCTTAAAATAACCATGTAAAACCAAGAATTATTTGTAATGGAGAAACATAAGAAGCTTTTCCATTAGGATCAATGATGATGCTAAGATGCCTACTGTCATCAATATTATTTAAAATAACATAAGAAATGCTACTTATAACAATAAGATAAGAGAAAGATATTAAGAGTACAAATTATGGGCAAAGTTAACTCTATTTGAAGACTATATCATGGCTCCTTTAGAGATTCCTAAAGAATCAACACCCCCAAAGTGAGACAATATTTTTAGTAAACAAGGAAGATACAAAAATAAATCTACAAAAACCATGAGAATGTCAGCAACAAAATCCAGGAAGGAATAAGAGGAAGAGAAATATAGCAACAAAATTCATCAAGTATTTGACTATTAATCTACCAATATACACACAGGACCTATATAAATAAAACTACAAATTAATTTTTATAGAAATAGAGGAAGAACTAAAAATTTTATGAGACATTCACTACCCATAGCTTGGTCACACCAATATAATAAAGATGATGATACCAACCAATTAACTATTCATATTTAGTATTATATGAAACAAATTAATAAAGAGATTATTAAATAAAATAAAAACAAAATTCACTTAAAGAAATAAAAGGTCAAATATATCCAGGGAGATAATGAAAAAGTAGGAAGAAGTAGGACTTGACAGTATGGAATCTCAAAATAAAATATAAATCAGTAATTATCAAAACTATGTAGTATTGGATTAAAGAAGTGGAAAAGGTGGTCATTAATCTGTTGAGATAAGGAAGATCTAGAAATAAATGAGCACAGAAATTTACTGTTTGATATACCCAAGAACAAAAACTAGAGAATAGGGATCTCTTTATTCAACGGTAACAACTGAGAAAACTGGAAAGCAGTATGGTAGAAAAAAAGGTTTAATGCAACATCTTACCCTACTAGATACGACAATAAATTTAAATAGGATAAATGAGCTAAATAAGAATCTCTAACCATTTTGTGTGTGTGAGGGAGATATTGTAAATGGTATAGTAGGCAATCTTGATTACATGAAATTAAAAATGTTTTCTACAAATAAACAATGCAACTAGAATCAGAAGAAAAGATGTAGAAAAAACTTTGCATTAAATAACTTACAAAAGCCTAACATCTAAAATTTAAAATTGAAATATTAATAATAATTCTCCAATGGAGAAATGGCTAAAGGACATAAACAATTTTCAAAAGAACAAATACAAATCATCCAAAAATATCTGAAAACTGTTCAAAATCACTAATAATCAAAGAAATGCACATTAGATCAACCCTGAGGTATCTCTTCACAATTTTCAAATTGACTACAATGATAAAAGTTGGAAAACTCATTGTTGGAGGAATTGTGGGTTAAAAAAAAAAAAGGCACACTAATTCACTGTGAGTTGACCTTGGGATTCAGTTTAACATTCTGGAAAACAATTTTGAATGATTCAAGAAATCTTACTAATATGTTTATACCCTTAGACTCAAAGATCTACCATTAAGTTTACTGACATCAAGAAAAGTCTAATATGAACAAAAATATTCATATCAGTATCATTTGTAACCATAAAAACTAGAAGTAATACATGTGCCCAACAACTATGGAATGGGTATAATGTATGAATCTGATGGAATACTACTACTTTGTAAGGAGTGATTAATCTAAAAAGTTCAGGGAAACATGGGGAGACATATGTCGTGATGTAGAGTGAACAGAGATAAAAAGAGAGGCAAAGGAAGGGAATAAGCCTCTATATAATTATAGATGCTTAATATTTTAGTATAAGTTAAGTTTATAGTAAATAAATTACCAACTAATTAATTAAACTTAAATTAAAATTTAAAGGCTTTGTATTTTTATTTGCATTCATAATTAGCACAGTGCCTGCCATGTGCTAAATACTTTACAAATATTATCTAATTTGATCCTTACAATGTGAGGTAGGTGCTGTTGTCACCCCCATTTTGCAAATGAGGAAACTAAGGCAAACAGGGGTTAAATGTGCTCAGTGTCATATAGCTAGTAAGTGTCTGAGGCTGGATTTGAATTCGGATCTTCCTGACTACAGGCCCAATGCTATTCTCTGCACCTGGATATATTGACAATACACACAATGGCTACAATAATGTAAATAAAGACAACATTTAAGAGGCAACAAAACTCAGGCCAAATTATAATGAACACTCTTGGTACCAAGCTATAAAAGCTAAAACACATGACCTTCTTCTATTACAATACATAAAATACAAAAATGGAAAGTGGCATGGGCTTTGTTACAATCACACCCTTAAGTGGTTTTACTCAACTGTCCACAGGGAAGGTATTCTGTAATGGACAGAAGACTGTTTGGTGGCTTACTAGGAAGTGTCTTGTCTTTAAAGGATACATAACAATGGATTAAAATTTTTAAATTAAAAAATAGGTTTGGGAGTTTTGCAGAAACTTGGGATTTTATTTATGGCTACCTATTCACTTTACTAAATACCTGCTACCTACAAGATGCTGTATTAAGATGAAGATGAATGAGACATAGTTCCTGTGCTCTCTTGAGACCTACTATGCGGTAGCGAAGATAAGATGCACAGAAATAACTGTAATCCGATGTGGTGGATGGTAAGTATATGAGACATTCAAAGTGCTATGAAAAATTTAATGTGGGAGAAAAATTTAATCTGGGCTGGAGCTGGGGTTGGGGGTTGGGGGGTAGAATCGGGGAAGTCTTCATAGAGGACATGACCCTTGACATGTGTATTCAAAGTGGGGAAGATTTCAAGAGGCAGATCTGGGATCTGGAAGAAGTTCACTCTAGGTTTTGGAATTTTGTGAGGTAGAAAAAGATGGAATGAATTTTGGGAAAAGTGATTAGTCCAATTTGGGTGGAATATAAAGCATATGAAAAGGATTCACCAGAAGCAGCTGAAAAGAGTTGGCAGCAGAAGGCAAGAATGTAAGGGTTCCTAAATGAGTAACACGGTGATGAGGGGGAGGACTTATTAAAACTGCAGCATAAGAAGGGGAGTCAGAGTGGGGAAGCAAGCACGACAGAGCGGAAGGCAGCCCCTGAGGAAAAGCAAAAGATAAAGGAGCGTGAACCTTTGCTGTAATGAAAGAATGAAATTGAGGAGCCATTTGTGCATGGATGGTAAAAGAACATCAGAAGGGCAAGGGCTCTCTGATGAGGAGCAGTACAGCAAATCAATTGATAAGACTCCTATATAAAGAGACACACTGAAGGACAGACAGCAGGGCCCAGCTATCACAGTGGCCAGTCAGCCATCAGAGATGATCATTTCCAAATCGATTTCCTGTGTATTTATTAGGAACAGGCCTATGTAAGCCATCATCACAGGAAAGAAGGAAACAAGCATTTACTAAGTATTTACTGTGTGCCAGGTACTATGCTAAGCACTTAACAAATCTTGTCTCATTTGACCTACCCTGGGAGTAAGGTATTGTTTTCACCATTTTATAGTGGAGAGAACTGAGACAGACAATGGTTAAGTGACTAGCCCATGGTCACACAGCTAGTGAGTGTCTAAGGGTGGATTTGAACTCAGGTCTTCCTGATTCCAGAGTTAGCATTCTATCCATTAACCCACCTAGCTGCCCTGCTACTGGTGAACACTGGATTAGTAAATTTGTTCTTCAGCAATCAGGGCAACTAGATTGTCCCCTAGGAGAGGACCATGTTAACTATATAGCAAAGTCCTCTTAAAAAGGACAACCATATCAGTAGGAGGATTTTTTAAAAAATGTTTAATATCAAGAGATACAAATTTTTTACTTTTTCATTACTATTAACTTTCAGCAATGGGACTTTACATATTTTCTCAGCAGGTGCTCCATCAACATAAGTGGCCCATCCAAAAATGAGATGAGAAAATGTACCATCTTTTCTCCTTTGTAAAGGGGGGATCATGAATGGAGAACTTCGGATGTGCGAGATTTATTTATTGTGTGGTTAGGTTTCAGAACTCCTTTCATCCTTTTTTATTCTTTGTTACAGGGAAGGACTCTATGATTACAGAATGCCGATGTTCAACCTCCATTTCAGTAGTAGTCATCAAAACCATATGATTCCTTCCTCTGCCTGTATGCCAAACTATTTCCCTTTTGGTAGGCCATCTAGAAATTAGACTGGTATTATTTTATCATCATCATATGAGTTGAAAGTAACATATATCAAGGATATTATGTGTGCCCTCAGGACAGTTATAATCTTACAGAATTAGAGTTCCTCCCTGTCTTTCTTCTGGCCTCAGCCATACTCCCCTATTTTGCAAAAGGCTTTCCTGATCCCCTTTAATGCCAGTGCCTTCCCTCTGAAACTATCTTCAATTAATCCTGTATATATCTTATTCGTACAATTTGTCTTTCCCATTAGACTGTGAGCTCCTCCACAGTAGCAACTGTATTTGCCTTTTTCTGCATCACTTAGCATGGTGTCTACCACACAACAGGCACTTAATAAATGCATGTTTACTTGACTTGAAATGATTTGCCCAAGATGATTCAACCATTATACGTCAGAGATGGGACTTGAATGCAGGTCTTCTTCACTTCAAGGTCAGTTCTCTATCCTGGTACTAGGCCATGTTCCCATTGCCAAAGAATCATTCTACAATAATGATATCCATGATCATTCGTACTGCTTTATTCTAGCTCAGAAACTTTAAACGGAACCAAACTGTTGTTAAATCAGGAGTTTGAGCATTAAATACTTAAAATTCCTGATGGTTCTAAGAACTGAGACTCAAATTTCAACAAAATGACCTGGACACTCACAAGTCCCTTTGATTTAGAGAAGGAATTTTGAAGATCATCTAGTCTACCCCCTCCCACCCTACGATTTTACAGAAGAGGAAATTGAGGCTAAGATACACATAGATACTATGTAGCAAAGAGTTACTATTTACACATACTCAGAACACACATTTTTTTTTGGAGACATGAGGGACTTTTTAACAAAATAAGAAACCCATGAATGTGCTTTAATAGCTGTAGCACAATAATTTTCAGCATGTTTTGTGGCACAGAGCATGTTCATCTAAAAGAGCAGTGAATATAATGGGCCTCTAGTGCTCTTCTCATTAAGGTTAACAAGGTAATATGACTTTGCCAGCAATGCCAGAGATTCAAGAGCTACCATTGTAATTGTCAGCTCCTGGGATCACTATGGTTACCTGATACAGCTACTCAAGAGAAAGAGACCAGTGGCTACACTATGAGTAGAAATTGGTATAGACCTGCCCAAGGCTCACTGCCTTTATCATTGTAATTACTATTATAATCATAATAATCATAGATAACATTTACATAGAGCTTACTATGTAACCAGGCACAAATTGTGCTACCTACTAACAATTATTATCTCATTTGATCCTCAGAACGACCCTGAAAGGTGGGTGCTATTACCATCACTATTTTACAGAAGAGGAACCTGAGGCAAACAGGTTATAAGTGACATGCCCAAGGTCATACAGCTAGTAAATGTCTGAGGCTAGATTTGAATTCAGAACTTCCTGACTCCAGGCTGAGTGTTCTATCCGCTGTTGTCATTACATGCAACAAGGATGCATAGCTCCACTACAAGCTTCTTCTACGTTTCTCCATACCACAGATGGCTGGTTATATGTCCTCATTATATAGGGCAACTAAATGCCAACTTTGAGTTCAAGGTCCAGTTTTATATCATTTCTTTCATCACCTCCAACTCCAACTATACAGAAGCTTTCTTCCTGTTAAGGGAGTCACAGTGATAGGTAGAACGTTTTGTAGCTCTCATATTTCCCTACTTTCCTGTCTACTGTGAGGCAGCAAAGCAAAGCGCTGGACTTGGAATCAGGACCACCTAGACTAAATTCCTGACTCTGACACAACTGTGTGACCCTGGGTAAGTCACTTAACTTTTCTGAATTTTGAATGAGGGGATTGGACTAGACAAACTCCAATGTCTCAGCTCTAAACTGTGTTTTCTTAAGATCTACAATCACCACCAGATTTCTTTTTGGCTGCTCTTCTCTCTGCCCCGTCCACTCTACAAATGGGCTGACTTCTAGGTGAACCAACAGGCACAGAGGACTGGTAGGTTATACAAAGGTTCAATTCATTCAGGATTAAGATCCTGTAGGAATTACTGTGCCCTAAGAAATGAAGGATATGATAAATACAGAAAAGCATGAAAAGTTTTATATGAACTGATGAAAAGTGGAAAAAGTAGAATCAGTAAAATAACATATATGACTATAACAGCATAAATGCAAAGAGCAACAAAACAACAGAAAATGTTGCAAAATTATAATGATCAAGCTTGGTCCCAAAGAAGCTATCAGAGAAGACTTTTCCCCTTGCTTTTTTGCAGAAATTAAGGGGGATTGGTATGAAATAGGTGTGGAGAACCTATGACCGTGAGACCACATGTGGCCTTCTAGGTCCTCGAGTATGGCACTTTGACCGAATCCAAACTTCATAGAGCAAATCCTTTCATTAATCCTAATCTTATTATTAAGAGGTTTTGCTCTGTGAAGTTTGGATTCAGTTAAAGGGCCACACTCAAGGAACTAGAGGGTCACATGTGGCCTTGAGGTTGCAGGTTCCCCCTCCACCCCTATATGGAATATTGCATTTTAGAATTTTTTGGGAATTTTTTTGATATGTTGGTTAATTCTGCAGAACTCTCCCCCTTTTTATGTTTTTTTGGTGGGTAGGGAGCCTGGAAACAATGTGAAATGCAGGTGATATAAAAACAAAAGATTTTATCGATCTTTATCAATATTATCAAAAATAAAAATTTTTGAATTTTTATTAAAGAGCCTATAGGAATTCTAGATCATGTGCATAGATTCATTTATGGGTCATTTCAAAGAAAAAGTATTTGTGGATCACAGGGGAAGAGAAGAAGGGATTTATAACTCATGCTGTCACTTGACAAAGATATTTGTGTTAGGAAGTAAGGTTATATAGTCACTCAGACACCTTTGACTACATTGATATGGCACACTACTGCATAACTTTTTTTTTTCTCTTCGGATTTGTGATTTCATCTAGCTGGAGCGTGCTTATACGGGAATTGCCTATATGCTGACTGATAAAGATGAGCAATTCATATATAATTGGCAACAGCTTAAGGGATTTGTCCCAGGTTGAAAAGCTAAGTATGTGCGTGCCATGCTGGACTTAAACCTAGGACTTCCTGACTCCAAACCCAGCCTCTTCTGTGATACCACACTGCCCCTTAGCACTTTTCTTCTTTGTTGTTTAGTCATTTCAGTTGTGCCCAGCTCTTTGTGACCCCTTTTGGGGTTTTCTCGGCAAAGATATTAGAGTGTTTGCCATTTCCTTCTTCAGCTCATTTTTACAGATCAGGAAACTGAGGCAAATCGGGTTAAGTGACTTGCCCATGGTCTCACAGCTAGTAAGTGTTTGAGGTTGGATTTGAACTCAAGTCTTCCTGACTCCAGGCCTGGTGCTCTATCCACTGTGCCACCTAGCTGCCCTTCGATTTTTCTTCTTATCTTTGATTAAAGCACAAAAGCTGGCACAGGTTTTGACCAGGCACCCTGACCCCTAGTTAGGCCTTTCTTTCAAAGATAATGGATTTATTTTCTAAAACAAAGCAATAAGTTAGAAGTAGCTAAAACACAGGGTAGGTTTTTTCCCTCCTGATTTAACAAATTGTATATAAAGTAGGCTTCATTTCCCAAATCCTTGACTTTGATATCATGTACTCAAAGGACAAAAATTGGTCCTAAAAAACCATGATGGCTGAGGCTGAAGGAAGCTGCAGGACCCTCCAATCCCACTGTCCTGAGGCCAGGGCCCAGGTTAGGTGGGTGGGTGGAGATGATGGGACAGTAAGGCCTAGCCTTCCCACAATGTCTCCTAGGTAGAGTTTGGGGTCAGGCTGGCCAGGGCCTCTAGGAAGCTGTGAGGAGGAGTAAGCCCTCCCCACTCAGGTCCTGTCTTCTCATCCCTAAGGAAACCTGCCCAGGGAGGGGAGCCACAGCGAGCAGCAGTCAGTCATTCAATCCACTAGCACTGATCAAGAGCCTACAGTGTGTCATGCTTCCTCTACTAATGGGAGAGACATCAGGCTAAGAACTTGTGGGAGGCTGAAGGCCTATTGAGTCCATTAATGACTTCAACCCACCTCTCACCTAGACTGAAGTGCCCTATACCATAACTAGGTGAGAACCTGTGTTTATTGAGCCCAACTAAAGGCATTCCAACTTAGTGATGTAAACATCCTTAAAAGCCTCTGGGTAAGCTTGGGTGACATCATGCATAGGAAGTATGTTGGGATTGGTTGGGGAGATCTGGTCGCTCCTTGTGGATTTTGCATAAAAGAGCAAACCAGTCTGGAGTCCAAGGATTGAAAGCATCTGGAAGTAGAGAGAGGAAAGTGCTAACCCCTGAGAAGGAATCCCTGGAGGGAAAGAGAAGAACACTATTGGCTTTGGCCTTGGCATCAGGATCCTCTACCAATCCGCTTGGCCTTTGTAACCTTGGAAGGCTTCAAAGGATATGAACTTTTCATCAGTATCCTATCCCTTGCAAAGGAAAGATCAGTAGCAGTATGTGCACTGGGACCAAAGGCAGACTACACACACTGATGAAAGTCAGCTTCCGGGCTCTACAAGGGGCTGAGTAACATAACAACATAGAAACAACTACATACAAAAAATCTTCATACAGAAAAAGTGCAGATAATCACAGCAGGAAGGCACTAGCATTACGGTGGAATGGGAAAAGCTTCTTACAGATGGTAGAATTTTAGCTGAGATTTCAGGGAAGTTAGGAAGCACAGATGGGGAGGGAGTGGGTTCTGAGCATGGAGAAATATGTTGTATGTATGAATGTGATGGAGTATGAATGTGATAAAAGAAATGAGGGGAAATATTTCAAAAAGACATGGAAAGACTTCTATGAACTGGTGCAAAGTGAAATAAGCAGAACCAGAGGAACAATTTCACTAGAAAATCAGTATTATAAAAATGAACAACTTTGAGTACATTAATAAACCAGTGAAGAATGAAATGAGCAGAACCAAGAAAACAATTTATGGAATAAAAACAACACTTTAAAAACAAATGACCTTTGAAAGCTGTAAGCACAATGACCATTTATGTTCTAGAGTACCAATGGTGAAATATGATAGCCATGACAAAGGGATCATGGCTAACAGAATGAGAAGTATATGTTTTTGTATACTACCATTGGGCAGCTAGGTGGAGCGGTGGATAGAGCACTTGGCGTGAAATCAGTAAGACCTGAGTTCAAATCTGACCTCAGACACTTACTAGTTATGTGAAACCAAGGGAAACTAAGAGGAAGATCTTGTTTTATCCCTCCACTTTCCACCTCAGTCAGCTTTGCTAGCCCTTCTTTGAGGCTCCTGTTTTCCCCAAGAGATCTTTTAAAACAAACTTTTTGTTGTCCTTATGTTTCCTCACCAGCCTCATCTTATTCTGTGCTTTAGCACACCAAAACTGCTGTTATTGTACTAGGCCACTTTGTTACCTGCTCTTCTATATATGTAGATGTGTGTACATTCACACACATAAATTTTTTATTGAGACTCTTTTTTTACATTGTTGTCATTTGCTAGAAAGCCCTATCCTTGTAATAAAGCAGCACAGTTAACCAAACAAAAACAAAAAACATAAAACAACCTATGACATATTAAATATGTGGGGCACTGGGTGTCTCCAAAATAAGAAAGCTGGTTGCACTAGGATTTTGCACTGTTTCAAACAGACAGACAGAAGGTAACAGTGCATGTAAAATTTCTTGGAATAGGTAAACTAAAAATAACATACAGTACCAAGAAAACCTCACTTAGGTTTATGGACATCTAGATTTATGAGATTAATTCCCATTAACTACAGCCCTCCTCTGATGCTTCACTGTGGGCTCTTGACACTATTGTAGCAAAGCAGGTTCTCCCAAGCTACAAAGATTCACTGCATTTCATTTCAGTAAAAATGAGTTAAATGCCTACTATGTCTTAAGGCCCTCTGACTTGCACTACTAACACAACAGTTACAACACGTGGGATATTGTAATCTAATGGGGGAATGATGAGTATACAAGTAACTAAAATACCAGGAAAAATAGAATTCTTCTCTCAATTCCATTTCCCTAGTATCAATAGACTTATCTATCTTTACCATCACATGACCGACTGAAAGATGTAGAGAACACATGGTCCCATTTGACCTTATTGGGGCTTTACTATTTAAAAAAAATCACTTGATTCAGTAGAGCAAAATGCTACCTTAATGATTCTCCTCCAACAAGATGTCTCCCATGCATATGTTGAAATTATACATTTCTTGAGATCCATAATATCAAAGATAACTTTATTTGACCAACTTCTTGTTATTAAACTTACTGAGGTATTTGGAAGATTATTCAGGGAGTAGTGTAGAGAATGGATGAAAGAATGGATGAGAGAAGGGAGAGATGAGGCTGGTAGACCAACAGTCTAAATAGAGGAGATCAAGGTCTGAAATAGGATGGTTGGAAGTGAAAAGGGCGCAGGAGTGTAAAGTCAGAGTAGAAATGTCTGAATTTGACAAGTGATTGAGAAGGAAAGAACTAAAATTAACTCCAGTATTATAAGCATAGGTGATTGGAAGGTTCATTGTGTCTTTAAAAAAAAAGTGAGAAGTTCGGGAGAGGTGCTGGTTTAGGGTAGAAGATGATGGCTTCAATTTTAGATATTTTGTGCTTCTATAAGCTCCCAAATAGATTGAGAAATACATATTTGAAATATAATGATTAAACTTGAATGTTAGTTTGCATTTTACTTTTTCAGAGTTCAAAACACATAAAAAAATTTTAAAAATTTTACGCTTGGTCATTAATGTCAAAAATAGAAAATTTAGTTTATATTTTTGTCACATCCTGAAGGTAAATATTTCAGGAGCTCTTTTTAAAAAGTCTACATAATGAGTACTATCTGGCACAACACAAATCAGCTTTAACTATTATACTGCATGCTTAAACGTTAAGCCAACACACAACTATTAAATACCTACTATGAGCCAGGCACTGTGCTAAGTGATGGAGATTTTGTTATTCAGTTGTTTTGCAGTCCTAGTGGGCTATTCAAAAACAGTGTATGTGCTCAAAGAGTTCACAATCTAATAGGGAAGATTTCACACAGACAACTATGTACAAACTATATACAAACATACATATGTGTATGTATGTATATATAAATATATATACATACACACACATATATACATACACATATACACATATATACACACAAAGATATATACACACACAAATATATACATATATATACAGACACACACATATATAACACATATATTTGTTTACAGTATAACCTAGAGGGAAGACACTATCATTAATGGGGAATCAGGAAATATTTCTTGCAGATAGTAGGATTTTAGCTGGGGGTTGAAGGAAGCCAGGGATGACATGAGGTAGAAGTGAGGAGGGAGAGAATTCCAGGCATGGGACAGCTAGTAAAAATGAAGTTAGATGTTTGAAGAACAGCAAGGAAGGCATTGTCACTGGATAGCTGGGTATATGGAGAGAAATAAGGTATAAGAAGACTAAAAAGTAAGAAGGAGACAGGTTGTAAAGAATTTTAAAAGCCAAACAGGATTTCATATCTGATCCTGGGGGAAATATGGAGCCATAGGAATTTACAGAAAGGTGTGGTGGTGACATGGTGAAATAGCATTTTTAGAAAGATCAATTTGACAGCTGAATGGAAGATGGACTAGAGTGGGAAGAGGCAAGGTAGGCAGACCAACCAGCAGGCTAATGTAAGAACCCAGGTTTGAAGTGCTAAGAGCCTGAACCAGGGTTGTGGCAGTATGAAGGAAAGAAGGGGGTGATAATTCAAGAGATGTTGCAAAGGTGAAACTGACAGGCCTTGGTAGCAGACTGGATATGTGGGGTAAGAGTAAGGAGTCAAGGATGACTTTTAGGTGGCAAACCTGAGTGACTAGAAGCATACTGGTGCCCTAAACATTAATAGGGATGTTTGGAAAAGGGGAGAGTTTTAGGGAAAATGTGAGTTGTTTTCGACTTGTTAGGGTTAGAATGTCCATGGGACATCCAGTTTCAGATCCCCAATCAGCAATTTGGAAATGGAGACTGGAGGTCAGGAGAGAGGAGAAGGCTGGATAAATAGATCTAAGAGATCTGCTTAGAGATGATAATTCAATCCATGGGTGCTGATGAGATCACAAAGTGAAATAGTAGAGGGAGAAGAAAAAAGGGCTTTTCAGAGACTATTTGTTCCTCACTTTTTAGGAAAATAAGCATTGAAACAAGCTTGAAATAAAAATTTAAGTATGACAATACATGATCACTTCTATTTCAGTTTATATTTTTACTTTGTTGTTTCAACCAGCTGTAAAATGAAAAGGTCAATACTTCATGGGTTTGTAATTGGATCAGCACGGCAACTCCCTTCACCAGTACAGATCACAACTCATCTATCATTTAGTAGATAAGTCTTAGAGAGTTACTTGAAACTGAGAGAGATTAAATGGCTTACCCATGGGTACAGAGCTAGTAAATATGAGAGGCAGGATCTCATTTTCTTTATATATATAAAAGTGACCTCCACCTCTACCATGTTGATCTTAAGAAGAGCTATCAAGGATGTGTTATGCTGATATTGTATAAAACACACTAGAATTCAAGTCAGAATTTGCATTCACATAGCAGTTTTGTTTATTGCCTATTACTTTTGACAGGGTCTTTCATGTTGTCCTTGTGGATAAGATGGAGATGTGGGCCATATGATAATAGGTAAACAGTGAATGTATTAGTAAAATCCAGTGTGGGATTCGGAGTCAGAGGAGCAGGGTTTGAATCCTAACTTTGCCAACTGTTGTTGTTGAGTAATTTTTCAGTCATGTCTGACTCTTTATGATAACCATTTGGTGTTTTCTTGGCAAAGATACTGGAGTGGTTTGCCATTTCCTTCTCCAGCTCATTTTACAGATGAGGAAACTGAGACAAACAGGGTCAAGTGACTTGCCCAGGGTCACACAGCTAGTAAGTGTCTGAGGCCAGATTTGAACTCATGAAGATGAATCTTCTTGACTCCAGACCTGGCACTCTATCCATTGTGCGACCTGGATGTTCTCAACTTTTTCAATTACATTAGACAAATCATTCTCCCTCTCAGAGACTAAGTTTCCTCAGCAGTAGAGAATTAGATTCAATGACTTTAACCTGAACCCCTAAGATCCCTTCTGACTTTAAATCTATGATCCTAAAATATCTAGACTCAAAGAGTAGTCATCAATGGCTTATCAAATTGGAGTAAGGTCTCTAGTGGATTATGCTAGGAATATATCCTCTGTCATTGTGCTGTCCAACATTTTAATTAATGACTTAGAAGAAAGCACAGATGGCCTTCCTATCTTATTTGCAGATGACTCAAAGTTAAGGAAGGTCAATATGTTGGATGACAATGTGGAGATCCCAAGAGATGTCAACAAGTTCAAACACCAGGCCAAATTAATAGGAAGAAATTTAATTTGGATAAGTATAAAGCCCTACTCTTTGTTTTTTAAAAAACCAAATGACAAGCACACAAGGGGAAAGGGGGCTAGGCAAGAATTGGTACAAAAATGATTTGGAGGTTTGGGCGAACCACAAGCTCCAGATGGATGAATGAAAAAACACTTAAGTGCTCAACATATGCTAAGCACAAGGGATACAAATAGGGAAAGTGAAACAGTCCCTGCTCTCAAGAAGCTCACATACTAACATCAAGAGACAACACATAGAGGAGGCTAACTATAGGGTGGATGAGAATGCTCACAGATCCTGAGTGAAGGCACGGGAAAGCTGTCAAGGTTAGGGCTCCTTAAAGTGCACTGGGCGCTTTTCTGGCTGGCAGTTCTGCTTCAGACACAGTGCATAACCCCAAGGACACAGAGAAGCTCTATGAAGGAAGGGCAATGTCTGTCTTCTTTCTCCAGCGTCTTGCACAGTGCTCTTCACACAAGAAGTGTTTAACAACTGAGTCTTGCTTTAAAAAATAAAGTACTTGGCAGGTCAAATGGCAGCATGCAGGAGATCTGGAAGGTACAGTGGCAAGGCAGATGGTAAAGACTCATGGTCCTCCATCCTACCTGAAGAGTTAGAGTTGATGTTCTCTGGTTGTCCAAGTAGTGTGAACAGCCATATCTGCACTGCAGGGTAGGAGTGCCTGGAGGAGTTGGCCAGAGGATCTGAGTGGAATAGGGATTTTGCAGCTTCCTTCCTGTATGGATGGGGTCTGGAAGAGGTCAGTGCTCATTGAGAAGGAGGAAAGAGCACCTTGCATCAATTGCTCCACCAGGTTCCCAGTGCCAAAATGTGATCTGGGCAGCTGAGATTGATGGAGAAGGGAAAGGGTCCATGTTGGTGACTGTTCATTCTAAATATTTATTAACTTGTTTGTTTTTTTCAGGGTGAACTTGGGTCTAATTCTTTAGACTTTGAGATTATGACTATCATTTGGGAGGCTCTATAACACTTTCAATGAGCCAACCAATCAACCAATGTGAGCTAAAAAAACTTGACTTTATATTGTATGGGGGCAGTGTCTACAACAAAGGCAAAAGCCTCTCTATAACTTTGCCTCCACCTAGGCACATCTAGAGAGTATCACACGAATCTGCAATACCATCAATGGACTCACTCCAGTGACGCAAGTCCTAATAGGTAATTGGAACAATATTGACAACTAGGAAGGTGAGGAAATTGAAGACTATGCCATTAAGAATAAGATGAAGGAACTGGGAATGTTTAGCATGCAGAAGGGCCATCAGATGGAAACCAGATTATACTTGTTCTTCTTGGCCTCAGAAAAAAGAACCTGGTGCAATCAGTGGAAGTTGCAGAGAAATAGACTTAAACTTGACATATATAAAAACTTTCTAGTAATTAGAGCTGTCCCAAAAAAGGAATAGGCATCTTAAAAGGAAGACTTTAGGATATCTCTAAACAGACATAGATAGGATTTCTGTTCTAGGCTAGATAAGTGACCTCTTGAGGTCTCTTTCAATTCTGGTATCTCATGATTTACCATGGTACATTGGAAAAAGCATTGGCTTTTAATTCAGGATTCAAATACTGCTTTCATCATGTAATAACAGCATGACTTAAGGCAAATAAGGCTAAGATCCTCTCTAGGCTACAGTCTATAAAAGAAGGATTCGGATAAGATGGGTTTTGAGATCCCTTCTGGATCTAAATCTATGATTTGATGATTCTGTGATCTTTAGGGGCACTTCCAGATCTAAATCCTGTAATCCTATAAAAAGAACACGGGACAAAATCATTAAGTACTTTTCCTACTAACTAGAATCTAAATAGTGCTTTATGGTTTTCAATAGCATCTTTGATGCTACTACTTTGATGAATCTGTTTGTTACTTTGTTACTTTGATGAATCTGTGATATCATCGAGTGATATCACTGGATTGCATCCAGTGATGCAAGTCCTTATCCATCTTTGTCCTCTTACCCTGGGCAACTCCTACAATGAGTTAGTGTACATCCTCTCCAGGAAATCCCCTTGAAATGTTGGGGAGTCTTCTTGTAGGGGTCTCTTGTGTGAGATGACACGAACTATTCTTTGATTATCTCTTGCCCTTATCATACAACCAGTTCACCTTTTTCAAATCAACAAGCATTTATTAAGCATGTATTATATGCCAGGCACCATGCTACACTACATGCTGAGGAGCAAAGAAAGGCAAAATTAGTCTCCACTCTCAAGACAACCAAACAATTGTACAAAAAAGATAAATTAGAGACAATCTAAAACAGAAGACACTAGCATTAAGTGTAAACATGAGAGGCTTCTTGCAGAAAGTGTGATTTCAAGGAAGATTCCATTTATTCCTATGCTTTCTAGTGTTTTAATAGGAATGAGTGGTTGTATTTTGTCAAATGCTTTTTCTGAATCTATTGAGATGATCATGTGGTTTCTATTAGTTTTGTTGTTGATATGGTCAATTATGCTGATAGTTTTCCTAATATTGAACCAGCCCTGAACTCTTGGTATAAATCTTACTTGATCATAGTGTATTATCTTTGAGATAAGTTGTTGTAATCTCTTTGCTAATATTTTATTTAAAATTCTTGCATCTATATTCATTAGGGAGATTGGTCTATAATTTTCTTTCTCTTTTGGCTCTTTCCAGTTTAGGTATCAGCACCATATTTGTATCATAAAAAGAATTTGGTGGGACTCCTTCTTCACCTATTTTCCCAAATAGTTTATATAGTATTGTAATTAGTTGTTCTTTAAATGGTCCTGGAGATTTTTTCTTAGTGTTTGTTCAATTTCTTTTTCTAAAATATGGTTAAGTATTTCATTTCCTCTTCTATTAATCTGGACAATTTATATTTTTATAAATATTCATCCATTTCACTAAGATTGTCATATTTATTGGCATACAGTTGGGCAAGATAGCTCTTAATTATTGTTTTGATTTCCTCTTCTTTGGTGGTGAATTCACTTTTTGCATTTTTGATGCTGGTAATTTGGTTTTCTTCTTTCTTCTTTTTAATCAAATTAACCAAAAGTTTATCTATTTTATTGGGGTTTTTTTCAGTAAACCAATTTTTAGTTTTATTTATTAGCTCAATAGTTTTCTTAATTTCAATTTTATTAATATCTTTGGTTTTCAGAATTTCTAATTTGCTATTTAATTGGGGGTTTTTAATTTGTTCTTTTTCTAGCTTTTTTAGTTGCATGCTCAATTCATTGATTTCTTCTTTCTCTATTTTATTCATGTAGGCATTTAGAGACATAAAACTTCCCTAAGGACTGCTTTTGCTACATTACATAAGTTTTGGTATGTTGTCTCATTATTGCCATTTTCTTGGATGAAGTTATTGACTGTTACTATGACTTGTTGTTTGGTCCACTCATTCTTTAGGATTAGATTATTTAGTTTCCAATTAATTTTTAGCCTGTCTTTCCATGGCCCTTTATTACATTTAATTTTTATTGCATCATGATCTGAAAAGGACACATTTAATATTTCTGTCTTTCTACACTGGATTGTGAGGATTTTATGCCCTAGTACATGGTCAGTTTTTGTGTAGGTGCCATGTACTGCTGAGAAAAAGGTATATTCCTTTCTGTCCCACTCAGTTTTCTCCAGAGGTCAACCATATTTAACTTTTCTAAAATTCTATTCATCTCCTTAACTTCTTCCTTGTTTATTTTGTGATTAGATTTATCTAGTTCTGAGAAGGAGAGGTTGAGGTCCCCCACTAGTATAGTTTTGTTGTCTGTTTCTTCCTATATCTCCCTTAGCTTCTCCTTTAAGAATTTGGATGCTATACCACTTGGTGCATATGTTTAGTAATATTACTTCACTGTCTATGATACCTTTTAGCAGGACATAGTTTCCTCCCCTATCTCTTTTAATTAGATCTATTTTTGCTTTTGCTTTGTCCGAGATCAGGATTGCTACCCCTGCTTTTTTTTTTTTTTTTACTTCAGCTGAAGCATAATATATTCTGCTCCAGCAGAAGGTGTGATTTTAGCAGTGACTTGAGGGAAACTAGAAGGTGGATGTGAAGAGGAAGTACATTCAGGTAGTGAAAATGTGTGGAGTTGGAAGATGGAATGTCTAATGTGAAGAACAAGGAGGCCAATATCACTAAATCATAGAGCACATACAGGGTAGTAAGGTGTAAGAATCCTGGAAAAACAGTTTTTCTTGAGCATTTATTGGATGGTAAAGTGCTCCAATGTACTCATGCTAACCATTTCTTCATTGCCATTTGGGTGACCCTCGACTTCTAATTCTTCATAGACTGCAGTCTTACACAACACCCAGCCATTCACATCAGTAGAATATTGTTGCTATCGACTTCTAATTCTTCAGAGACTGCAGTCTTACACAACACCCAGCCATTCACATCAGTAGAATATTGTTGCTAAGAAGACGGGCTTTTATTTTAGGTAGAAGCTTGAGGTGATCAAAAGCACTCTACGATTTATCAAAGACCTCCTGCTCTCCTCCTGTCCAATTTATGGCCTAGCTCATTGTCCATGCAGTGTCTGATATATTTGAGCTGATGAACTGGGCTATCATAGTTGGAACAATGGACATTCACTTGGCTTTCCCAGCATGGATAGTTAGGTCTAACTCTTTTGATTGTAAGATTATGGATCTCATTTAGGAGGCTCTGCAATGTTCTCAGACTGATACAACGAGTACAAAGTCATCTATAAACAAGAGCATCTAGAGAACTTCACTATCTACAGCAGAGGTGTTAAATTCACAAGGCCTCAAAACTCCCCAGTGAGGCCCAATCAGATAAAAATGTAATTGGGACATGTTTAAAGATAAGTAAAAATGCAATACAGCATAGACAATGTACAAACTAGCCCACTTAGACCCCTTTTCTAATTGATGCAAGACCCCAGGCCATGCTTCACCTTCACATCCCACCTAGCCATTCACCCAAGCCCCTCACCATCTGCCTACAATTGTGCCTACATTTCACTTTCCTTACCTTGTCCCACCCTCTCCACCTCTTGTTCAGGGAACAGTAATCAAATTAATAGTACCATTGCTTCTGGAAAGGATATGTGAAATGACAGCTTAATAAAACAATGAATCACCTCTCATTCCCCAAACTGAAATTGTCTTCTCTGGTCACCATTTCCCAATGTGACTGCTTGAATGCAAGCAATCATCTCTCTTTCTGGATATCTCCACATGGCAGAACTCAGCAAGTACTTAATACTTCTTCATTCATTTATTCATGTATGTATTAATTCATATTCATTGTATTGTCTTCCCCCTCTAGAAAAAGGTCCCTGAGGGCAGGTATTGTCTTTTTGCTTATATTTGCATTCCTATGCCTTTAGCATAGACCCTGACACACAGAAGCATTTATCAAATGCTTGTTCATTTGACTTTTTTTTTTTTTGGCTCGCGTGATATTATTAATCAGTTGATCACTCAACACAGTCAGTTGATCACTCAACATAGTCATCTCCATTACTTCTTTCAAGGAATTCTATTCACTTTTGACATATACAAGGCAAATAGCTTGTTGGAGAGCCTTTAAGCTGGAATTTTGCTCTATTAAATATTTTTTAATAGTCAATACACAATAAGCAATTGGAGCTTATATTCTCCACACCATTCAGTTAGTTGTCTGACTGTAAAGATGTAGAATATCACTTATGAAAGCCTGCCTTTTCCTTTGTCACCTCTGCATTAAGGTTGGTCTTGATGCAAAGATGGATTATTCTCATAAAGATTTTGTAGAGATGGAAAAGTAGGTACAATGACTCGACAGTCACTAATATTCTCAATCCCTCTCCCCATCGCTCTCAACAAGATCCATGAATTTTTCCAAGTGTTCAGCATCCTCCTCTCTTTCAGAGAGATACCTTGGGAATCCATCTCTTACTTCTCCCCAAAATATCATCCTCTAGCATGACCACCATTGTGTATACTTGATCTACTCCAGCCAATTTCCCCATCTTTATTTCTTTTAGTGATATTTTTACTTTCCTTGTAGCAAATGCTCATAGGGGATTATGATATGGTGGTTCCACCATCATTGACCAAGGTAAGTTATGTAGCATTATCTCCATTTCTATATGAGGAAAGGGAAACTCAGCAGTGAAGCTTCAGTGAATCAGGACAGACCTTCTGACTCTAAGTTCAGTGTTCTTTATCACACTGTCTTGAAAATCTGCAAAATGCTTAGAATCTTCCAGGCTGCTAAAAAGGAAACAAGGGGCCTCAAGTGCTAAGGCCTGAAAAGACTGCTCCAGTATTAGGGTTTTGCCTCCCAATTGACAAATACACAGGTGCAGTCTGAGTCACTGCCACTGATAGATTATAAAAACAGAGCCTTACAGAAACAAACAACTGTTTCTTATAAATGATTCAGAAACAATTTCAGAATCCAGTCCTTGCCAGATTTTAGGCCCTACTAAATGATTGATTTATGTGTGGGATGTCCCTGACTAATCGTACTGGAAATCTCTAATACCTTTTGGTAAAGTTGACAGGAAATCCTACAAGTAAAAAACCCAAAGGAAGGAAACTACATTATGGGGACAGACAGCTCTGCTGGGTCATAAAGAATTAATCCAAGCTTAGTGCTGTAGAAGGGATGGGGACATGACATTGTGGTGGAAATGGTCCCACTAGAATAAATGGGAGACAAAACAGGAATACAAAGAAAAAAACTGAAGGCTTCATTATGCTTCTTTGTAATCATGTTATCTTGTTACATTTTTATGGTCACAAAGATCCTCTGGGTGTAATTTACTGCTCTTCTACTTCCGACTTTCATGTAGAAATCACCTATAGCAGCATAGTAGGTCTTTAGGGTCAATCAGTCACATGTTTTCTAGGTGAGATAGTTACCCTTGCATTCCCTATGACATCATCTTCCTTATTTGTTCTTGTCCAAGATCCTGAGGTAATCAAGGAGTCTGTTCTGGTACTTCTTCATTAATTACTAAAATTACAACATCTCATTAAATGATCAATTCTCAGCTGCCCTCATCAGTTTATTAAATATTACTTAAGAAATAATGTTATTTAACAAATTGGAGAGATCTCTTTTCCCATAAGCATGCTAATCTCTAAATACTGAACTCACTAATCTTAGGTTTAAATAAACATCAAGATTACTGGCTATACTACCTATTAGTAGTGTAACGAACGATACAACAAACAAATAATTATTCACAGTATATTGGCTGTAAGACGGATCACAGCCAAAGTTACTTTTAATGATCATTATGAATACAGACCTCCATAATTCTGGAAATATAGTTCTTAGGATACAAACCAGTCTCCAAGCCTCAGAAACAAGGCTAACGGATGCAGGGAGCTCTTGTTTATTGGTGGACATTGCTTTCAGGTCCATTATACTTATCAAGTTGTTGTGAACTGAAGATTAGGGCATTCTTACTGTTTTGGGGGTTTGGGATGCCCTTTATCCTTTATCTTTGGTCCCATCTTCATTTCCCATTTCAAATTCTTTGGCACTCAGCTTCTGGAATATCAATTCTTCATTACTCTTTATGTTCATTCAGCATTCCTATCCATCAAGGTCATAACTGTAACAGAGGCCAATTGTTTTTCTGCTGGTCCTATGCTGGTGGTGACTTTGCATCAGATTGTCATGACAAGTCTTGAAGTCTTTTGTATTTATAAATAAGATGGTTTTGTTTTCTGGTTCCACTTTTCAACTGGTTCTCTGCAAACTTCTGTCTTGAAATCTGTATAATCAGTTTGACTCTTACTGTGCTTATGGCTCTACCTCTACACAAGAGGATCTATACCAGTTTCTACCTAATTTTCAAAAAGTTGGTGGGCACAGTATTGGGTATGGAGTTCAAAGGCAAAACTGTCCCAGGGACATTTGCCCTGGGAAGCTTCCATGTCACCTCTCTGGTCCAGAGCAGTAGTGTCAAAGGAAAATAGACATGGATCCCTACCAGCTGCTTATTGACTTAGAAAACCACAAATTAACATCATCCGTGTTTTACTGTATTTTTCAAAATTTTGGTAAACATTTCCCTATTACATTTGAATCTGGTCCTGGCCCCACTGGGAGCACTGCCTGTGAGCCTCAAGTTTGACATTTCTAGTATGGAGTACCCTTTCCTGAACTGAGGGAGCAGTAAGTATACAAAGAGTCACACTGATAACAGATTTGAAGACAAAAGTTTATAGGGAATCTGCATTAAATTGGATGGTCTTTTTATTTTCTTCTCCTACTGAAGCTGGTGAATAGATTGTTACAAATGCTAGATGCTGCTTTCCAAAGATCACTTGGTTCAAATAACTTGGTTCATCTTAGTGGAGCAAATACACTGGGTGGCCCATCTCAGAACACATTTACTCTGCTTTCTTGCTGCAGCGGTGGCCTGCTGGAGGCCTCCTAGATTTCCCAAGCACTCAGCTGTCTGTTTAGGCTACCAAAGCACCGTAATAATACGCAAAGGGGAATTTAGACCCTCTGTCCCTTCCCATCCACTCATGCCTGGGCCTATCTTCTTTTTCCTTCTTCTTCCCAAATTGGCCACCCTCTTCTACCATACCTAGTAGTTCCTCATTTCCCCACATAAATAAAATATAAATGATGAACATATAAAATATTTTGACCCCAAAAATGCTGGATAGTTTTTTAGTCTGGAAATTTCATGACATCAGGAACATAATAATAATAATCACCCTTAGTTTATAATGCCTTTCCAAATTCTAGCTTTATTAAACATTTTCTTTAAAACTAGAATGTACAAATGTGTTACACACTGATTCAGTTCTTATTAGATAAAACAATATGAACTTTCTTAATATCAAATCTATAAATGAGATCCAAACATAATGCAAAAATGTGACTTGCCATTCAAGTTTTTCTAATCTAGAGAAAGATCTTAATATAATCCCTGCCACTGTCCATTTTCTATTCATGTTTTACCGCATACTGAATATCTCGAGTTTCCTTTATTGCTATATAAGATGGCTTGCTATTTCCCATTTTCAGCAATTTTCATCTTTCTATATATCATCATTATTTTTTTTTCCTGATGATGGCCTAAAATGCCCAAAGTTGGAGATACAAATGGAAGTTACTGAGGCCTATTTCTGTAAGAACACAGTGGTCACTGTTGTCTATAACCTCCTGAGCATCAAGAGCAAGCTAAGTACAGCTGCAGAGATGACTTTAAAAGTACTCAGGACAAATAAAATATTTTCATTTGTTCAAGCATGTATTAAGTTCCTACCTTGTGTAGAACATTGTGCTAGATGCTACAAAGTTTGATATACATTTAGATAATGCATAGTGTTTACTGGCTAGTAATACATAAAATTACAGTTCCGCTTTGTTTTTTCAGGGTTGTCACTTGGGTGTCTTAAAACTACAACACCTACAGCATTGGATATATATTGTTTGGGCACAAACCTCTTACAGAAATCATAGGATACAAATAAACATGAGACTTTTTAGACATCACATTCCCAACACAGCAACCTATTTTTTTAAATTAATTTTTAAAAGTATGTTATCCTCCATTGTGCAGAAGAATCAATAAATCAATAAAAAATTAGTAAGTACCTAAGCAACCTATCTTTTTATTAATTTTTAAAAGTATGTTATCCTCCATCGTGTAGAAGAATCAATAAATCAATAAAAAATTAGTAAGTACCTACTATGTGCCTGGCATTGTAGATGCAAAGACAAAAGCCAAAGTCCCCACCCTCAAGTAGCTAACCTTCTCTTGAAGAAAACAGCATGACAGGTACATGTATGAAATACAAGATAGACACATAGTGACTGGAGTGATGGGGGAGAATATTAATAATTGAGGTGAATCAGGGAAGAGTTCGTGCAAAAGATGCCACTTGAGCTGAGGCTTTAGGGAAATGAAGGAATCTATGAGGCAGAAATAAGGCAAGGCATGGGAAAGAGCCTGTACCTTTGTATAGAGACAGGAGATGGAGCATCATGTGTGAGGAATCGCAAGAAAGCATGTTTTTTTTGTTTGTTTTGCTTTCGCATTTTGATGAGGCAATCGGGATTAAGTGACTTGCTCAGGGTCACACAGCTAGGAAGTGTCAAATGCCCAAGGCTGGATTTGAATTCAGGTAAGAAAGTTTGTTTTGTTGGACCACAGAAATGTGTGAAGGAGAGCAGTGTGTAACAACACTAGAAAGACAAGCTGAGGACAGATTGCGACTTGCTAATTACTAAATGTAAGTATTTATTAAAAGTACCTACTGTGACTCAGAATATAACTGAACCTGTGAGAAGTGATAAGGCCCCCACGTGAGAGTGAACAGAAAAAAAGAGAAGAGGGGATACACAATCAAGGCTGGTTTTGGAGTCAGTAAGAGCTGGGTTAAAATACTGCTTCAGATACATACTGCCTATGTGACTCTGGGGAACTGACTTAAGCTTTCAGGAATTCCTTCTGAACATACATCTCAAACGAGTTGCTCATCTGCAAAAATGAAAGCAGTTTCCAAAACCACAGACAAAAAGACCTGAGCTCCACCGTGTACTAGTGACATTCATTGACAGCCAACATAACTTCATTTAGAGACATTTTTAAAGGGAAAAAAAAATTTTAAAGGGGTTTAAGTACGGCTTTAAATTCTCTCCCAGATGTGGCCGAATACACAGAATATCTCTTACGTTCTTGTTCAATTCTTGGCCCCAATTTAAGTTATGAGACTTTGACCTTGAAGCTGCCCAGAAGAGACACCACTGTACACCAGAAGTTGACACAAGCATTTCTATTTTTATTTATTTGGGGGTGAGGCAGTCGAGGTTAAGTGACTTACCCAGGATCACACAACTAGGAAGTGTTAAGTGTCAAGTATCTGAGGTCGGATTTGAACTCAGGTCCTCCTGACTCCAAGGGCCAGTGCTCTATCCACTGCACCACCTGGCTGCCCTGACACAAACACTTTTAACATCACATTCTTTCCTGCTGCTATCATCTCTGCTGAAGTGAATCAAAATTAGATTTCTTAGAATGCTCCAAAAAATGAATGCACGCGGTTTGCCAGAATACTATGGGCTGATTCTGATGTAACCAGTTGATTTGGAACACTGGAATTCCATTTTTTTCCTGTCCTGCCCCCCTCCCCCGACTTCCTATTTGCTTGTAAGGATAGTTACACCCCAGAAAGGTTCCTTTGGTTACATAAAATTCTGTTTGTGAAATGACATCATTGCCCCATTCATAATTCTTGTCTTGTTATAGTTCTTCCAGTTGGTAGAACTTTCAGAGCTTTTGCCTTTGAAAAGTGGAAGGATCTCAATTTTGGATATTGTCATGTTTTCACCATTTTTATTTTGTTATTGTTTTCTTTTTTGTTTGTTTTTTTAAAATAAAGCTATATAAAACTTATGGATTAAAAAAAAAAATACCTGAGCATAATGCACTGAACTTAGCTTACATTTAATAAAATTTGTTGAACTGACGCCATTTCTTTCATCCATCATATTTTTATGCTTTTTTCTTTGGAAATGTTTTGAAACCAGTCCTGAGTAACATAGGCAAGTGAGTACATAACTTTAAATCTCGGCTATTTATAAACCAAAATATTTTGTACTAATTATTTTTAGCCATGATATACTAGGCACTATTAAAAATGATAAGGTTTCAGGATGTACAGTACATAGTCTTCATATATGGGCACATATTAAGCTACCAAAAAATGCTTAGACATCACAGTAAAAAGAAAATAAAAAGCCTGTTTCATTTCTACATAGTGATTCACACTCTAGAAAATGGTTTTAGGTCAGGGAAACAATTCCCATACAAACACAACTGAACTAAATAACATAAATGAATTCTAGGCTATTTTTGATAATATTTTGTGGTGTGGAACTAAAGAACCACAATTACAAGAACATGCCACTAGGTGATGCTCTTTATCAAACTTCCCTCCAGTCGAGTAATCTGTGTTAGCAGGCACCATTCTTAATAATAATAATAATAACAACAACAACAACAATAATAATGATAACAATATGCAAAAAAGCAAAGACATTGCATAAACTGGATTATATCCTGCATATGTTTTGAATTAGAGATATAGTTATATTAAAACACATTTATAACTGACTAGAGGGGAGTTGAGAAGAATGAGTATTACTGTCCCACTTAAAATGCTGGGCCTATTGCTCCCCAAACTTGTTTCTAGAAAGTAATTTATAATTTTCATGTTTATTAAATAATTTTATATTCACAGCTACTCTGTAAGGTAGATATAGTGGAAAGAATATTGGCCTGGAAGAATTCAGAAGAATTTTTCTGCCGCTATTACACTCATGCAACAAGAGCCAATTCCTGTGCCCATCTGCAAATGAGGGAATGAGATTAGATGAACTCTATGGTGCTTATGACTCTAAGTAAAACAGCTCTTACTAACTTGCTCCACAGGAAACTGAGGATCAGAGAGATTAAGTTAACTAGCATCTAATGACTAGCAAGTAGAAGAACCAGAGCCAGAACTTTAGCTTATTACTTATTACTTGCCCTCCTTGCCTTAAAGTACTATTATATGGATGACACAAGATAATGTATATGAAAGGGCTTAAGTATAACGAACATATGTATCATAAATATGTTCATGTCTAAGACCTCTTGGGTAATAGAACTGAGTGATACTTAAGAGATGACATCTTCTAACTTTTCACAATATAACAATCACTTCTTTCATGTAAAATACGAATTAAGTCAAGGGGAAGAACAAGGAGCATAAATTGGAGTTATCATTATTATTCTTATTAATAAGAAGAATCTTACATAATTTTTATGAATGACTTGTGATAAGTCACATAGTTCTTTAAGGTTTACAAAGTGATTTATTTATATTAACTCTACAGAGAAGGTATTTTTACTCCCATTATACAGACAAGGAACCTAAGGCCCAAAGAGTTTAACTTGTCAACTAGTAAGAATTATGGGACTTGAACTTCATTATCTCCTAACCTCACATCCAGTGTTTTTTCTACTACAACATTCTATTTCTACAATAAAGGAAAAATACGAGATTATGACTTTTTAACGTGAATTATCTACTTAATATCAACTAATTAATATTTGTTGAAGTACCACACCCTAATGAGATCCCTTCACATCAGAGATTAAAATATTCCATTAATCCTGAATATTGTTCAGGCTTATGACTTCTGATCATGTAGGTTTCTAAATAATAATACTAAAGAAATTACTCAACATTTAAAATCTTAAGAGACATTCCATGAGAAAACTCAAAATGGAAGCATCAAAATTAAAGAAGCAGTATGTTGAATTAAAAAAAAAAAAGAGTTCATTTTTATTGTTCCAAGAGAAATTTAAGAATGGAATCTGTTTTTAATGAAATCCCAATGACAGAAAACTAGATCTGGAAACAGTCTTTTCAGGTCATTTACTGATGCCATTTTACAGAGGAAAAAAATGACTCCAAGAAAGCAAGTGATTTGACCATGGTTACATAACTGGTTAATAACAGAGGCAAAACTAGAACCTGGCAACCCCTAATTCCAAGTCAGGGAGCATTCCACTGTCCTGTATATAATTTCACAGGCCTTTGTACAAGATCTTCAAGTTGGTTAGATTTTTGCACTTGGAGATTTGTTTTTGGTATAGCTGCTGTGATTACTTTGTTCCTCATCTTCTGATTCATTTAAGTCAAGGTCAAAATCTAATTCGTCATCACTTTGTTCCTCTTCAAATCTTCTGTTTCTTCTCCTGCAGTGAGATATCTCGTCACTTTCAACGTCTGCTGTCTTCTCTAGTTTGTTACTACTGATCCTGATGGAGAGAGGGGAAAAAATCCAATTACCTGCCAGGCTTTTATTATTCTCTTGTTCAGTAATGGCAGAGGGAGTCTTTTCAACAAAATTTTATTTTTTTTGTGCCTGATCAGCAAGAATTTCAGTGAAGTAAATATGAATAAAGATCCCTGAAGATTAAGTTACAAGCTCAGCTAATAATAATGTTGCTGGTCATATGCCAAGCCCAATCAAATTAGTACATGACATTCATTACAGAAAAACTGTTTAACACAAAACAAAATCAAAACCATAAACAAAAAGTCACCATCACAATATTCTAATCTATTTTCAGTTTCTCTGTTTTGTCCACTGTCAACCTGAGTCTTGTTTTGATGACAGTAAAAATTTAAAAATTAGTTTATTTACATATTGCCTAAGTCTTGTAGATTAAACACTTTTTATATTTTCTTGGGATAGGGATAGAACCATGGATCCCTACTGTGAAAAATGGGGCTTCTAACTGAAATCAAACAAAACTAGTCTGAGAACTTCATGTTTACATGGAAGCTCCATTTTAGCCCAAGGAGGCTGTGTACATCACCTACGCAAATAACACAGGTATTCACTGACGGCTATTTATTCCACTTTTGCGAAGGAATTTGGGCCTAAAACCTCTCTAAGGAGAAGTAGATTTGACCAGAAGCTAAGGAGGAAAGGGTAGTTGGGGTAGAAGAATAGATGAAGGGTACCTGGGTTTGATGGTGTGAAGTGTGAAGTGTTAAGTGCAACAGCAGTGCTTGTAAAGAACAACAAAATAGAATAAGATTTGACCACATACTGACTCCCCTCTCAATGGTTGCACACCAAGTAGCAAATGAAGTTATACCAAATGCTTATGTCATAAGGCTCTTAAGTTAGTCTGCATCCCCAGAGGCAGTATTTACAGGAATAATGGCAACAGCCAATATATTCCAAATAAAGACATATGGTTATCCATTTACTATAACAAAGCAAAAAATGCACCATATCTAAGTTCACAGCTATTTATTTTCCTTTCTATGTCAGGTAAGCAGGTCTTACATGAACCAG
This sequence comes from Vombatus ursinus, assembly GCF_900497805.2. NCBI lineage: Eukaryota > Metazoa > Chordata > Mammalia > Diprotodontia > Vombatidae > Vombatus > Vombatus ursinus. The sequence goes on from NW_020954610.1 coordinate 36,627,771, forward strand.
AGAAATACAGAGTATACTCTGAATTCAATGACCTCAGTCAGAGAGAAACAAGGCTTGACTTGAATGAAATTGTGTTACAAACAAGAAAAAATTTTTTAAAAATTAACATAAAAACATTAACTCATTAGGGCTGATTAACGTGAAAAACAGTTGTTTTTGTTTTGAAGGCCCCATTCAAGTGCAGGGATATGGGGAGTAATGCTCGAAATGCACAGATTTGATCACGTTATGGGGAAAGAACTATTGAAAATTTTTAAATTGAAATTCTCTTACAATCTGTTTCCACAAATTGATATTGACCCATCGTATAATTTTACTGAAATATAAGCCTTATTATTAGTTAATCAGCATACTTCAATGAAAGAAAACTCATGTGCATCAAGCAGTGGAAGAGTGAAATAAACTTTCATGGAAATAAATACTCACGGAATAACAATTTCTTCTTTCTTTCCACATTTAGCACAAACTTCAAGTTCACAAGCACATGGTTTACAAATTATGTGATAAGAATCCTTCACTGTCTTTTGTAAACATTTAACACTAAAGAAGAAAAAAAATTGATATCATTTCAATTCAGATGTTTGAATTACCTCCTATCAAATGTTTATCCTTTTCTTTCTCCTCCCAATAAAAAGTTTCACACATGCAAAAATTAAAAAGAAAATCTATTTTTACCAACCTCATTCAACAACTGTTTAGGAAGCACATGGAAGGGAACCTAGTAGAGGAAATAATATACACTAAAATAGTAATACTAATTAATAATAAAATTAGAATATAGTAACAAAGACTGTTATGAATGCCAAAGAAATAAAAAACTACTTTTGTCTAGGATGACAGAGAAGGTTTCACAGAGGCTGCATTTGAATGAGGCCTTCAAAAAGGGGCTGCAATTCCACAAGTGAAGGTAAGGGTAGGAGGAGAGATTGAATTCCAGACTAGGGTGATAATGTGAATAATGGCATGAAAGTGTGAAAAGACAGAGTGGATGAAGATAATGACAAGTAGTCCTGTTCAGCTGAATAGAAACTATATGAAAGGGACTAGTTCATAGAAGGAAAGCTAGAAAAATGGACTGGAGTTTGGCCTTAATTTTAATAAATGATATAATCAAAATTATCCATTTTGACAATGAAGAACCACTGAGAGAGGCAAAATAGTATAACAGACAGAAACCTAGCTTCAGAATCAGAAAGACCCGTCATTGAAACATACTGGCTGTGTGACCCCAGGACAAATCAACTCATAACTCACTAAGACTTAAGTCTCAGAAGACTTGCTGAACTACATTGATAGAGGGAGTTCCTTCCTTACATCAATGAAGTAACAAGTCCAAGTGAAAAAAACAAGGCGCAGGGGGTGGGGGGACCAGGCTGTTGGGAGTAGTAATCATTGAAGGTTTCTAAGTATGGGAGTAACGTGATCAACTCTGCGCATTTAGAACATTACTCTAGCAATGAAAGGTAAAACAGACTGATGTAGAAAGAGCCTGGCAGTGGGAAAAGACCACTAAGAATCAAAGTTGAGGATCACAAAAAGAGCAATGAAGAAGCACATGGTAGGTAGGCATGAGCATAGTATGAGAGAAACATATGCCTGTGAAAAAAGATAGGCTGGTCATGTAATAAGTATGGGGAACAAGTTAAGGAATGGCCTGTGTGCTCTACTGGTTTCCGTGAAATGTCAAGAGAATGAGAGAAGGTACCTATCAGATCAGGTGGGTCCCCTGTAATGAAATGATGAGAGTCACAAGATGGGCAAGCAAGGATGGGCTCTGATTTGCATTACTAGAAAAATACCTAGAATGATGCAACTTCAGATCTACTGGAATATCCAAGAAATAACTGACATAGACTGCTTTAAGTTTTACATAATGTTTTACCAATATTAGCTCCTTTGAACCTCACAACAACTCTGTGAAGTAGGTACTATTATCCTTATTTTCAAAGTTGAGGAAACTAAGGATCAGAAAAGTCAAATGAATTGTCCATGGTCATCCAGCTACAAAGAGTCAGATGTAGAATCAAAACTTAGCTGTTTCTGACTCCAAAGTCAAGTATTCTTTCCACTATGGTAAGTCAATCTCCTCATTTTATACATAAGGAATCTGAAGACCAGATAAGTTGAGTTGATTTGCCCATTTTCACAAAAGGAGTAAAATACAGAATCAGGATTTGATCTTAAAATTTTCTGCTCCAAATTTAGCATTCTTTTCAATAAACTACATTATTCCTAATGGGAGTTCTGCATGAGTAATTGCCCCAATATTAGAAATATCTATTAAACAAGTCTTAATTCATCATCACTGCAGTGCCATTTTAAATTAAAATAGGCACACCACCAACCCAATGTCATGAAAGCCATGAAGCATCTTCAAGAATGTCTGTTAGGTTTTTAGTCATAGTTAAAAGATTTTCTATCACAAAATATATTTTTTTAAAAAGAGGAAAATGATGAACTGAGATTTCCTCTTAAAAATACACTAGGAAAATAATAGTGTTTGTGCCTTATTTTAATTTCTTTGGAAATGCTCACAATTTGAACATCTTGCTGGCCTACCTAATACTGAATCATTTGGCTTTAATTTCGTGGAGTCACCACAAAACAACAGATCTTTTGCATCCATTTCTGTCCAACCTCTAAGAAAAAATAATTCCTAAGAAAGGGTAAATGATCAATCTTTGACCAGATTCTACAGACAATTATTAAAGTAGATGTTATACAGGAGAAAGAACAGAGCTATTCCTAACATCATAAACACAAGTGTCATTGTCAGTGAAGGCAGAGATGATTACACATTTACAATCAAAAAGAATAAAAGCTCAAAGAAAACACAAATTATGTTTTCATGTGGACACATTATAGAGATAAGTATATACATGCATACATAAAGAAGAAAAGTGAACCGATTTAATTAGTGAACATAATGTTCATCAAATGGTCAAAAAAATGATCAAAAAGACTAATCTTAAAATTTTAAAGCACAAGAATACATATAAATACAAAAAAAATCCCAAACAAACAAAATTAACCCTCAAATCAAAAATAATTATTGAGTGCCTATGATGTAAAGAACATTATGCTAGGTGTTGGAGAAATGGATAAATACAGCTTACTAGGGTGTGAGACATATAAAATATAAATAGCTAAAATATCCAATATCAAGACTAATAAAACAAAATATTAGGTCATTACCAACCAGGAAGCCATGAAAGGTTTCTTGGAATAAGTAGCATCTGAGTTGGATTTTAAAGGATGGGTAGAAAACTTAACAAGAAAAAGGAAGGAATGGAGGACACAATAGGTACAAGGAACAACTTAAACAAGGGCATAAAGTTGACACTGTGCATCTTAAGAGAACAAAGAACTGTCCAATTTGTGGAGAAATACACAGCAGCTTCTACCTCCAGAAAGAAAACTGATTAACGCTGTGTGCAGATCAAAGCATATTTATTTCACTTTATTTTTCTTGCTTTTTTTGTAAAATGAAAATATATTTTGCATGACTTCACATGTATAATACATATCATATTGCTTTCCTTCTCAATGGGTTGGGGAGAGGCTCGAGGGAGGGACTCCAAATTCAAATTCAAAATTTTAAATTGAATGACAAAAAATACATAAATAGCAGGAAATATACAGATGGACAGAAGTTGCAGAGGGTCTTGTATGTCAAGTATTGAAATTTAAAATTTATCCAGTAGACAATAGGGAGTCATTAAAGATTTCAAAAAAGATGAGTGATATGAAAAGATCAATGTGAAGAAAGATTATTATTACACTGGTATGAAGACTGGATTGGAGAGGACAGATAAGACTCAGAGAACTAAACTATCCCAACAGCCTTGGCAGATGGAAACAAAGAGCTGATCTAGGATTGTAGTTGTGCGGCTAGAGTGGAAGGGTAAGATTTGAAAGATGAGGATGAGACAAGATGGACAGGATGACATCTCTAGTCCAGGCATCATCTCTATCTATTCACCAAAGGAACCTTGAGCTCTGTCCCTGGGACCATCCTGGACTTTGACATGTGAACTTTTGCTTTATCTTGCCTGGAACCAGATTTCCATATCATTTTCCAGACATCTCCATACCGTACATCCCTACATGCTACACAGATCCCATTAGCTCCTCATTCCATTTTGTCCTCCCTCATTAGAATGAAAGCTCTTTGAGGGCAAAGACTTTCTAGTTTATTTGTATTTGTATCTCTGGGGCAGCTAACTTGCACAGTAGCATTCTTACTGGGTCTAGTCAGGAAGACATCTTCCTGAATTCAAATCTGGCCCAAGACATGTAGTAGCTGTAAGACCCTAGACAAGTCACTGAGCCCTGTTTGCCTCCATTTCCTCATCTGTAAAATGAGCTGGAGAAGGAAATGGCAAACCACTCTGTATCTTTGCCAAGAAAACACCAAATGGGGCCACAAACAACTAAATAACATTTGTATCCCCATTACTTGGCTCACAGAAAGGATTTAATAGGCTAACTCCCTCTCTCTGTCCTTCTCTCTGTTTCCCTTGTCTGTCTCTATTTGTCAATGCCAAGTAGCCTCTCACCTATTATAATAATAAGAAAAAAAAGACCCAAACTCCAAATAGTCCTTTATCCTCTATTTTCTATTTTTTTATTATTTTCTCATACCTATTAGAGCAATGATAAAACATGGGGATCACTGATCTCAGGATATCTATCCTATATAAACACAGCAATTAAATACAAACACAACAATAGCAGTTCTACGGAGCCATACTTGTCCCACTAAAGCTTCAAATCATCTATCATTAATTGACCAACTGGCAGAGCTTTAAAAACCACGATGTGTTTAGGGGAGCACTCTCTAATTAGCCAAACAATTCTAATCCAAAGAAATTATTGTCACTTCTTCCAGCCTACCAATTATGTATTTCAAAACAGGTTTAGAATCTGCAGTGCCTTTTTTTGTTGGAATAAGAGGGTTAATTACAATAATTCCTAAAATGTATAAACTACTGAATGATGACCAAATATTTCAAGGCTATTTTTTGGAAAAAAGATTACAACTAGTATTTCAGGGCAGGGCTTGTAATAAAAGGGCTCACAACCCTAATCAACACTGAGAAAACGAAAATCCAGACATAAATGTATAACTCATTAAAGAAATGAAAATATAGTTACCTTTAAAATAATTAAGATTCAAATTTCCTGTTAAGATTTCAGTGTGGGGTTTATAGTTATACTACATTGACATAAACTGTGAATACAAGCTCCTGGGACTAAAACTCAACTATCAAGTAAACTCATCTTTCTGGTATGTGGTGACACAACATTCTTTCTTGTCAATGATTAACTTTTAACAGTCTCATCTATTAAAAGAAACAGGAGTACTGTAACTGTAAAGTATAACACAATAATAATGCTTGGCTATAATGCTGCATAGCTCACTGATAAATATGGAAGAAGTGAAATGAGGAAGAAGTGAAATGAAAATTCAAACTTGCTTACTGTTCAAGTAAAATGTAGAGTAGGTACAAGCTATATACAGTATATTACTCTATATACTCTATATATATACTCTATATGATTTGCCCTATATACTATATATACTCTATATATATACTCTATATGATTTGCCCATGAAAAGTACTGTAGGAAATAGGAAAAAAAAATAGGCTAATCATGTAGTGAGAGGTCAAGTACTGCCCAGTTATAGAAAAAATATTGAAAGGCTCAGAGAAAGCACTCCAGCTTTTAGGTGATGCTCTAGGGAGGATTTATGTTAATATATGGACATAAATGGGCTGTGACCTCCACTGGGGTATGAGTGTCCTTACCCATGAGATTATAGATGTGTTATTCATTTTGTAAAAATTCTAGCATTAATCAATCAATAAGCAAGGATTAAACATCTAATATGTACCAGGCACTGTGCTAGACAGTAAAGATCAAATCTGATTAGAACAGTGGTATCCAAAATGGGGTACATGCAGCCTGCCACAGTACACAAGATGATCCTCTGGAATGTGGCAAGAAAAGAACTTATATTTATGTTTAAAAAAGAAATTAAGCTTTAATAACAGTTAATACGTGAACTGATATTGGCATCCTCAGTGCTCATTAGGCAGTCACATATAATGAATGATACATGAGAGTTATTGGGAGCTCCACAAAGTAGAGGTGTTGATAATAGAGCCCTCACTCATTCACTTTCAGCATACTAACATATTTTACAGTTCATACATACCTAGTTAATTGAATTTATAGATTATATTATCTAGTTCTAACTAAACTAGCTCTCATGAAATGGCCAGGTAGCTTAAAATATTCTTTCAAAGAAACTAGGTATTAGAGACGAATATTAATACAAGCATAAAAAAAAATTATGCAAGCATAAGTGAATAAGAAAATGTCAGAGCAGATACTTCTTCATGTCCCAAGTTCTTTGTCAAACACATTACAAAGAAACACTACGTTGACTGTATTTTATCCAACAAATAATCATATCTAAAAAAAGCCCCGAGAGGTCAAAATTATCACGATTAATGTAAGTAAATATATTAGACATATTGATTTTGAGATACCTGAAGTTCACAACAGAATAAATAATGATCAAGAAATCCAATAAGGAAGTACAGGAAATGATTACTTCCACTCCAGCACTGCACAAAAAGCCTGCCAGAAACTGAAAGACCAGAGGAAAAGGGGCTGCCCACAGTCAGAGGCAGTGCACACCAACAAGCTCTAAGCTTGGAGACAGGCCAGAGACAAGGGTGGCCTGCAGGACGCTGTGTCCGAGAACAGCAAGAGTGAAGGGTTCCCCAGAGAAAAGTCCCAAAGTGGACAACACAAGCCCTAGGGAGCAACAGCTGACAGTGATATACATGACAACATTTAAACCAGGGGCAGTGAGGTACCCAGGGGTTTTGGGGTCCCTAGCACTCTGTCTTCAGATGCTATAGAGGGCCCTGAAATTCAGTGCTCTCAACCTGAAAAATCCAGAAGGGCCAAGTACTGAGGCTGAGGTCAGAACAAGGTACCCAGGTGACCCAGGGTAAGCCTATGCAATGCTCGACACCTGGCCAAAAGATGTAGCAAGAGGTTGAGTCTGGTACTGATACAAAGTCTCAATTCAGAGCTAAAGATGGAGAATTAAGTAAACCAAACAAGAGCTGACCAGTATAAACACTGTAGATAATAGAGATGCCCAAAAAATCCAGACCAAAAGGAATGACAAATATAAGCAGAAACTCAAAGGAAAAAACTGGATTTTCCATAAAGACTACATGAATAGCTAGAAGAAATAAAGCAAAAGATAACAGGTGAAATAAAAGCTCTAGAGCAGTGGTGTCAAACTAAAAAAAAAAAAAATGCACATTGACTTAGAAAACCTCAAATTAATATAAGTTATGTTGTATTATATTTTTATTCTGTTAGATATTAACCCACATTAGTGACAATACTGTTTAACACAGCATGGCCAAGGGGAGATCCCTAGGACACTCCTTTAGAAACTTCTGCCTTCAAGATGACATTGATACATTGAATATTTTTGTTTGAAGCAGTTTTCAAGTCACCTAACTATACCAATACCTAGTTCAAGTGTAGTCAGGAAGACCTGAATTCAAATGTGGACTCAAAACACTTAAAAGCTGTGTAACCCTGGGCAAGTCACTTAACCTCTATCTACCTCAGTTTCCTCCACTGTAAAATGAGGATAATAATAGTACCTAACTCCCTGCTATGAGGATCAAATGAGATATTTGTAAAAGTACTTACTTAGCACAGTGCTTGGCACATAGTAGGCACCTAATAAATGCTTATTCTCTCCCCCTTCCCTTCTCACTTAAATTTAGGTATACTGTGCATCTCTAGCATTTCCCTGATCTTCCTATCTAGAGTGTCGTAATCCTGTCATAAAGGGAAATTGGCTTAATGCAGCATAACCTGTTCTTGATGACATCATGTTGGCTCTAAATGACCAATATTTCCACTTTTAAATGCTCACAAATTAATCTATTTTAATGATACATTCTAGAATTTTGCCAAGTTTGCTGTCCTGTTCTTCCCTTCTTCGAGGCAAGTGGCATATCCCCTCTCCTCCATGATTTTGCAATATTACTGACAGTGGTTCAGCAGTCAGTCACAACCACTATAGATCTCTTGGTAACCTTAAGTGAAGTTTGTCTGGTCTGGTGAAGTGATCTCACTGAGAGAAGTAGGTCCTCTCTTATCTTCTCATTTATCTTAAGTTTCAATTCCTTATTTAATTCTTTTGTTTTCTTTTTTCAAATAAAAAAAATTCTTTTCCATGGCAAAGAAAATAAAATGAGAGTTGGAATAATTTTTCCTTCTCTCTTTTATTCATTATCATGATCCATTTCACTCTGCAGAGAAAAGCTTTCTCTTGAACAACAGCATAGCTTTTAAAAAAAAAAACAAAACCTTTTTTTGGTTCTTAACATTCTGGCACAAGTTATGTATACTTCATGCAGACACACACACACAATTACATATGTGTACTTAATAATAATAGTTTTTCCCCAAAAGAACAGCTTGTGTTTAGTTTTTTAACTCGATGGTTTGGGTAGGCGTTAAATTATTAAGAACATATAGTCAAAAATACATGAAAACTTAGAGGGTATTTCCCCTCAAATTGCCTAAAAATTAAATACTTAGAGTGGGAAAGATTCTGAAAATACATCTTGTTTCAAAACACCTGTTTTTAATAACTATTTAGAAATAAAATGGACTTATGACTTTTGCAGAAGCCAATACATGTGAGATCAGTCAGACTGATAAAGCATCAGTAGCACTATACAACTTATATACACTAAGTCTTGTAGAGTCTTATAAGTGGTTTAATGACTAATTCAGAACAATTTGTAATTAACACAAAAAAAACCATTGCACTAAATAAAAAACAAAATTATACTGATATAATTAGGATAGTAGAATTTTTTAACATATTGAAGAATCACAGAAAATTTATTTTCAAGAATTTTAAGAGTTTTAGAGCCAAAATTTAATTATTTATGCCAATTTAAGCAGTAATATGATTAGAAAAGGAAACGGGTGGAATACACAGTAAAAAATAAGAAAAAGTAGAGGCAGCTAGGCAGTGCAATGGATGGAGATCCGGCCCTGAAGTCAGGAGGACCTGACACTTACACATGACACTAGCTGTGTGACCCTGGGCAAGTCACTTAATCCCGATCACCTCACCAAAAAAAGCCAAAAAAAAGCCAAAAAAAAAAAAAAGGTCCGCACACTGCCCCAGTCATAAGTTGGTATCCCCAAGATGCTCAAAGAATGCGGGTAAAACCAGCAGTCTACTGGAAAGACATGGAATAAAAAAAAAATCTGAAGGATGAGGTAAAGAAAAGCTAAAATCTACATACATCAAAGAAATACCTCCAATGATAAAAGGATGGATCTATCCAAGTATGAAGGTAAAAAAAAACGCATTAAAATAACCATTTCCATATGATTAATATGTTTTCTGTAATTCCAAAATTTTCTGATTTACTCATCAAAGGAATAGAGCGAATACTTATGTGAAACTTTCATCTGAATCAAATAATAAAATGCATTTCCCTCAATGCATTTTGCAATTTGAATTTTCCTTCATTTGAATAAGGACATTGTTCCCTATTCTCCTCCCCCTCTCTCTGTTCTAAATTGGTGGTATTTATTAGATTATATACAGTCATTCACATTCTAATTTTGTATTTTTCTTTCACTTCTGTAATTTATTTCTTAGTTCATACAAGAGAAATAAACTCAGATTAAGGGGAAAACGTTTATTGTTAATTATATAAAGTATAGTATAAAATTTATCAGGATGGCTTTATCACCAAGATTACATATCCAAGGGGCAGCTAGGTGGCACAGTGGATAGAGCACTGGCCCTGGAATCAGGAGGACCTAAATTCAAATCTGCCCTCAGACACCTAACACTTACTAGCTATGTGACCCTGGGTAAGTCACTTAACCCCATTGCCTAACAACCCCCCCCCAAAAAAACCCCACAAAGATGCCATATCCAGAGCAATGAGCAATGGCATTATAGTATTTATCCAGACTTGAGAAACCAGTTTGAGATTCTGACTGTGCAACTTCAGAATTTATCTTGAACTAAAGATAATGATGCATATGGTAGAGTTGAGTTGAGGTTTATAAACAGCAGAACTCTTGAGTTTTTCCACATGTAGGGTATGGGGGAGCTTGAGAACTACTATTGTCATTTCACAAAGGAGGAAACCAAAGTTCAGCATGGTCAAATGATTTGTCCCAAATCATACAGATGTCATCCCTAACCTTTAAAAATGATTTGAATTTAAGTATTTGATCTTGTATTATATTTTTTTAAAAAAGTTTTAAAATACTCATTTTTACAGGCAATATTTCATTTGCTAAAACAACCCTGGGAGATGGGCAGTTTAAGTACTTCTGTCCTCATCTGACAAAGGAAGGGAATCAAAGTGCAGAGAAGTTAAGCGATTTGACCAAGATCACATAGCTGTCAACTCTAATCTTTTGAAATGATGTGAATTAAAGTATTTGGTCTTTATTTTAGTCACTAATGGTAGAGAATAATAATGCATTTGAACTCCTATAAATATGGTACTACGAATGCTAGGATGAAATCAGAGATCCTGTTTCTATTCTTTTTTTTTTTTTTGCTTTTTTCAGTGAGGCAATCCAGGTTAAGTGACTTGCTCAGGGTCACACAGCTAATAAATGTCATGTGTATGAGGCCGGATTTGAATTCAGGTCCTCCTGACTCCATGGCCAGAGCTCTGTCCACTGCACCACCTAGCTGACCCCCTGATCCTGTTTCTATTCTCACGTTAACATTTCAAAACATTTTATAGTAGAGGCCCTGGAAGTTTAGACAACACAGCTTTAAAATACACAAAGACTTCTGGGATACCTTTACTGTTTTGTAGTTTTATTTGTATCAAGTTGCGGGGTCTTGCTTAAGCTAATAAATTAGAATAAAATCAATCAATTAATTCATATATATCATGACTTGGCTGGTTAATGGTTCTTCCCTGTTGCCAGATATTATCTCAACATATATGTCATTCCTAAATGCGATAGTAGAGAGTCACGAGAAAACTTGTTCATTTTCAATGACAACTACTTTTCTAACAGATCCAAAAATACTGAAGGACCCATGAAAAAAAACTGCTTGCTAGTGATACCCTTATGAAAAGAGTGGCCCTGAGGGAAACATAAACTATTGTGTGCCATACATCTATTCTAAAACTTGGGATGATGAAATGTTATAGTGGTTACTTTTTCCCATTTTTTTAAACTAATGTTTTCTCTCTCAATCACATGTATTCCCTGATGAAAATATTTACTACCGAGTTTAATGTAATAGTAGAAAATAGATATTCTGGCTTAAAAAAATTTTTTTTGTAAAATATCAATAACTTTCTATTTTCCTTTGGATGATTTGAAATACTAAATCTCCTAAAATCATATATTTCTATAGACTAGCAACCTCACACGATCTCCAGTAGAATGTTAATGGGATGGGCCTTTGTAGCAGCAAACAATTTGAGGTCATTAAGAGCACTGAACAATTTCCTAAATGCAGTCCAACCCAACCATCTCTTACTACTCAATTTGTCCACAGCAACCCATAATTCATTAATTTGGTAATATTTAGCCAGGAGAACATGGCACTCTGCAGATGGTGACAAGTGTGGGTGTTTGGCTGGCATATATTGCACAATTAGGAACTTAAATGGTAGATCTTTACACAGATGGCTGCATAGTTAGATTATATCATAGCCAGGCTCCCTAACTCAACATTGCCTCTTAAGGTAATAGCAGGGTAA
>NW_020954610.1:36639611-36705849 GCF_900497805.2 Vombatus ursinus
TTGTGTACTTGTGGAGCAGAGATATTTTCTATTTTTGAGACAGGGACATTGTAGCTGTTTATTTCTTTGTCTTTCTTTTGGTGGATGAAAAAAGTGAAATTAGACAGTGATTAGGGAGGAATGTGAAAACACGCTAAAACCTGACATGTACTCAAGAGATTTCCTGATTGTCTCAGAGGGAGCTGGAGATTAAAGAGTGAACATTTTAAACACAGAGTTCCCAGGAAGGTAAACTACAAACCAGCAGTGGGGTACACTGGCACAGAAGGCACAAATCTTGCCTTGTCATCAGGGTTCAGGCCATACATCCTTCAGAGACAGGCAGGAAGGCCAGATGTCACAATGGGCTTTTGCTCTGCCCTTCTCTATCTGAGTGAATACTATTGCTCTTTCTGTTTGGCTGCTAGCCAGCTCTTGTCAACAGGGCAATATAACTGGGAGACTACTGGACTTGTAGTCAAGAGCCCTGGATTCAAACTTCCCTCTGCTACTTATTAGCTATGTTCCAATGGACAAGTATTTAACCTAAGTGGGTTTTTTTTTTAAATTTTCAGTTGAAAATTCTCTCCCTCCCTCCACCCCCTCTTCATTCCACTATAAAAATGAAGTCATGCAATACATATTTCCACATTAGCCATATTACAAAACAAAACAAAATGAGAAAAATAAAAAAGGGGGGGGGGAATATGTTCAATCTGCACTCAGAGACTAATGGATCTCTCTGGAGGTGGACAGCATTTTTAATCATGAGTCTTTTGGAACTACCATGGATGATTGTATTAATCAGGGTAACTAAATCTTTCATAGTTGATTATGATTAGAATATTGCTGCTACTGTATACATTGTTCTATTGGTTCTGCTCACTTTACTTTGTAGCAGTTTGTGTAAGTTTTTCTGAAACCATTCCCTTCACCTTACAGCACAATAGCATCCCATCACACTCATATAACATAACTCGTACAGTCATGTCCCAATGGATGGACATCTCAGTTTCCAATTCTTTGCTACCACAAACACACAAAAAAAACTACTGTAAATATTTTAATACATAAAAGTCTTTTTCCTTTTCTTTGATTTCTTTAGGGTAAAGCTATAGTAGTGGTATTGCTGGGTCAAAGGGTATACATAGTTTTAAAGTCCTTTGGGCATAGTTTAAAATTATTCTCCAGAATGGTCAAATTAGTTGACAACTCCACTAGCAGTGTATTAATGTACCCATTTTCCCATATCCTCTTCAGCATTTGTCATTTTCCTTTTCTGTCATCTTATCCAATCTGATGGGTATGATATAGTGCCTGAGTTATTTTAATTCACATTTCTCTAATTATCAATGATTTTTTAAAATGACTATTGATAGTTATGATTTCTTCTTCTGAAAACTGCCTGTTCCTATTCTTTGACCATTTATCAGTCGAGAAATGGCTCTTATTTTAATTTGGTTCACTTTCCTGTATATTTGAGAAATGAAACCTTTATCAGAGAAGATTGCTGTAAGACTTCCGCTTCTGGAAGCCAAGATGGCAAAGTAAGAAGTGAGTCTCTCTCACCCTCCTTTATTAACCCCTGAAAGGCCAGAAAATATCACCCCAGGAAAAAACCTGGAACAGCTGAACCACAAGAAAGATGGGGTGCAACACTCCAGTAGCTCAGGTAGCTTGAGGGATTAACTGGAAAGACCCCTCTTACCCTGAGGGAAGGGGAGCAGTACAGAACAGGAGGCATCCCAGCAAGCTAGCAGAAAGCCCCACCTCAGCATACCAGGAGGAGATCCTGAAGCCCAGGTGGTGGAGCAGGTAAACACCAAAACCTGGACTCCCAAGTGCTTCATTGAGGGTGGGGAAACTGGTGGAAACCAGCTCAGAAAACCACCAGGTGCCTCGGCATTCTACAGCAACTGGCTCTCCCAGTACTTCCGCAAAACTAAGAGAAGCAGCGCTTCAAGGGACCCCAGGTGGATAAACACCCTACAACATCCATCTGAAAGGAGTTGAAGAAAGCAAAAGGAAGGAAAGGTCTGGGTGAGCAGGAAATCTCCAGGAGCCATACTACCCAACCCTACCCCTACAGTTCTAGTATTGCTGATTCCAGCCCCACACCAAGTAAGCTGCCAGAATCCTACAGCCTCCAACTGCCAACACGAGAGGCTCCAGCACACAAAGCCATCAACCAGGCTCTAGGCTCCCAACATAAGAAGCTTGGGCCAGTGCCCTCTCCTCCCTAGCAGAAGAGTCCAATCTCTTTAAAGGACAGGAAATAAGCAAACACCATGAGCAAAAAGAAACATACAATAGATTCTTATTATGGGAAGAGTGAAGACCAAGGCAGAAACTCTGAAGAGGACAACATTGTCAACAAACTTACATCTGCAACCTCAAAAGGGAATATGAACTGGCCTGAAGCCCAAAAGGCTGTCTTGGAAGAGCTCAAGAAGGATTTTAAAAGTCAAATGAGAGAGGTAGAAGAAAAAATGGAAAAAGAAATGTGAGGAATGCAAAAGAGAGTCAATAGCTTGGAAAAGGAAGGACAAAAATTAGCTGTAGAAAACAAGTCCTTAAAAAATACAACTGGCCAACTGGAAAAAAGTACACTGAAGAAAACAAGTCCCTAAAAAATACAATTGGCCAAATGAGGAAGGAGGTACAAAATCTAATAGAAGAAAACAATTTGTTAAAAATTAGAATTGAGCAAATGGAAGCTAATGACTCTATGAGAGAGCAAGAATCAGTCAAACAGAAACAAAAAAAAAATGAAAAAATAGATGAAAATGTAAAATACCTCACTGGCAAAACAACGGACCTGGAAAATTGATCCAGGAGAGACAACTTAAAAACCACGATGAAAAAAAGAGCCTGGACAATATATTTCAGGAAATCATCAAGGAAAACTGCCCTGAGGTCCTAGAACCAGAGGGTAAAATAGCCACAGAAAGAATTCACCGATCGCCTCCTGAAAGAGATCCCAAATTGAAAACTCCAAGAAATATAGTAGCCAAATTCCAAAATTACCAGGTCAAAGAGAAAATATTGCAAGCAGCCAGAAAGAAACAATTTAAATATCATGGAACCACAGTCAGGATTACACAGGACCTTGCAGCTTCTACATTAAAAGACTGTAGGGCGTGGAATATGATATTCCGTAAGGCAAAGGAGCTTGGGTTACAACCAAGGATCAACTACCCAGTGAAAATGAGCATGATCTTTCCAGGGAGGAGATGGATATTCAATGAAACAGGGGACTTCCAAACCTTCCTGATAAAAAGACCAGAGCTCAACAGAAAATTTGATCTTCAAATACAATACTCAAGAGAGACATAAAAAGGTAAATGGGACAGAAAGAAACATGTTATTAATAGGGGCAAACTGTTTATATCCCTACAAAGGAAGATGACACTTGTAATTCTTAAGAACTATATTTTTATTACACCATGTAAAAGGGGTATACATAGGGGGTGGGTATAAATTGATTTGATGTAATGATGAAAAAAATCTAATCAAGTGGGTTAAATGGATCCAAGTAAGTGAATTACAGATAATGAAACTGAGACTAAGAGAGATTAAGTAACTTGCCCAGGTAATAATAAGCTAATAAGCAAGTGAAACTGGATTTAAACTCAGATATTCCTGACTCCAAATTCCAGTGTTCTACAAATGAGGAAATGAAACTGTTGAGTATTCTGACCCAGCACATAAAGCCATTGCAGAGGCTCTGTAGTTCTGCCTCCCTTTCCAGGTTTCATAGCCCTGGCATCACAGACAATATTGAATGCCACCAGCTCTTCTCCTGTCTTATACTTACTCTTGTAGTAGAACTGTACAATGTTATACACAGAATCCAGGAACTTAAGAGCTGGAGGGGGAAGGAAAGCAAGGAATTGGTTATCAGTGGACTGTAACGCAAAGATTTTTGTTTTTTACCTTTAGAACCACAGGGCCCAGCAAGTGCCTAGTCATGACAGAAGCTTAATAAATATCTGTTGAGCTGAACTGAATCTAACTCAATCTCTTCATCTTACAGCAGAGAAAACTGAGTCTCAGAGAGACAGTGAATGACTTCCCCAAGGTCATTTAGTGGAGAGGGTAATAGTAGAAGTAGTGGCAATTATTATTATTATCATTTACATAGTATTTTAAAGTTTGCAAAGTACTTTACATACAATATCTCATTTGCTCCTCACAAACAACCCTTGGAGGTAGGTGCTGTTATTATCCCCATTTTACAGATGAGGAAAACAAGGCAGACAGTGGTTAAGTGACGTGCCCAAGGTCATATAGCTAGTAAGTGTCTGAAGCTGGATTTGACTCCAGGCCCAGTGTTCTAATCACTATGACACCTTGTTACCTAGTGGGATTAAAATCTAGATCCAGTTTCTACTTCAATGTATTGGGACTTTGCTGTCAAGAGATTAAAAGGTTCTTCCATACTCTACTTATCTAGCCCAAAATGTCTCTCCTGAGTTTCAGTCTTACATTTGCTCTTAGACATTTTAAACTCCTCATCCTATAGACAGCTTAAATTAAAAGTGCTGAAAATGGAATTATCTTTTCCCCCAAGCCTTCCCCTCTTTTCCTAACTTTTCTATTACTCTTGATGGCACCACCATGTTCCTAGCCAACCAGGCTGCAGCCTAGGCAGGTGCCATCCTCAACTCCTCTCCTTCAAAGTAGCTGAATCTGCTACCACGTTGGTGCAGGCCCTCAACCTTTCATACCTGGACTACTCCAACAGCCTGCTCATTGGTCTCCCTGCTTCAAGTCTCTCACCACTACAATCCATCCTTCACTCAGCTGTCTAATGGATCTTCCTGAAGTGCAGGTCTGATGTTACCTCCCTCATTCAAAAAACTCTACTGGCTCCCTAGTAACTTCAGAATCAAATATAAAAATCCTGTATTACCCCTTTATAAACTGGTGACCCTTCTACCTTTCCTACTCCCTTCCATGTAGTCTGTGATCGATTGACACTGGCCTCTCTTTGCTTTTATATAAGACATTCCATTTCCTAACTTTATTTTTACTGGTTGCACCCCCTGCCTGGAATGCTTTCTCTCCTCACATTATCTCCTGGTTTTCTTTAAGTCCTAGCTAAATTTCCACCTTCTACAAAAAGCTTTTTCCTGATTCCCCTTTAAACTAGTGCCTTCCCTCCACGATTATCTCTCATTTATCTTGTATAATTTGTTTGTACCTAATTGCTTACATGTTGTCTCCCCAATTAGACTGTGAGCTCCTTGAGAGTAGAGACTGTCTTTTGCCTTTTTTTGTACCCCTACTGCTTAGCATGTGCTTGGCATACAGTAAAATTTTAACACATGCTTATTAACTTGACTTCAGGTTCAGCAGTGTATTTAGGCATAGAAAAAATTACACTGAATGTACAGATAGGAAAATTAAATGGAAGATTTGCTTAGAGTAACTTCTCACCATGGTCATGCAATGAGGTAGAATCTGAGAAGATGTCATCCCTTCAACTAGTCCACACATTGGCAGGGGTGGGGGGAGGAAAGATCAGAGGGGGAGGATCCTCTTCTGGTGTACTTAATGAACAGATGAGAACATGCCACAAACCATAAACAAACCACAGAAAGAAATATCATTCACTCCTTACTACTTTCTTCTGCATTTCAAAGTGATCTTTAATGTAACCAAGTAAAAGGAATAGATGTGATGATTTTTTTTTTCTTGATCATGCTTTCCTTCTCTTACTGGAAACCACCACAGAGCCATATAAGCTACCTGTTTTATTTTTTTTGTTGTCTTGCTGTAATAGTCAAACAAACAAAAAAAGATTGAGAAATTCAGGTGTCTCTTTGTTAATTTAATGATCTTTCAACAGGGAAGAAAAATGACTAAAATAGAGAAAGAAAAATTAATGCACTAAAGCATCTGATTTCCAACACTGGACAATGACTCACAGTGACCAAAATTTAACTTCATTAAATATTAATTATAGCTTTCTGTTTTAAATTTTGCTTCATAAGAGCTTAATTTTCTTGAATGAATAAACACTGATTCTACACTAAGCCTTTAAAACAAATTGATTTACTTAGAAAGTTACAAATCCCCACTCTAGTCTGAAAATATTTTTTAAAAGTTAAAATAAAATTAGGCTTTTAAAGCATTAAGCAGTGCTGTCCCTAAAGAGTAAGACACAATAAAACAACCTCTCTCCTTTGCCCTGCTCCCTCCTGCTAGAGGTAGCTGAAATGGGTGGGGAAGCTGGGAGACTGGTACAGATTGTGCTGATTCTCAATTAAGAAACAGGATATAGAACAAACAAGAGTTAAGAATGGATGAAGCCCAGTCTTTCTGCCCTTGCAGAGAAAGCCCCAGGAAAAGAAGTGATTTTTCACTTAGCTCTGGAAAAAGAGTACCTTTAACTTTATAGTCTATACACAAATACACTTTACCACAAAGTAGCAGCACTACTGATAAGCAAGAGCCTGAATTATGTTGGAGGGCAGAGGGAGAAGAGATCAAGATGAACCAAATGTCAAATTCTAATTCTCAAAGACTAATTAACTAGCAGTCTTCTGGTTAAAAAGTTTCATTAATAATAAATAGACTGCCAATTACCTACATAAGACAATGGATAAAAGACTTCATATGGATGGGCACTCCCTCAACAGGTATAAAACCCAATTCATCAATACTTTCTCAGAAGATTCTTGTCCATGATCTTCTGCAAATGTTGCACAGAAAAATCTGCCAAATGTGCTGGAGGGCATCCTCAGATAATAAAAGAAATATTTTGTAGATACGAATATAACACTCAGGCCATCTACCTGTTGTCCTTCTATCCTGCTACGTGACTGGGCCACTCCCAATCACATATGTTCTAGAAAACTTCATTTATGCATCTAGTTACACCTAATATGTGTATTTTAATTACCTACTGGTCATGTGCAACTTTGATTCTTCTGTGGTCACAGTATTTAAAAATTCAGAACTGGATAGCAACACTGAGAAAATACTGGTTACAGTATTATGCAGTTTCTGAACTGTACTCCAGTCTGCTTTTCTCTTCCCATTTAATTTAGGGCCCAGATTATGGTTTATCTGTAGTGATTGTCCAAGGTGCCCATACTAATAACTCAATGGGCTGCCCATCCAAATCCATCTCATAATTTTAGTGATATCTACTGGCTTTTTTCTAGGTAAGCTCTTTTCAGTGTCTGTGGATTACATTGAAGAGATCATGCTGCACTCCAAGTCTTGATGCAACATAACATATTAAAGGTCATCAACAATCTCAAGCATCTAAAGGAACTCATTATCTACAGGGAATCTCTCCTTTATTTGGTCTCCTTGTACACATCCTCCATCAAGGTGGCAAACACCTTCAGTCAGCATGCATCTCCCTGTTTTTTACCTTACTTGATACTGATCCTCAGAGGATTGCTAAATAAATTAGCTCTGTGGGTACACCTATCAAGGAACATTTCTACTTTCTCATAAAAACTGGGTTTTGAACTAGGGTGAGTACAAATGCAATAATTCCATTGTTAGCAATGATGATAAGAGATTATAGAAAAACTAGCAATTCTGTTTCATGCTGTGTCTAACTGTTGCACTGTTTTGAAGTACTGCTATACTTATTTCACACTTGCACTCAGGTCCCTGAAAGATCATTTAACTATCCACTGTATTACACATAATTCTCACTTTTTTTCATAATCTCCCCTACAATGTTTTTAAAAGAATGTTTCCCCTACAATGTTTTGAAGAGTGTGTGCTCTAAACCAGCTCTGCATTTAGCTATCATGTCTCTTGGCAAAAAATGATCAAGTATTTCATGTCTTGGGGTAGCTGCCTGGCTCTTTTGAATTCCTCATTGTTGCGTGCTTTACAATCACTTAACCTTCACTAAGAAATGCTAAAAATCAGTTATTACTTTTTATCCACTGTCCATCGTAAGAGTCAACAGTTTCTTTAAACAGGCAAGGTTTAAGATGAAATTCAAGACAGTGTCTAGTTTATTCTTCTAATTTGTTTAATGTTTACTCAGCTAGTCAATGATTGGACCCAGAAATAAATGATTCTGAAATGGCTCCTGCATCAGTAAACACTCATTTCCTCTTTGTTTAAATATATTCAGTTTTATTTTTTGTTACGATCAGTACTCATCTTGTTCACCATTCCAAATTCTTGAAGAAACTGCTTTACAGATTGACCTAAAAGAAAGTATTTACAGTGCAGAAGTATATAGCTTCTAAGTAATTTACGTGCCTCTGGCATATTTCTTCTCTTAGAGAACTGTATTCTCTAAAATTTTCTTCACTATATTCCCCTGTGCCTTCAAAGACAAGACAAAATAACTATAAGGTAAATGCTGACTTGGTTTGGAAAAGAGATATCAAGCACGGGCCTTCTCTAGTTTCATTAACACCGTTGGTGCCAAATCAGACTAAAACTCAATTGGGCAATATTTAACACAATATATAAAAATTTTTCACTCTGGCCTCTCCCATAATGGGCCTCCCATGTAGCTTAAATCACTTCCACCATAGGCCTTTATGCCTTCACTCTGAATGAAGGTGGGGAAAATCACAATCATTCTGACTGATCCACTAAAAATTTATGTTACCTAACCTCAACTGGGCCCTCACTGCTACTAGCCAATCCTACTACACCTCCTTTATCAGCTCATTCTCCACAGTAGCTCTTCCAAACTTTCTTATCCCTAGTCAAACTTCCCATGGCTCCCCCTCCCCCCACTCTCTCAGCTGAGAACCTTGACTCCCACTTTCAAGAAAAAATTGAGGCCATTTGCCATGAACTCTCAATTCTCCCCTCTTCTTCATCTCCTATCACTCAGAGGCCTTCTGCCACTTTCTCCCCCTTTTGTTCTGTTTTCCATGATGAAGTAGCCTTATTTCTTTACCAAGGTTAACTCCTCTACTTGTTCAAGT
Organism: Vombatus ursinus; assembly: GCF_900497805.2. Lineage (NCBI taxonomy): Eukaryota > Metazoa > Chordata > Mammalia > Diprotodontia > Vombatidae > Vombatus > Vombatus ursinus. The sequence continues at coordinate 36,648,521 of NW_020954610.1, forward strand.
GATCCCATTCCATACCATCTCCTTCAACAGACTGGCCCCCATCATCCCATTCTTCCACTTATTTTCAATCTCTCCCTGTCTATTGGTTCATTTCCTACTGTCTACAAATATATCCATGTTTCTCTATCCTGAAAAAAACAAAACAAAACAAAAAACAAACAAAAAAACCAACCTCACTTAATCCTTTTATTTCTGCTATCATCCTATATCTCTTCTGCTCTTTGGAGCTAAACTCTGTGAAAAAACTGTCTACAGTAGATGTCTTTCCCCTTACTCTCGTCTTAACCCCTTACAATCTGACTTCCAAGCTTATTATTCAATTCAAGCTGCTCTCTCCAAAGTTACTGATGATCTCTTAGCTGCCAAATCCAATGGCCTTGTCTCAATCCTCATTTTCCTTGACCTTTGCAGCCTTTGACACTGTTGATCTCTTCCTTGATACTCTTCCCTCTAGGTTTTCAAGACACTAACCTCTCCTGGTTTTCCTCCTACTATATGACTGCTCCTTCTCTGGTCTCCTTTGCTGGATCCTCCTCCAGATCACACCCTCTAACCACAAGTATCCCTCAGGGTTCTGTCCTGGGCCCTCCTCTCTTCTCCCTCTAATACTTCACTTGGCGTTCTCATCAACTCCCATGAATTTAATTCCCATCTTTATGCTGGTGATTCTAAAATCTACCTTTACTCCCCTAATCTCTCTGCTGGCCTCTAATCTGGCATCTCAAACTGGATTCAAGTAGATGTTAAACTCAATATGTTCAAAATAGAACTTATATTTCCTCCTAAACCTTATCCCCCTTCCCCCACCCTTACTTTCCCTATTAATGTTGAAGGCAACACCATCTTCCCCTCAGTCTCTTAACCTAAGAGTTATCCAGGATTCCTTGTTATTTCTCCACTCCCCCTCCTCTCCCAATCAAAGCTGTTGCCAAGACCTATCGATTTCAATTCTGCAATATTTCTTGAATACTCTCCATTGTCTCCTCTGACACTGCCACTACTCTGGTGCAGGAGCTTATCACCTCAAACCTTCATTATTGCAACAGCCTGCTGGTGGGTCTGCCTGCCACAAGTCTTTCCCCGCTTCAATTCATTCTTCATTCAGTCACTGAAGTGATTTTCCTAAAGTGCATGTTCAATCATGTCACCTCTCTACTCAACTCTAGTCACTTCCTACTGCCTTCAGGAGCAAATACAAAATGTTCTATCTGGCATTCAAAGTGCTTCATAACCTAGCCCCCTCTTACATTTCTGTCTTCTTACACCTTCTCCCCAAAACATACTCTTCACCCAGTGATAACACTGGCCTCCTTGATGTTCCATAAACAAGACACTTCGACTCTTGACTCCAGGCATTTTCAATGGCTGTCCATGTTGGGAACACTCTACCTACTCCACTCTCCCTACTGATCTCCCTGGCTTCCTTTATGTCCCAAATAAAATTCCACCTTGTACAGGAAGCCTTCCCTAACCCCTCTTAATTCCATTGTTTCCTTCTTTTAATTATTTCCTATTTATCTTGTATATACTTTGCTTTGTATATGTTTGTTTGCATGTTGTCTTCCTCATTAGATTATAAAATTCTTGAGGGTAAGGACTCTTGTTTGCCTCTTTTCGTAACCCCCACTCAGCACAGTGCCTAACACATTAAATAAAATAAAAATAAAGGGGCTTAATAAATATTTGTTGATTGAATGATTGGCTAATCCAGCATGGATTACTAACCAAGGCAATAATAACTTAATCTGATCCAGGCGCACACTGGCCTAGATTATTGCAATTATCCACCTAAATGGACTAATTTCATTCAGACTCTCCCTCTCCAATCCACAGCTACCAAGAGAGATTCCTAAAACCGGGTCTGACTATGTCACTCCCCTTGCTAAGAAGCTCCAGTGACTCAATCTTGCTTCTAGGATAAAATGCAAACTCCTCTGGTTGGCTTTTAAGGCCCTTCACAACTTGATTCCAGCCTCCCTCCCTTTCCAGGTATACCATATAAGCTCATGCAAGTTATCAACCACTAATTTATGTCATTTCCTTCTCTTTCTTTTCAGCCCTATTCCAAATCAACTCCACATATTGAACTAAATCTGACATTTATTTTTTAAAAAGCTTTTGGAAGAAGTCACAGCTGATTGGTGTTGACTGTTTACACTGATTAGACAAATTACAATCTCTGTGTGGTAGCTTGATGAGGAAAGTGTTTACAAAATACTAGAAAAATACTATTTCATGAAAAAGGTAAAATGGAAACATGTAAATCTTTCTATAAAAGAAAACAGAGAATACTGCTGTCTTCCCAAGTGATGAAGTAGATACACCTAAGAAACTTAAGTCACTAGATTTTTTTTTCTCAATCAGCTTTTAGCAAGCATCAAGACCTATGGGGGACATGGAATGCAGGCAATTATGTATGGCTATGTTGCCACTCCAAAAAAAAAAGAAAAGAAAAGAAAAAAGGAAAAAGAAAAAGAAAGAATGAAAGAAAGAAAGGGCTGTTCAGCAGCCAAATAGTAACACGGGAAAGGAAGGCTCTAAGTTTCATAGGAGTCTGAACATTACTCTCTCATTCCTTAAAAAAATGTTACCATAAATTGCCAGTTCTCTCCCTTTCACACGTCCTCTGATGATTTTTGATTTCTATCACATCATGGAGAACATTTACGGGGCAGAATATGACCAGGAGACAAGCAATATTCAAAATCATGATCAAAGGTTAGATTCAACCCAGAAGAAAAACTAAACTTTAAATAAGTGAATATATACTTAGTCTTGAGATATGATTATTATTGATAAACTCATTATTTAAAATTTCACATATCACCCCAATGAGACAAATCCATTTTAAAAGTAATTAGTTGATAAAAATCATTCTAAATCTCATGATTTAAATTACCACTACTCTATTTCATTCTTATGTTTCAAATCACTTAAAATATTGTTCAACTCTAATAGTATGCAGGAAAAACTAAATTAGACAGAAATTCAGTTATGTAATAACCACAAAATCTGGAAGTTAAAGAAGGCATTGGGAATGAAAATCTGTATGCAAGTGAAATATAATGGAAAGAATACACAACTGGCATTGAGGAAGTAGGGGATTCTGGGCAAATCACAGAATTTATGTGGGCCTCAGTTTTCTCATCTGTAGTAATAACATCTCCCATTTATATATAGCACTTTAGTTTATAAAGTGAGTTGAACTAATTTTGAAGGTCCTTTACAGTTTTTTGAATTTTTTTCACATTTTTATTTAAAGTTTTGAGTTCTAAATTCTATCTACCCCCACCCCACAGAGATAGTAAGTAATCAGATATAGGTTATACACATGCAATCACGTAAAACATTTCCATATTAGTGATTTTGTACAAGAAAATTCAAATAAAAATTTAAAAAGTGAAGTGAAAAATAACATGCTTCAGTCTGTATTCAAACAATATGAATTTTCTCTGGAGGCGGATAGCATGCTTCATCATTAGTCCTTTGGCATTGTCTTGGATCATTGTATTGCTGAGAAGAGCTGTCATTTACAGATCCTCATCAAACAATATTGCAGTTACTGTGTACAACATTTTCCTGGTTCTGTTCACTATGCATCAGTTCATGTCTTTCCAGGTTTTTCTGAGATCATCCTGCTTGTCATTTCTTATAACACAATAATATTCCATTACATTCATATGTCACAGCTTGTTTAGTCATTCCCCAACTGATGGATATCCCTTCAATTTCCAATTCTTAGCTACCACAAAAACAGTGGCTATAAATATTTTTTGTGCAAATGGGTCCTTTTCCCTTTTTATGGATGTCTCTGAGATACAGATCTAGTAGCGGTAATGCTGGATCAAAGGATATGCACAGTTTTATAGTTTTCCTTTACAATTTTAACATGCTATGATGCCATGTTTCTTCCTCACTATTTAACTGAAAAGCACAACGTAGAAAAACCTAAGTTTTCAACTCTAAGAGGCAGTTCAGAAAAAAAAACTCTTATATGTCCCTCCCTTTCCTCTTTCACTTGATAATAATAAAGCAACAAATTTGTTCCATTTTATGTGAATTACTTTCCATCTGTTTCTCCCAAAGTTTGATTTCAGAGATGGAAGGGAACTCAGAAAGCCTATAAGTACAATTTTCTCATGTTACAGATGAACCACAGAGAAGTTAAATGATCTATCAAGGTTTTCTGGATAGCAACATATGCAATATTTGAACCCAAGACCTTTGACTCCAAATCTAATGCATTCACACTCTTTCTCTCTATATACACATCCTGAAGAGGACTTGTGGTTTAATCAGTGTGGGTAGACTACACACTGATATGGATCACAGCTTTTCAAGTCTTAGAAGAATAATCTCCATGAGTCACCATGCCCTCCCATTTCATCCATGATCTATAGTCACAGATATACAGATCTACACCTGTGACCAAGACATAGATACAGATGCAGACCATCAGGGCTGACATTTAATAATGCTTTAAAGTTTGCAAAGTGCATTACAAAGATCATCTCATTTGATCATCACAACAGCCCTATGAAATAGATACTATCATTATCCCCATTTTACAGACAGGAAACCGAGGCTAGCAATTTCAGTGACCTGCCCGGGCTCAAAGAGTGATTAAGCATCAAAGGCAGTATTCAAACTCGGAATTCCCAACTCCAAGTCTAGCACTTTATCCACTATGCCATTAATTACTTAAAGATGATATAGAAAAGGAGGCACCTAGGTAGCACAGTGGATAAAGCTCTGGCCTTTGAGTCGGAAGGAACTGAGTTCAAATACAGCCTCAGACACTTAACACTTACTAGTTGTGTGACCTTGAGCAAGTCACTTAATCCTGATTGCCTCACACCCCCCCCCAAAAGATGATATAGAGATAGAGAGCTATCACAAATTAGGTCCCCTCAATAGGAAAGCTGGAAAATACTATTAGTTGGAAGGTCAGATATTTAGTCGGGGTTGACATATTTCATAAGCTTGCTTTTATGGCAGGAGACAGTATTTTTATTCCATGTTCTAAATTTTTTATTTAATATTTGTGAGTATATAACAAATATATCAGAATTAGCTATAATTAGCTAATAAGATTAGCAATAAGATGAACTTTCAGGGTAGTGTGGCCAATGAATACCTTTGGCTACACATCAAAATTCTCTCATAAATGTGGTTATGAAACATTGTTCTTCACACTAATTATATTGTCATTCAGATGTGATGATCTCCCCAATTGGTCAGTAGTAGTCTTTTGCCTCTACAACACATCACGACTGGACATATCAATTAGCCATAGCACACATTAAAGCATTTGATTAGTCTGCTGCACATAGAGGGAAGAAAAAGATAACATTTCTCTAAAGTTGGATTTGGCCCAGGAACTCTCCAACAACCACAAAAATCTCTATCTTGGGTACTTATTTGCAGTATTATCAGTACTATTGCAGTACTATTTTTCATTGTATACATTCAGAATAGACAAAAGTCATGAAGGCTGGAAAACATTAATGAAAAAGAGCAAATGCAGCCAACATAAATAGGGCAGGCATATTTTATAATCTACTTCTTGTGATTTGATTTGTCATTTATTAAAAGGTTGTGGCAGTTAAAGACGGAGTGACATTAAGACTATGAAAACTTGAAAATACCATTAGAGGGTTCTGAATTCATTCAAAATACTGTATCCACTGTGATACCTAGCTACTCCTATAAATTATTATTATAACCAAGATTAGAAAGAAAGCAGAAAGCTGGGAAACAATTTTTACAGCCAGTGTTTCTGATAAAGGCCTCATTTCTCAAATATATAGAAAACTGAGCCAAATTTGTAAGAATATAAATCATTCCTCAATTGATAAATAGTCAAAGGATATGAACAGGCAGTTCTCAGAGGACGAAATTAAGGCTATCTATAAGCATATGAAAAAATGCTCTAAAAATTAAAACAACTCTGAGATATCATCTCACATGTATCAGATTAGCTAATACAACAGAAAAGGAAAATGACAAATGTTGGAGGGGATATGGAAATATTGGGACACTAATGCATTGTTGGTGGAGTTGTGAAACTGATCCAACTATTCTGGAGCGTAATTTGGAACTATGCCCAAAGGGTATAAAACTGTGCATATCCTCTGATCCAGCAATACCACTACTAGGTCTGTATCCCAAAGAGATCATAAAAATGAGAAAAAGACCTACATGTGCAAAAATATCTAAAGCAGCTCTTTTTGTGGTGGCAAAGAACTGGAAACTGAGGGGATGCCCATCAGTTGAGGAATGTCAGAACAAGTTGTGGTATATGAATGTAATGGAATACTACTGTACTATAAGAAATGATGAGCAGACAGATTTCACACAAAACCTGAAAAGACTTACATGAACAGATGCTATGTGAAGTGACCAGAACTGGGAGAACATTTTACACAATAACAGCAACATTGTAGGATGGTCACCTACAATAGACTTAGCTCTTCTCAGCAATACAATGATCTAAGACAATTCTAAAAGACTCACATGGAAAATGCTATGTGAATAGCAAATGGAAAATGCTATGTGGGGGCAGCTAGGTGGCACAGTGGATAGAGCACTGGCCCTGAAGTCAGGAGGACCTCAGTTCAAATCTGACCTCAGACCAAGCACTTGACACTTGCTAACTGTGTGACCCTGAGTAAGTCACTTAACCCCAATTGCCTCACCAAAAAAAAGAAAAAAAAGAAAATGCTATGTGAATCCAATCAAAGAACTATGGAGTCTAAATACAGATTGAAGTACACTATTTTTTCATTTTTCTTTTTTTCTTGATTTCTCATGGTTTTTCCTTTTTATTCTGATTCTTCTTTCATAACATGACTAATGTAGAAACATGTCTAACATGGCTGTACATCTATAACAGGCTTGCACAACATATAACCTACCAAAGGATTTTGGGTGGCCTGCGAAAAATGGAGAAGATGAAAAGAAATTAAGATGTAACAAGTGCTTTGTCCATACCCTGCTTAACCCGCCTTCCACTAGTCACCACTGTGTTCATCATGCAATTGGAGGGTGGGTTGCCACTGCGTACCCTCTGTTTACCACATGACTCACAGCAACCAACCACCATCAGCCTGTCTCTGGTCTGAGAGGAGCAAGCATTATATCTTTTTACTGTGTTTTCAGTCATTACTGATGATGAACAGGGACCAAGTGAGTGTAGCCATGAGCGAACGCAGTTGACGCCTGCTATGCGATGAGTGGCAATAAAATGAGGGCTTCTTCCATTCCCTTGCTGTGTGGCTGCCCTTCAAGTTACATGAGTGTCTGGTGCTCTCTCCAAGGTCAGACACTCAGTTCAGTATTTCTTTGTATGTGAGCAGTGGCTGTGGAGATTTTTTGGTTCTAACATTAAAGTTTTGGGGGTGACTTTGTAAAATGGGTGATAAAAAAAAAATGGAAGATAGAATCAGAATATAAACTGTTTAATCCAGAGTTGACAAATGGAAACTTGTTTATTTACAGGAGAAATAAAACAGTGTGTCTTGTTTGGCGAGAAGTAATAGCTGTTCTGAAGTAATACAATCTTCGTTGCCATTTCAAATCAAAATATCCTGACTTAAGCAAATTGGACACCAATAAAAACAAAGCGTCCAAACTGCTGAAAAATTTCAATGAGGAACAACGGTTTTTCAAGAAAGTAAACTCAGAAAATGAGGCAGTTACTAAGATTAGTTTTCAGATTTCTAAAGAAATTGATTTCAAACATGATTCTGGAGTATGATAAATTGATTGCTGACAAGAAGTGTAATACATCCCATTAACTAAATGTAAACAGTAAGAAAACTTGAAAAATGTATTAAAACGTGTACCACTTAGCAAAGTGATTTTTTTTAACATTAATGTGACTTCATGAAAAAGAATAATGTTAATAAGTATAATTAATATTAATTGAAATTCCCCTTTTTCTAATGTGGTTTATTTGCAAAATGGTTTAATCGTTAATTACACCTTTACTTGGAAAGCGAGCCACTAAAAGCTTATGTGCATCCCAAAGTTTAGCCTATTTTAATTTTGGCCCCTAACTACTGCCAAGTTGTACAGATCTGATCTATAATCTATTTCAGATTGTTTGCTGTCTTGGGGAGATGGAAGGGGAGGGAGAAAAATTTGGAACTCACAATCTTACAAAAATGAATACTGAAAACTATCTCTACATGTAATCGGAAAAAATAAAATACTATTAAGTGGGGTAGGGGGGAAGGAAGGAATTGGGAAATGTTTAACAAAATAAATAAAAATACAACATAAAAAAACCTATAGAGTATAATATACATAGATATAAGAATAATACAATAATATAACTAAGTATATAACTAAACAAGATATATAAAGTAAGAAGGCATATGGTCATTTAATGTGTTCGATGGTGTTATAAATAATGTCTTTCTCAGAGCCCATACAAGAGAAGGATACCCCATTAAAGATATGACCAAAAATCTTCTATTTGCAGATGATACTGAACTAAATGGAGTGAGATTTGGAACACTGCTAAGTCTCCTCAGGAAAAAACAAAGCAAAGTGAAACAAGTGGATGAAAAACATCTATTGTCCAGCTGGACAAGTAGTCTCTTGTTGGCTATGGCTATATATGTATGCATATAGAGATATAGACATATAAATATCTATAAGATAGATATCTATATCTATATCTATCTATAAGATAGATAGACAAATAGATACACAGATACACAAGAGATACGACAAGTGCTGCATATGGACAGTAAGCCAGGCCCAAAACTGTAAAAGGTAAGGAGGTAGGACAGGATCACATTAAGAAAACTGAATAGTCTTCCAACAACAGAATCCTGACTTGGCTATATGATGAGTTGGAGTTGGCTCATGTGGAAAAAAGTGGTATGGACAGATGATCTTCTATAAGATCTAAATCTTAGGATTCTATAAAAGCTCTACACTACTGCAAAAGGCCACCTCTTCAATAAAAATATTCTCCAAATATGGCAGTGAACCATATAATACTACAATTCCTAAAGTCATATCTTCAAATAGGTCAATGGAAAGACTCAGGGGAGACATAAGTAGCATGACGCATATTGCTAATGCTGATATTAATGTGGAAAGTATCAAAAAAAGGTTATCAGTGAGGATACTGGAAAAAGAAGATGGAATACTCATGTACTGAAAATTAGAAATAAAAGACGGATAGCTGAATGCCTACAGGGGAAATCTCAAAGATAATAAAAGAACAAAAGGAAGGACTCTAGGGAATCGAGGAGTGCCTCTATGGAGGAATTATAGAGAGACATGAATAAGAACTCCAAAGATACAAAGACATAGAGGTATCTAAAGAACAGCAAGATTTAAGACTTGAGAGAGCTGGGCAGCTAGGTGACACATTGGATAGAGTGCTGGGCCTGGAGTCAGAAAGACTCATCTTCCTGTCTGGCCTCAGACATTTAGTGGCTGTGTGACTCTAGGCAAATCACTTAACCCTATTTGCCTCAGTTTCCTCATCTGTAAAATGAACTGGAGAAGGAAATGGCAAACTACTCCAATGTTTTTTTCAAGAAAACCCCAAATAGGGTCATGAAGAGTAGGACAGGACTGAAATGACTGAACAACAAAAGGACTGAGAGAGATTCTGGAGAGTTAACCAAGCCCAAAAAGGTTAAGTGAATTGTCCAAAGTCAGGCAACAAGGAGATCTGGGAATCAAACCAAGAACTTTTGACTACAAATCCAGTATTCCTTCGACCATGCCACGCTGTCTCTCAGTTCAAGGGTTATAACCTCCATCACAGGAGGGGTACTCACATTACCAAAATCACAGATAAATCAAAGGAGACTAACATTTTAAGTAAGTATATATGAATACAGTGGTGCAATAGAAATAACACTGGGATTAGGAGGAAATGGACCTGGATCAAAGATTGGCTTTGTGGTTTTCAGCACATGACCTGTGACAAGTCATATAACCTTTAAAGAGGTCATTTTTAAAATGAAGGAGTTAAACCAAATGATCTTTAAGGTCCCAATCAGGTTTAAATTCTAGGAATCCTCTGAAAATCAGAGAGAAAAAATAGACTGCTTATGACTAAGATCTTTAAAAACGTTAATGGTAGAAAAAATAGTAGAATTTTGCTGTGTAAAAATAAGTGGGGGCTCAAAAGTGAGCTTCTCTAAAATAAGTAGTAAAGAACTGAAAATAAAATATATTTGAAAGAAGTGCCTTAGAAGTGAGTTTCTCTATCATTCAGGCTTTAGAGATTCACAAGGTTGCACAAAAAAAGCTTTGAGTAGCAAAAATTTTTGAATGTTTTTTATCTAAAAGGAATATAATTCTGAACTTCTAAAATTTCTAATTTTGTTCAATATTTTAAATTTAATTTTGGAAAGGTTAAGAGTAGGGATTTTAAAATTGGTAAGGCTCTACAGTCAAAATATCTTTGGAAAACATCAATCACCCAAGTTAAAACAAGTATTATTCCCTAAGGTACAAATTGCTACATAACTTGGACTTTAAAAGCTAATAAAGCTTAATGCAAATTTTGCCATATCAAAAAAAATCTGGTTTCAAGCGACCTCACTATGTAGACAATCATCTAAAAATATAAACCTGAAGTTAGATTTCCAAAAGCCAAAAAGCTAATGAACCAGAGGCATGTAAGCTTAAGCAAAGCAATGACAGTGAACAAATATGCTCTGAATAATTGTTGTGTACACTTTCTAAAGTGATCTAAAAGTTTTGATAGAACATTACATGAATGTACATTTTGTTGCCTAAGGAGAGAAATCTGATCCACACTGATTAAGAGGCATAATTATCTTTCAATAGCCAAATTGGGGGCACACAAAGATACATAGACTACTGAGAAGATACATGAGAAAACAGTGAAGAACATCAAAATTAATTAGGGTGGAAGACTGAGGGGAAAGGGTTGACAAACCAAAGACTAGGATGAAGATACAGATGGTGTGATTTTAAAACTTGCTTAGGGAGAGTGAAGCCAAGATGGCAGAGAAATGGCCAGGACCTCTCCCCCACACACCTCAGAAACCACCTTAAATAATATCCTAAAATAAATTCTGGAACAGCAGAACTCACAGAAGAACATGATGAAACATTTTCCAGCCCAAGGCAACTTAGAAGGTCAGGGGAAAGGTCTGTCATGTGCCAGGGTGAGAGTGGTGTGCAGTGCAGCATAGGCAGCCAGCACAGACCAGGTCCTAGTAAACCAGAAGCAGTCCTGGGAGCGACTGAATCAGCAGTAGCAGCGGCTATTTCCAGAGCTCTCAGCCCACAGACACTAAGGGGATCAAACAACTAGACAGGACTTTGTTGCTTTGCCCAGACTCAGAACAAGGAACAGTGTACACCAGAGCTTGCTGCTGAAGTGGAGTGGGAACCCTCCTCACAGTTCCAGGACAGAAAGGAGTACTTGCTTGTGGTCACTCACAGACCAGAGCACAGGCCAGGAGAGGAGTAAACACAACTCTCCTTAGATCAGACCACCTTGAAAGAACTGAAAACTCACAGCTCCCCCGGAAGTATCTCTGAAAACTGCTGCACAAAACTCTTGAAGCTTGGTATAGTGTGCCCTCCACCCTGGAAGCACAACCCTACTTTAGCGAAGAGTTAAAAATCAAGAAAGAGGCCGGAAAATGAGCAAACAACAGAAAAAAAATCAGGCTATAGAAAATTACTACGGTGACAGGAAAGATCAAAAGATGCACTCTGAAGAAGATGGCAAAATCAAAACTCCTTGCAGTCAAAACCTCCAAGAAAAACATGAATTGGTCTCAGCCCATGGAAGAGCTCAAAAAGGATTCTGAAAATCAAGTAAGAGAGGTAGAGGAAAAATTGGGAAGAGAAATGAGAGTGAGGCAAGAAAATCATGAAAAAAGAGTCAAGAGCTTGGAAAAGAGGCATAAAAAAAATACTGAAGAAAATAACACCTTAAAAAAACAGAGAAGAATGCCTTGAAAAGCAGAATTGGCCAAATGGAAAAAGAGGCACAAAAACACACTGAAGAAAAGAACTCCTTAGAAAGTAGAATTTGCCAAATGGAAAAGGAGGTACAAAAACTCACTAAGGAAAATAATTCCTTTTAGAATTGAGCAAGTGGAAGCTAATGAATCTATGAGATGTCAAGAAACAATAAAACAAAATCAAAAGAATAGAAAAAGAGAAGACAATGTGAAATCGACCTAGAAAATAGATCCAGGGGAGATAATTTAAAAATTATTGGACTGCAGGGGCAGATAGGTGGCATACTAGATAAGAGCACCAACCCTGGACTCGGGAGGACCTGAGTTCAAATCTGACCTCAGACACTTGATACTTATTAGCTGTGTGAGCCTGGGCAAGTCACTTAATCCCCTCTTACTGACACACAAAAAGAAAAAAAAAATTATTGGACTGCCTGAAAGCCATGATCAAAAAGAGTCTAGACATCATCTTTCAAGAAATTATCAAGGAAAACTGCCCTGATATTCTAGAAACAGAAGGTAAAATAAAAAATGAAAGAATCCACTGATCACCTCCTGAAAGAGATCCCAAAATGAAAAATGCCAAGAATTTATAGTCAAATTTCAGAGTTCCTACACCAAGAAGAAAATATTGCAAGTAACTAGAAAGAAATAATTCAAGTATCATAGAGCCATAGTCAGGATAACGCAAGGTTTAGCAGGTTCTACATTAAAGGATCAGAGGCCTTGGAATATGATATACCGGAGGGCAAAGGAGCTAGGATTACAATACTGGAGGGCAAAGGAGCTAGGATTACAACCAAGAATCACCTACCCAGCAAAACTGAGTATAATCCTTCAGGGGAAAAAACAGATATACAATGACACAAAGGACTTTCAAGTATTCCTAATGAAAAGACCAGGGCTGAATAGGAAATTTGACTTTCAAATATAGGACTCAAGAGAAGTATAAAAAGGTAAACAGAAAATGAAAATCATAAAGGACTTAATAAGGTTAAACTATTTACATTACTACATGGGAAGATGAAACTTGTAACTAACAAGAACTTTTTCATTATTAGGGCAGTTTGAAAGAGTATATATAAACACAGGGCACAGGTCTGCGTTGAAAATAACGAGATGATATCTAAAAAAATAATATTAAGGGATGAGAAAGAAGAATGCACTGGGAGAAGAGGAGAGGTAGAATTGGGTAAATTATCTCACATAAAAGAGGCAAGAGAGCTTTTATAGTGGAGAGGAAGATGGGGGAAGTGATGGGGAACACTTGAACCTTACTCTCATAAGAACTGGCTCAAAGAGAGAATAACATACACACTCAACTGGGTACCCTACAGGAAAGTAGGAGGGGGAGGGGATAAGGGAAGGGAGAGGGTGCTCATAGAAGGGAGGGCAGATTGGGGGAGGTGGTGGTCAGAAGCAAAACATTTTTGAGGAGGGACAGGGAGAAAAGAGAGAAAGAATAGAATAAACAGGGGGGAAACAGGATGGAGGGAAATACAGTTGGCAATCACAATTGTGAAAAAAAATTTAAGCCAAGTTTCTCTGAGAAAGGTCTCATCTCTCAAATACAAAGAGAAATGAGTCAAATTTACAAAAATAGGAGCTATTCCCCAACTGATAAATGATCAAAAAATATGAAGTCAGCTTTCAGATAGAGTAATTAAAACTATCTATAGCTATATGAAAAAATGCTCTAAATCACTACTGATTGGAGAAATGCAAATTAAAATAATTCTGAGGTACCACCTCATGCTTATTAGATTTGCTAATATGACAGAAAAGAAAAATGACAAAGGTTGGAGGTGATGTGGGAAAAATGAGACACTAATGTACTGTTGGTGGAGTTGTGAACTGATTCAACCATTATGTAGAGCAATTTGAAACTATGCCCAAAGGCCTATAAAACCAGGCATACTCTTTGACCCAGCAATACCTGTAGTAGGTCTGCATCCCAAAAGAGATAAAAACAAAAAAGAAAAGGACCTATATGTACAAAAATATTTACAGCAGCTCTTTTCTGGTGGTGAAGAACTGAAAATTGAGGAGATGCCCATCAAGTGGGGAATGAATGAAGAAGTTGTGGTATATGATTGTGATGGAATACTATTGTGCTATAAGAAATAATGAGTTAGATGCTCTCGGAAAAACCTGGAAAGACTTACATTAACTGATGCAAAATGAAATAAGTAGAACTAGCAGAACATTGTACATAGTAACAGAAATATTATGAGATGATCAACTGTGAATGACTTAGCTATTCTCAGCAATACAATGCTCCAAAACAACTCTGAAAGACTTATGATGAAAAATGCTATCCCTTCCCAGCAAAAGAATTGATGGAGTGTGAATACAGATCAAAGTAAACTTTTTTGGTTTTTTTACATAACTAATAAGGAAATACGTTTTACATGACTACACAATAATATATATAAAATTGCTTGCCTTCTCAACGAGTGGGGGTGGGGAGGGAAGGAGAGAATCTGGAACTCAATTTTTAAAACAAATGTTGAAAATTGTTTTTACGTGTAATTAGGGAAAAATAAAATACTTAAAAAAAAAAGAGAGAGACTTGCTTAGGGTAGAAAGCCTGAGGAGTATACCTAACTCTTTGCATGGCAGAATCAGCTTAGGACCTATTCCCTCAAAACCCAGACTCCAAAAGTGATATGTTAGTCAGAGTTATAAGCATAGAGATTTGACTTGTGGTAGCCAACATAAGTCACTCCTGGGACCCATCTGCAAATCATAAATCCAAAGGCCTACACGAAATACTTTCAATCTATCTATGAATTATTCTGCAGACATCCAAGAGGAAAACAGGATACAACAGTTATTACCACAAGTGAAGGGTACATAAAAATACTTTGCACAGAAAAAAATAAAATTCTCCTCCCAATCACAAGGTTCTCTGACAAGTATCTGCAAGTCTTGGAAAATAAAAATGGGTTCTGGATTTTTTAAAGAAGAAAGAGAAGGGAAGGTGCCTCAAGGAGATGAGACTGTTGCTTGAAGTGATGGAATGATGAAAAGGACTGACCAAGCAGAATTTTTATTTTGTTCCCTTTTCACTCCTAAGGAGAATGACCTCTGGACTGCAAAGGATAGAACAAAAATAATTAATAGGGAGCTGATACCCAAGATAAGTAGAGTGATACTGAGAACCGAGCTACCCTTAACTTTCTGGATTTTTAAAAATGGGGAAGGGAGTAGGGAAAAAATAGAATTCGCAAATCATATAGGTTGGTGAACTTGCCTTCAACTCCTATCAAATTTCTAAAATGTATTATTTCAGAGATAGTAAGCATTTAGAAAAAGGAAGAAGTAGGCACAAAGAGCCAGCACAGCTTCATTAAAAACACTTAGCTCATTTTCCTTTCAGACAAGGCAAGGAGATCAAGTGCATGATGAAGATACAATTTACATAAATTTTAGCAAAACATCTGACAAAGTCTCTCAAGCTACTCTTGTGGGCAAGATAAGAGTGATAATGGTAAATGACAGTACAATTAGTTAGAAAAGAAATTGGCTGAATTGGCTTGACCTACAAAGTAGTGATTAATGATTCAAAGTCAAATCAAGTGGAAAGACAAATCTACTGGACTTTCCCAGGGATCAGTGCCTGTTCCTGTGTTGCTCTGTATCACTCTATCACTGATGTCTATTCATATTTGCAGATGACAAAAACCTTCAAGAGAGAGCTAACACAATGGATGAAAAAATTAAGATCCAAAAAGATTGTGACAAGCTAAAACAGCACACTGAATCTAATAAGGTGAAATTTAATGGAGATAATGTAAACTCTTATACCTGACTTAAAAAAAAATCAATTTTCAAGTACAAAATGCAAGAGGTAAGCCTAGACAGCAGTATATTTGGAAAAAGATTATAGGGCTTTAGGGGCTTACAGCCTCAAGTCAAAAGTGTGAAAAGGCAGTAAAAAATGCTAATACAATAATCTTATACTACATCAAGAAATTGATAGTTCACAGGATGAGGGAGTGTGATAACACCCTAGTCAAATCTGGTGTGTGGAATACAATGTTTAGTTAAAAGCACCATGTTTTTGGATTAACATTCATAAGCTTGATAGCATCCAAATGAATATGATCAGGATAGATAAAGGGCTTTGAAATAGTCACATATGAAAACAAGCTGACAGGAACTGGTGATAGACTGGAGACAAAAAGATTCAGAAGAGGCATGATAGCTACTGGAAGAAAGAATAGACTTGCTCTGAATAGCTGCATAGGGTAGTACTAGGTACAAATGCAAACAGGAAAATTTAGGCTTGATATAAGGAAAAACTTCCTAATAGTAATTAAAACAATCCAAAAACGTAATGGGCTGCTTTGAAAAGTAGAAGATTCCTCATCCTTGGAAGTCTTCAAGAAAAAGCTGCATGACAACTTACCAAGAGTGCTGAAAGTGATTCTTAGCCAGATACATGTCGGACCATAATATCTGAGGCCCCTACCAATTTTTAACCAACAATTATTCAAAGAGCATCTTTAGAACTGGGCCTTTCTTTTGTACTTATAATTTTCAGTTGCTGTTTAGATTCATGGATTATCTCTTTTATTAGCTTATAAGGACAGCTGTCAAATTTTGTCTTTATTTCTTCCACTGTTCTACATATAATTTTTAAATAACAGTTGATTAAACTGAGTATCTGAAGCTTTGATTCACTTGAAGCAATGCAGCAGTTACAACTTCCTCATTTCCAGTTTCCAGTCTGACCAAGCGCCATACAATGACCTACAGTAGGCCCTTAATAAATGCTTCTTGATTGATTTGTCTGTCTTCACTGAGTGGGATTTGGGTTGAAGATGGACTTTGTCTGGGGGCCTAGAATAAGCAGGCTTCTCATTTTCCACTTGTATTTATCGAATTCATTTTCTAAATGTATTTTTCAATATTAAAGGTTCAGTAATAAATTTTGAGAACTGACACAACTGATGTTGCATCAACGTCTGTCAACAGTCAACAGTCTCATCCAATGATTCTTTCCAGACTCATTTTCTTTTACTCTCCAACATGTTCTTAGCATTTCAGCCAATGCTGCTGGATGCTTGCTGAATGCTTGCTGGTGACTTGCTCTTCCCTGTATGTGATATCCTACTTCCTATCTTCATGTCTCCTCATAAGCAACATCATCCCCCTACTTCTGTTCTCAGTTAAGCCCAAATGCCACTTCCCATCTAAGGCCTTTCCCAAGCATTCTCCCTCCCCAACTCCCAGCTCTCCCCTGCAATTGTTAGTAGTCTATTTCTGACGATACTTTCCGTTTACTCTATGTACCCACTTCATATTTCTCTTCACATATTGTTATCAC
Organism: Vombatus ursinus; assembly: GCF_900497805.2. Lineage (NCBI taxonomy): Eukaryota > Metazoa > Chordata > Mammalia > Diprotodontia > Vombatidae > Vombatus > Vombatus ursinus. Next base: position 36,665,840 of record NW_020954610.1, read on the forward strand.
AATATTGTTATTGTGCACCTTCCCCCCCCCCCAGCTCCCATAAGATAGAAGCTCCTTAAGGGCAAGGAGTAGATTTTTTTGTCTGTGTCCACAGTGTCTGGCACACAGAAAGCCCTTAATAAATATTTGTTGAACTAAAATGAACTATATCTTGAGATGTGTTAACTCACCATTTTTTGGGTTTTGATAGTGGTTTGTACTTGCTGTATTTTACTCGCCACTCCAGAACTTCTTTACAATGCTGACACACTCCATCGTGAAGCTTTGCATTTATTCTCTTAAGGAAAAAAAGACAAATAGTACACTGAGAGATTATACTTACATAAATGAAAAGGGAATCAGACCACTTTAAACTCCATAGAAAAACTCATTATGTAAATTTAAGGTACTTCAGTCATCATCAGTATGTAAAAGCACTTATGGTACACTTCATCAAAAATAACCTCATTTTTAATGTCTATCAAATTATTTCAAAAACTAATAAAAAAGTGACATTTTCAAATAATTAATATAATAAAAACAATTCAGTCAATCCTTTAAGATCTTGAGTACCCAATTTCTTAACCACTGAAGCCAGGGGTTGGCATTTTGAAAAAGGTGTGCCTAACTACAAATCCTTTCCTATATGATATGCCAGGAAAGATGGCCTATGGAACTCAAGATAAATTATGAAACCGGCCTGCCTGGGTTCACCTAAGGATGGGGAAGTAATTAACATATTAGCTGAAAACTTCTAAAGTAGATGAGGTGGAGTTCCTTCACTAATGTACAAGTGAGAAGGGAAGCTATATTTGCCAATATTTCACCCAGGCAATAGAGTTGTCACTAATATTAAGGACAGGGCCAGTGCGTGTGCCTGTGCTTTTGAGCTTTTCTGCACAGAGGAAGAATTGTCATCCCTGGGCTAGGTCCTTTATATCTCATTTGTGCTTCTCTATTTTTTATCCCATTTACTTCCAATCAGCAGTCTAAGAAGATGAGCATAATAAGGAAAAAGTGATAAAATTCAAATGTAAGAAACTCTTACAGATAAATCAAGGAGATAAAGAATTAAAACTACTGATTAAAGTGGTAATAGAGAGGACCTAATATTTCAGTTATCCAGGCTATTCCTCAAAATAATGAAGATTTGGATGACTACTTAATTTACTTTTAGAAAATAAGTAAACTGTTGATGTAAAAAACATCATGGCTTTCATAACAACTTTGTAAATTTGAGGTATCATTAAGGACAACCCCTTTCAAATGATCCTCATTTCTTTTCATTTTTTAATTTTTTCCACTTAATAGTATTTTTTTCAACTACACATAAAGATAGTTTTCAACATTCACTTTCATAAGATTTTTGAGTTCTGAATTTTAATCCTTCCCTCTCTCCCCTCCCCAAGACAGTAAGCAACTCGATATAGGTTATACATGCACAATCATATTAATTATATTTCTACATCAGTTATGCTGTGAAAGAAGAATCAGAACAAAAGAGAAAAACTATGAAAAAGAAAAAACAAAAAAAGTGAGAATAGTATGTTTTGATCTGCATTCAGATTCCATAGTTTCCTCTCTGGATATGGACAGCACTTTCAATTATGAGTTATTTGGAACTGTCCCAATGATCCTCATTTCTAATTCCCTTTGTCAAATTATTTCAACGGCAGTATTAAATAATACAATCTAAAATGGTATTACTATCAATATGGTATTCAGAACAAGTAAGGCAAAAAATAGACCCATTGTACTTACTGACTTGAGCAACATATTTTAAGAGGGACAAACTAGTGCATTCTCAGAATTTTGGCCCAGGACAGTGAAGGGTCTAGAAGACCTGTCATGTCATTTTTATAGCTAAGCACTGCACTAAGTGCTTTACATTTATTACCTCATTTGATCCTCACAACCACCCTGGGAGGTAGGTGCTATTATTATCCTCATTTTACAGATGAGTAAACTAAGGCCAACAGAGGTTAAATGACTTGCCCAGTGCCATAGAGTTAATAAGTATCTAAGGCTGGATTTGAACTCAAGTCTTCCTGACTCCAGACCCGGCATTCTATCCACTGTGACACAATTTAGTTTGGTAACATGATTATTAACAGCAAGTAAGCCATAAAACAGGGTGCTTGCCACTGTCCATGGAGGATGTCTACTGCAGAGTACAAATCTAAGAATTCCTTATAAATGTCAGGGCCCTCCAATTATGCTTTTGTTTTCAGAAGACTTGCTGATTTCATTGAGTCCTGGAACAGTGCAAAACCTCCTAGGTAAGATAGAAAATAACTGAAAAGTGGTTAACAACTAACGGATCTGACCACACAAGAAGACCTCCCTTTCCTTTTTCCCCTTCCATGGCCACCCATCACTCTTTGCCTCTAATACTGCAATAACCTCCTGACTAAATGGTCTTCCTGTCCTTGGTATGTACCCATCCAATCCATTTCCACAAGGCTGCCAAATTGATCTCCCTAAAGCACAGGTCTGACCTTATCATAACCCAATTCAACAAGCTCCAGCAGATCCATTTTCTTATTGGATAAAATCCAAACACTTTTGTTTGGATATTAATGCCTTAGAGGTTTATCTTTACAAACATTTCTTGCATTACTTCCCTCTATATATCTACATTCCAGGTTAAAATAGCCTATTTGCTATTTCTTGTATGTGCCATTCTATCCTGCCTTCATGTCTCTGCACAGGCTGCCTATTCCCCTTTCCTGGAACACTCGACCTCTTCACTCACCTCTGGAAATCACTACTCAGCCCAAGTGCCAAGCCCAATGTAAGTACTTTCCTTATCCCCTCTCCCCATCATTGTTTCTCCCCACTCTTGCTAGCACTATAATTTTGTATTTCCTTTTTATATACTTTGCATTTACTTAAAATGGATAGGTCACGTAGAAAGTGTGATTGAGGGATAACTGATAGACAAGATAGATATGCCTACACACACACACACACAGTCCTTGCCTGCTTCACTGACAACCCACAAAATATCAAATTATGTAGAGGAAGATTTCCATCATGCTGGCTAGACTTCTTGTGGAGGATTCAGGGAGTTGTACAGGGTGAGAAGGCATGGATGGGTTCTAGTCAGCCAATAAACATTTAGTAATCACTAACCATGTGGTTGCAAGTTGCGCTGTTGCAAAGAGTGTCCATATTGATTAAAGATCCATATTTGAAGGATGAAATATATAAGAACAATCTATACTTGTTAATTTGCCAGCATTCCTCTGTCCTAAACTTAATAGTTACAGAAAAGCAGATGCCCTATTTTTAAAAACATCAAATCAGAGAAACTGAGAGTGGGAAGGAATCTGAGTTGATTTTGTCTAACTTCTCTCATTTTATGAAATCCAAAGAGGTTGTGCTGCTAGCCCAATATCACACAGCTAGTTAATATTTTCATATTTTCTCTTTTGCTCAGTCTAATTCTAGCAATAAACCAGAAGGCCCAATAGGGATACGTTGCATTTGTTAACCATATTAAGGTATGCCTATAATTTGATATGAAATGGGACACAAGCAATAAAAATTTCATTATTATGACACAGGAAAATCATTGCTGGATTAGGAAGTAGATCGGGATAGTCCAGAAGTCTAGACACAGCTATTCCATTAACTAGTTTTTTGATCTTAGGCAAGTTACTTAACTTCTTTGGGCTTCTGTTCCCCTATCAATAGGAGAATATATCTATGAGCCAGCTGGGGAGTGCTGTGAATAGATAGAATGCTAGTGCTGGGTGTGGAGTCAGGAAGACCTGAGTTCAAGTCCATCCTCAGACACTAGCTGTATGATCCTGGGCAAGTCATTTAACTTAAACTCTGTTTGCTTCTGTCTCAACTGTAAAAGGGGTATAATAATAGCACCTACCATAGAAGGCTGTGGTGAGGATCAAATGAGATAATATTTATAAAGCACTAAGCATAGTACCTGGCACAAGTGTTATAGAAATGCTTATTCTGCTTCCCCTATAAAATGAAAAATATTGTAATGTGATCTTCTCTATATATCTTTTAAATGCTTCATCATAATTGGGTTCTAGTGAATTAAAGAAAAAAACACTAAGGTGAGTACTTAAAATGAGTAGACATAAGAAAAAAGTTAAATGATTTTTATAATTCTGAAACATTTCCTGCTAGCACAATCCCCAAGTCCTATCTCCTCCCCAATGTTTTCACTCTAAAATAAGGAAGGAAAAACTGTTTCCAGTCATCTGCATCCTAATATGTTGCAACCCTTAGCAACCTTCATTAATTTTTTAGAATCTCAGAAATTACAGTAACCATGCTATTCTGCGGCCAAGTCCACTGTAATCTTGGTATCCTAAAGCTTCTTTTTTTTCAGCAATTCCTCATAGCTGAAAAAAAAAACCATTTAAAGTAAAAGAATACTTAAAGTAAGGCTAAAAGAATTGCTGTTGAAGAAAGGAAGAGATCTGAAGTTTATCAAAAACTGATTGTCACACTTTATTTCCTTTTTATTTTTAAATTTCAGATTTGGGATTTTTAGTACATTGGCCCCAGAGTCAAGTAAGGACAAAGCTCCCTTTGGGAGCATAAATCTTTCAAATGTCCCAAAGCACCTTTGGCCCTTTGAGGGGAAGAATCTATTAGATTTAGTTGTGATGATAATTTAGTCAATTAAAGTCTCACCTCCTGAAAAAAAGCCTTTCCCAGTCCTCCTTAATCTTGCTATCTTCCCTCTGAGATTACCCCCAATTTGTCCTGTCTATCTCTTCTCTGTACATAGTTGTTTGCATCTTGTCTCCCCCATCAGACTGTGAGATCCTTGAGAACAGGGACTGCCTTCTGCCCTTCTTAGTGCTTAGTTTTTCCAGTGCTTAGCATAGTGCCTGGCACATAGTAGGTATTAATAATTGCTAGCTGACTTACAAAAAGTTTTAAAATTTCCTATGTATTTCCTATGAAAAGCATCACAAAAGATCTGGAAATTCTTCATATTATTTGATGCTGTGTTGAAAGCTGAAAGTTTAGAAATCAACTCTGAAATAAAAAGCTTTTGAGTAATGCCTGATCTATAGTTTTTAAAAATTGATAGAATTTTATAATTTATTCAAAGACATCTCAAGAGTACTTTTTGAAAACTAAAAATTATGCTGGGAAGTTATTACTCTATTTAAATAGAAATCTACTTCAAATATATTTTTTCAGGCATTCTCCAACTCAAAATTGAATTACAAAGAGAAGAAGCTTGAGTCAGAAGGCCCAGCTTTTCCTTATAAGCTGTGTTACCTTTGCAAGTCCCTTTACCTCTCTGAGCCTGTTTACTTATCTGTAAAATAAGGAAAATAGTATTGCATTAACTCCCTCATTCGGTGGTTGTGAGGAGTACAAATTTAAAACGCAAAGGGCTGTACGATGGCTCACATTTACATATGTGAATGGCTGGCTTTGGACTGCCTTGGGTAAAGTAGATAGTTTGCAGGGAGTTCAAAACATTTAGCAAAAGAAAAGATATGAGATCATCTAGTTTGATGATGAGAAAAACTGAGTCTCAAGGAAGCAAGGTGACTTGTTCAATGATCCCCTGGGACGTGGTAAGTAGTGAAGGCTACTTAGTGAAAATTCCAAACCTAGGGCTTTTCTTTCACAACATGAAAAACTGATGCCACCAAATTCCAAATCCCTTTCACACTGACAGCAGCTGGCCTTGGGGAGAAGCCTCTTCATCAGAGATGGGAAGAGGGAGTGAAAAAGATAGTTTCCTCATATCAAAGAATACAATTCTTATTATGGGCTACCTAGACTTTTGTGGCCTGACCCAGGAACCTAATGATCATCTGTGACATTAATTCTATGGGAAATGCTTTCAAAGACTAAACCTACCCATAAGTAATCTTTAAAATACAACATCTTTATAGGTAGGGGAAGTACATCTTTAAGCAGCAACCTATGTAGTTAGGACCTGCACAACTTGCCAAGTACCTAGGAACAGATTTCCTTTCTATGAGCAACTGGACTTAGATTCCAGAGGGACCTGAGTTAAATCCTGATGCCAAAACTTACTAGCTCTGTAACCATAGGCAAGTCACTTACTTAATCTCTTTTGGCAACTATTTCCTCATCTACAAAATGAAGGAGTTTGATGTTCTCTAGGGATGAATTTATCATCCTACGATCATTTAAACCAGAGGGGTCAAAAACTGCATTGCTGCCTGCTGAGTGTTACCTAGAACCAGATTAAAATGTAACTGGGAAACACATGACAAAATAAAAAGCAACAGTACACTGGTAAAGTTAACGCCTAGTTTCCTAAGTCAACCTGCACCCTCAGGGACCCTTATGTATGCTTTAATAGCCTCCTGTTTCTTTCTATTTCAATTTGACACCAACTCCTACCTTTTCTTTCTACACTTTCTTACTAAAAGTTGCACTTAATACTCTAATACAGAAGAAAAAGGTAATAACTAAAATAGGATATGGTAACTTTTCTCATATCAATATTACAATGCCTTGTGGTTTCACAACAGTAAGTACATGTGAGCCAAACCAGAATAGCTCACAATTCTAAATCATTTTAAGATTTCAAAAATGAGGGGCAGCTAGGTAGTGCAGTGGATAGAGTACTGACCTTAAAGTCAGGAGGACCTGAGTTCAAATTGGGCCGTATACCAAACACTTGACACTTAACTAGGTGTGTGACGCTGGGCAAGTCACTTAACCCTAATTGCCTTTCAAAAAAAAGAATTAAAAAAAGATTTCAAAAATGGGAAGCAACCTTTTACATAAGTCAGTGAAGTAGAAAGTATAAGCATCACTAACACCCTTTTTAGAGAGGAGGAAACAGAGTCAGAGTAAGCCATTTTCCCAAAGTCAGCCAACTATTAAGTGCCACAACAGGGACTCAAACTCAAAAAGGGTCCTGACTAGAAACCCCCTGCCTGATTCAGCTCTCAGCCTATACAGTGTTCTGACATCCTGTTTATTTCGACATCCAATTTGGGTCCACACGTTTACCTTATTTTATAAAACAACATCACAATTTGGAAGCTGGTTTGTTTTTTTTTTTTTGCTTGTTTGTTTGTTTTGGGGGGGTATTGGATCAATAGTAGAACAGAAAAGCCTACCGTGGAAGCCTGCCCTATGAAAATGGTGTGAACTTATATGAAAATGTGACTGTTTATATTGGATAGTTCCCATAGGATTGCCCTAACAAGAGAAGTGCTTAATGCCAAATAAAATTTTATTCTATAATAAACGTCTGTGGGTTGAGAGTGGGAATAGGGGAAAGAGTTCATTATTTTTTTTTAAGTCAATGTGTTATGTTAAAAACTTGGGAAATTCATGACCACGTGCTTTTCTTAAAACTGCATTTTGTCGAACTACAGAAGGAAATTAATTTCACAGACATAAAGTGAAAACAGAATATATGTTCTAGGAAGTGTCAGCCTAGGGGAAAGGAGATGGCTAGAAATTTTGCCTATGTCTACATTTATAATTGAGCATGTTTTTACACTATTGTGGCATAATTTTAGTACATATTAGAACCAAAGATGCTATGCTGATTAACTTTAAGACTCTTAGGTTAGCCATGCCATATATGTAGGTGGAAGAACATTTGAAATGTATTTTTTTTAAACTCTAAATCTTTAACTTTTTTATGGTCTAATTTCTGGTGGAATTATTAACTGGGAGCTTTCTCCATAAAGAAGGAAACTCAAGCCACATATTCTTGATTTTTGTAAGACTAACAGAAAGTATCACTATAACATAACTAGTACTAATACAAAAAGAGGACATCACCCAACATATCTTTTAAATAAATCAGCAACATCATCTCTACCTTAGAGATGAGGTGGCTATGTTATACCTGATTTCCATTCCATTTTCATTTCACTACATCCCTGGATACAGTAGTCTAAAAGAAGTATTAGGATGAAAAAAAAAATCACTAAAAGGAGGCATATCTTGCAAGTGTAATGTTGAAAAATTAATTTCAAAATATTTATTAAAATAGTCATAATAGGACCTACCTTCCAGGGTTGCTGAGAATAAAATGAGATAACGTTTCTAAAGCACTTTGCAAAGCTCAGTGTGCTAGGTATGTGTAAGACACTATTTCTGATTACTGGATGCTTTAAAAATTAAGATTTTACATCAACAGAAGATGTATACCTTAAGAAAATCAATAGCAAAATACCATTTTAACAAAATAAAAGTGACCAGTAAAGAAAAGACAAAGTATGCTTATTTAATTAAATGTAATAAACATTTACTAAACACTTATTACAAGCAAGGCACTGTGTTATGTAGCCTCTGGGGATTCAAAGATGAAAAGTGATCCATTCTCCACCATCAAAGAAACATCTAAGTACAGAGAGAGTAAAGGCATATACAGAAATAACTACGTATAACAATATAATTGCAAAGACCTCATGCAGAAAAGGATAAGAGATTTTTACAAGGGGAAGACCTCTCTGATACTTGGGAACCTTTCAAGTAACTTTAAAATGTGGTTTTATGCATAATAATTCATTGATAAAAGTAAAAGGAGAAACACTAGCATACTTTACACCTCCCTCCATTCCATCTGAATAAGACTGAATTTTTTTCTCTAATATAAATTGTCAATTTTCATTGCTACACGGAATTCTCTTTGTTAGTTCCATCATGGACCCCATACCAACACAGATCACAATCCCTTCACATTTCATCCTAAGTGTGGAAAACTTATAAAATTTTTTGGAAGTATCTCTTTTTTAAACATGACATATCTTCCTTGTGTTATTTCGTTGTCCTATGGATTATTTATACTTTTAATTTTTCAAAGTACAGGTTGGACTAGATGGACTCTGAGATCCCTTCCAACTCAGATGCTATAAAGAATGTGGTCTTAAACAATACCACTGAGAGAATATTGCTATAGAGGGGCTGACCTTTTGCAATTGCAAGCTGTTAGGAAATCACTGAAAACACTATACAATTCCAATACTTGTAGAAGGACCATATATTGATGTATTAATTTGTCACTGTTACACATCCAGTTGCATAACGTGACCTGGGCAATACAGTATTACTTATGCAATATGAATAATTACATTAATTTCATTGACACTGCTTTGCATTTCACTGAAGAAGCTTCATAGTATTCCAGGGTTTGATGCAATTAATAAAATGTCACTGGAGAAAAAGCATTTGTAGAAAATCATTATCCATAGGGAATCTTTCCTTTCTTTGGACTTTACATAGGACATGTGCCATGAAACTTTGGTTTTCGATCCCACATTGCACTTTACTTGATGTCAATATTCAGGAGATTTTTGGGGGAAAAAAATTTGTGGATGTATCCGCCACAGAATCTTGGATGATTTTAATGTAGACATTGGAAACCTTCAAGGAAGATTTTATTTGATTAAATCACATATTTTTGAAAACAATACATTTTTGAAAAAATTAATTTGGAGGGAAAAACACAAACACATTTGGATCTTACCTGCACTACATCTCTAAGTCAGTTGTGTAACAGCAAAGACAAGGCTGTTGTGAAAAACTGTCTGTGGAAGTCTGCCTATTTCTTTCTCATCTTTACATCAATAAAACATCTCTGATGAGTGTATGGATCATGCTCATGAAGATTTCATTGACATAAAAAGGCAAGTGTACTGGTCAATCACTAAAATTTCTAGTTGCCTTTTTTTCTTAGAGTATGGCATTAAAGCAAATACCTATGATTTTATCTTTTTGGAAATTCTGAGATATCTTTTAAAATAATTATCTTATCAGAAACAACATAAAGATAGGTAAACTATTTTTATTAATAGGTAAGCTACTTTTATTAATAGGTAAATTATTAGTAATAATTTAAATTATTTAATTTCAACACAAGATTTTTCAATCACTATATATGAAAATCAGGATCTTTCATAATTTCATTCTCATTCACATGATAACAGCTCTACAAAATCCATTTCTGATAGTGTTATCTTATTCTCAAACTGATTTATTCCACAAACATGGCATTTTACTACAGTGTTAAAATGTTACCCCAGATACAAGTTATTGTTTACTTTTTAAGTGACTTATTTTAATTTAATTCAACAAATTATATCCAGTAAAAATAGCAAAGTAATAAAGCTGAAAAGAAATGGTCCTGCATATTCCCTTAAAAAACAATCAACCATGGATAGAGCGCCGGCCCTGGATTCAGGAGGACCTGAGTTCAAATCCAGCCTCCGACACATAACACTTACTAGCTATGTGACCCTGGGCAAGTTACTTAACCCCATTGCCTACCCAAAACAAAAAAAAAAAAAACAAAAACCAAAAAAAACCCAACCAATCGATCAACCAACAACATCATCTAGAAAAAATTATGGGAAAAATGACCCAATATGGAGATTTTAACAGAAAACCTTTAAAAAAAATTGAAATCAACATTAAATATATCCCAGCTAAAAACAAAAGAGGAGACATTGATACAAAAACAAGTACAGAAAAGAATTACCATTGAGATAATTGAAAATCATGCAGATCCAAGTGACTAATGTAGATAACAATTCAAAATGTAGCAACTTTAGGATTACTAACATCCAAAAAGTTTTTAGAAAATTTAAAAGAATCTGGAGTGTGATATTTTAGGAAAACTATTCAAGAAAACTATAGGATATTAAAAATTAAAGCAATAATTTACAAATGGAAAGAATTCACTAGACTACAACATGAGAATACAAATTTCAACTCTTCAACATAGTTGTTTTTTTTTAAGTCTCCAACACTAAAATGAGAAAACAGTCTGCAAGTTACAGTGTATTTATGACATACTGAAGGATCACAACAGATTTTGGTAAGGAAGATTTGAAAAATTAGAATGACAAGCACAAAATTATGAAGTGTGGGTCACAGATATAGAATTCTCTACCTGGCAAAGCTAAGCATACTAGAAGCAAGTGATGAACACTTGTGAAACACATGAACTTTGAAAAGTTCACAGAAAGACATTTTCTCTTCAAACTAGCCTTTGAAAAATAGCCAGGGCTTCAAGCTAAAAATATAAATATTTAAAAACAATTCATACTTTTAAACAAAGATAAACCAGCTGCTAAGTAAATGCAAGAACCATCAGAGTAGTATTTTGGCCAAATCACAAAGTTTTACAAAGGTGCAGCAGAGAATGAGGAACAAACAGTTAAAAGGGTAGGAAGAAGAGGTGATCTCCAAAAAAAAAAAAGTTATTATCATTGTTAAATGGTGAATATATAGAATCCTGGTATTTAGAGATGGAAGAAAACCTTGAAGATCATCTAGTTCATCCGCTTCCCCTTATGGATGAAGAAATTAAGTCTCTAAGAGGTTAAGTAAATTGCTCAAGTCAATTTATCAATCACCAAACATTTATTAAGAATTTATGTTGTACCAAGCACTGAACTAAGGAAGCAAAAAAAATATTAGCCCAGAAAAGATATGAAACTAGGTCCTAAACTTACATAAAGGTTAAGACACAGGAATTTTGTTTAGAGTGTTTTATTACCTTTACGTTGTCAAATCCCAATAAATTACAGTCTGGTTTTTTGTTAGGCAATGGGGTTAAGTGACTTGCCCAGGGTCACACAGCTAGTAAGTGTTATGTGTCTAAAGCCAAATTTGAACTCAGGTCCTCCTGAATACAGGGCCGGTGCTCTATCCACTGCACCACCTAGATGCCCCTAGATTCTGTTCTAAGAGAGACAAAATAGGGTACATGTGTATTTCTCTCAAGCTGGCTGGACATGCACTGCATGGGAGTTCAGTCCAAAACTGGGCCCCGCTAATGGGAACAGTTCAGAACTGGCTCGATTTGGGATTGGGGGTACAAGGTTATATGCCCTTCAAAGAGTGGGTGTTCCCAAGGGATGCCAATCACTCTGATTGGTCAAAACACTGGGAGGTGGGTTATATTAAAATGAACTTTTGAATACATGACTTTGGTCATTTAATCTAGGTCAACAGAGCCAAGTACCACTTGCCATCTAGACAGAGGAAATACTACCCCCCCACCCTCAGTCTTTGGTCTATCTTGGCAGAAGAAATCTGTCTCCACCCAAGTCTGAGTAGGATAAAATCAATTCAGGGCTAGGTTGGAGTTTGACCAGGATAAGAAGATTCAAGGCAATCTCATTATCAGTAATGTCCTTCTGAAGGACTTTGGAGCAGAAGGGGGGCTGGGAGCTCTGGGTATCCAAGACACTGATTACTAAGAAAAATCATTTTTCACAATGTTAACAGCAGCAAGGCTCACCACAAAATTTCTGAGTCAAAAACCACAGGACAATGAAGTTGAATGAAAAAAGAAAGTGTGTAGTCTCTGCTTATAAGTTAATTAATAATTTGATAAAGAATGGCGGAAGAAAAACCTAATTCAACAACTTTAAAACTAAACATAAATGGAGCAAACTCTCCTAAAAATAATAAAATTAGTTATAAATGTGGACAAAGGGTTAGATTTGTTCTGCTTGGCCCTATGGCAGAATCAAGAATGGGTGGAGATTACAAAGATAAAGATACTTCAGGCATCATGGGGGGGAGGGTGGAGAGAGGGAGGGAAGGAGGAAGCTGCTAGGGATGATGAAAAAAGAAATATATATCTAAAGAGCAGATAACCAAATAAAGAAAATAAAAAAGAAGGGAAAAAAATTGTCTCAAAGAGAAATGTTACTGGGGGAAAAGAAACAAAGGAGTAAAGTATTTCTGATCCTACCAGTTGTCCATATTGTATTTTGGACTTAAATCCTGCTTTAAATAAAGTGACCTATTAATGTGGTAGAAAGGTGAGAAGCAGTTCTAACTATAAACTATTTGTTGGAATAAAAGTTTGGACAAATAGGAGAAAAGTTTAACCCAGTCATAGTTGAGGAAATGGCTTTGATACCTTATCTCCTGTTGAGAGAGAAGTAAAAATCTGTGATTTATTTTTTTTTAACCAAGGATTTCCCACCATTAAGATGACAGCTAAAGAGAACTGTTAACATATTACTCTCAAATGGTAAAAGAAATAATACTTTTAAATTCCATTTGGTAGGCAAAAAAGACTTTCCCAGAAAATTTTCTTAACAATACTCATTTTGCTATTTCCTATTTTTTTTCTACAAGGAAAATACATGAAAAAAATTTTTTTTATTTGCCAAAATATAAATATGCTAAGTAAAGTATAGAGAAAATATACAAGGAAAACTAGAGCATCTGGCAGCTTTCTATTTAAACTAATTATTGTTAACTAAGCACTAAGCTCAGACCAAAAATGCTCTCAAACACCTTTAAATTTTGCTGTTCTGGACCAAAACCCTGAGTAGCCTTACTCTAGTTATGGCTCTGTTTACCACTTTAATATGATATCTTAGTAATGTTAGCTAAACTCTTATGCACGAAAAAGAAATAAACATTTGGCAAAAAAGAAATTAAAATTGCTCTATTTACAGAGGATAGGTTTGCATATCTCAAAAATATAAGATATACTTACTGCAAGAAACCCCACAAAACAACAACAAAAAAAAACAAAACCTGAGTAGGATAAGACATAACCCATAAAGTGTGTTTATATATATAGTCCCCTTCAATCAACAGAAACTGATAAAGAAAGTAAACGGAGGGATCTCCCTTGTCCATGTTTAAGTGGAGTAAATAATGGAAAAAATATCAAAAATTTTCAAATTAATTTGCAAACTGAATATAATACCAATCAATATCAATATTATAATTTACATAATTCAATTAAATCACAACAAAATTCATATGGAAAAGATGAGCAGGAATAACAAAACGTATGAGAAAAAAGAGCATTGCTAAAGAGGAATTTGCCCTACAAGATTTTGAAGCATATTATAAAGCAAAATTGTCTGTTGGGAGGGAGGTAAGGGAAAATAATTTTTTAAATGAATTCAGAATCCAGTAATAGAAACTTATGTGTATACAGGGCATCCCAAAAGTCAAAGTGTAGTTTCAACTTTAACAGTTTAAAAGTTTTAAAAGGTTTTAATGGTTTAAGATTACTAAAACTTTTGGGACACCTCATAATGAATTAGCATTTCAAATTCATAACTTAAAAACACTAGGGAATCACATGATTACTCAACAGAAAACTGCTGTGAAAATGCATAAATGTGTGCAAAGCAAACTTTATGTATAATTGCTTTAATTCTGAATCTCCCGCCACAAACTACAATAAAATGAATCAATTATGTAAAATCATTAATTTAATTAACTGTGCAAATCTATTGTAAAACAGGGTAAAGGGGGGTACACTTGATTACAGAGAGTATGAACATGTTTATCAAGCAAATGAATTAATAAAAATAAAACAGATGAGTTTGAGTTTATTAAAATATAAAGATTTTGTATGATAGAAAGCAGTATTTCTAAAATAAAAGAGAAGAAACAAATATTTGCAGTCAATATGTAAGATAAAGGTTTGATATGAAGAACCTATAAAGACTGCTACATATATTTCCAACAGTAAAACACATTTATTAATGGAGAACTGGTCATGGAACTCAAAAAGCCAATTTTAGAAGAATAACTTTATGAAAAAGCTGTTCAAATTTCCTCATGAAGAAATGCAGATTTTAACAATCTTAACATGCCACTTTATGACTACAAAATTGGAAAAGTCACCCCAAAATGATAAAACAGAAAACTGTCAAAGCTGTGGGGAAACAGGTATTCAGTAAGAGTCACAAAACTGATTACATGGAATAGCAGTACTGTTATCAAAGATTTATTAAACACTGAACTAGAGTTAAGATTTAAAAAAAAACAAAACTGGTTTTCTTTCAGTGGTTCTGAGTAGTGATTATTTGGGTGCTTATAATTCTCAGAAATACCTTATTTGGATAAAAGTCAGTGTGCCTTACTATTTTTATGTATTTTATTCTTTTACAAATAAACCAGTCATATAAATAGGAAGATCAAAAATAATTTTAAACTATGAGTTCCAGTTGTATAGGTAGTATGAATTTTCCTCATGTTTAGGTAAACCAAAAAATACAGTTTGAAAATAGTTTTTCCATTTGAAAAAAATATGGCTATAGAAAATCCTTAAGCATAAAATAGATAAATTAGGGATTAATTAGACACATTATAAAATATTTTTATGTTACAAAAGGATTGCATGGTTTCTTTAAACAGCATTTAAGGGACTGTTATTAGTACTTGACTTATACTCAACATTTTAGGCCAACAGTTACAATGAAATTAAAAGTATCTGGGCTAGTGAAAACATCAGCGAATTTGGAACTAAAAGACATGGGTTCAATCTGTAGCAGACTTTGGGCAAGTCAATTAACCTCTCCAGGGCTCAGTTTCCTCATCTGCAAAATGAGGGGTTTGGAATAAATTATCTTTAAGATTCTTTCCAACTTTAAATCTCTGATACTATGATCTCCACCACAAACGAAAAGATTTGCTCCTTTCCATTCTCCCTTCCAAAACTATCAAATGATTTTGAAAATCCTTGGAATAGTAAGGGGTGGGGGGGGAAGGAAGACCCTTTGGAATGGAATCAGAATAGTCTCATGTGGTTATCTTCCTCAAGTTTCAATATGGGTTTTCCTATTCCTAAAGCAAAAGGTAGTATTTTGTTTGTTTGTCTTAACTCCCTCCCTACTATTGCATGAATCTTTTAACAACAAAAACATCTGCAATGATGAAAAACAATTGGATTTCTATCCAAAGGCTGAATACCAATTAAGTTTCAGTCCCCACAAACAGAGGCCTATTATCTCAGGACTCAAGGGGCAGCTATTGTCATTTGTAGTTACACAGAAAAAGCCTATGCTCATAAACCTCCTTACCAATTTTATTCTGGCAGCACAGCAAAGTGCCCATTTTAACGATTTTTAAATCTTTATGCGAGCAAGTGTCCACTCAGAGGAGCAACAGTAGCTACACCTGACCAAAGGCAGAGATGCTGTGAGGCAGGGGCTGCCAGAAAAGAAATCTTCTTTAAAAATACTCATTCTGCTAATTCATAGTTTTCCTAGAAGGAAATTCTGAATATAGCTGCTGCCCATTTCAAAAGAGTAACAAAGCCTAATACTAACTAAAATATTATTTTGAAATAAGTCAAGCAAATTCCAAAACAGGCTTTTCTGAGTTTCAACAAAGATCACTTTGGTACATGGAAGTTTGCAGTTCTGTTCTGTTTCCAAAGACACAGTAAGGAGAGAGCGTGTTTTGAAAGTTAAGCTGCATTTTCAATGAAAGGACAGCAATGCAAAGTTAGGGATGGATGCTAGACACGAATCCCCAGGAGATTTCTCCTGAGGTCAGTAGGAGGAAAGCTTGCCTGCCCAAACAGAACTTAAAAGTAGTATTTCTTTTACCATTTGGGAGTAATATATTATCAATTCTCTTTAGATATCTTCTTAATGGTGGGAAATCTTTGATAAAAAAGAATGAATCACAGATAGATTTTTACCAGTCTCTCTCAACAGGATAAGTTATCAAGGGCACTTCTCAAATATAATGATGTTGAATTTTTCTTTTTGTCCAAAATTTTACTCCAATAAACACAAAGATAGGACCACTTCTCACCTTTCTACCACATAAACAGGTTACTGTATTTGGCACAATTTAAAGGGGATGTAAGCCTAAAATACATTATGAAACCACAATGCAACGAAATTTAATCAGACAACTGTTAAGACCAGAAATACTTCAGTCTTTTGTTTTTTTTCCCCTATTTCTCTTTTTTATAGATTTTTTCTTTTCTATTTTCTTTATTTGGTTATATGCTCTTTAGATCCTTTTTCATTCTTGTTTTCCTCCTCTCTTTCCTACCTAAGCTATGCTAAAATTAAACCTCTTTACTTCTAAATCAGGGCAGCATATTTGTCTGGTATTTTATATCCTACTTGCCTTTTTTTTTTAACTTTCTTTCATTTTTTTCCCTTAATCTACTTTCAGTGAGTAAAATTAATAGTAGGAATTGATTGTTTAATAAAAATAATATTAGCTAGCATTCATGGAGCACTTTAAGCTTCACAATGTCCTTTACACATACTACTTCATTTGATCCTCACAGCAACCTTATGAGGTGGTGGTTGTTATTGTTGTTGTTCAGTCGTGTCCAGTCTTCCTGGCAAAGGTACTAGAGTGGTTTGCCATTTCCATCTCCAGCTCATTTTACAGATGAAGAAACTGAGGCAAACAGGGCTCAGTGACTTGCCCAGGGTCTCTATGCACTGTGCTATCCTTATGAGGTAGTTGCTATTATTATCTTCATTTTACAAATGAGGAAATTGAGACTGTGATTCACCCCAGGTCACCCAGCTAGTGAGTGCCTGAAACAGGGTACGAACTCCTCTTTCTGACTCAGATCCAAAACTATCCACTCTGCCTCCAGGTCTTCCGGAAAGGCTGCTACAAGACAATGATCCAAAATAACCTAATGGACAGAGACCATACTAAAGTCTGATGTCTTCTCACGTAAATTCTGTCTGATTCATCATAGCGAGGGAAACTGAGTCACATTTCTGTTTTGAATACAGAAGAGTAACATGATTAGAATAAATCTAAATCAGTTTCCTACCAAAGCCAGCCATTTGGACAAAACACTGTTTCAAACTCCACAGAGTTGAACTGTTGGGCAACTTAAAACACATGGTGACTAAGCTGTTACTCTGATTATTGAAATACAGTCACCATATAAGGATAGCTTACATTTATATAGCTTTTTAAGGTTTGCAAATTGCTCTTGGTGACATTATCTCCTTTGATCCTCACAACTACCTTATGAGGAGGATACTACAGATAACATTATCCCCACATTACAGATAAGGGAACCCAGGCTCATAGGGGTTATGTGATTTGTTCATCATTGCAAAGTTAGTCATTATGAGAGGTGTGTTTTGAAGCCAGGTCTTCCTGATTCCAAACCCAGTAACTATCCACTAAACTTTACTGCTTCTCTTTAAAAGCTCTATCCATGTGATTCTACTAGTTCCAAGCCCTCAAATATTTATTACACAAATATTTACTGAGAAGATAATATGTGTAGAGGATAGTACAATAAGGGCTTGGGGAGATACAATGAAAAATAGGACATGGTTCATGCCCCTATAGAATTTACAGTCTTCTAGAGAAGAGAAAATACATACTTTGTTAACATAAGTTAGAATGCAATAATAATGGTAATAATAACTAGCATTTATATAGTGGCTTAAGATTTGCAAAGGACTTTACATATGTTAACTCTAGTTTCTGTGCTATTATTATCTTAATTTTACAGGTGAGGAAAGGGAGGCTAAGAGAAGTTCTCTGGGTCACACAGCTAGTATATCAAGTAGCATCTGAACTCTGGTCTTCCTGACTGCAAATTCAGCACCATTCACTATACAGCATAGCTGTCACAGTATTCCTGTAAAAGTGTAGTTAGGGAAGCAACAAAATGAAATGAGATTTCAAATGAATGAAAGATTTACCTCAAGGCTGGGGAGGGGGGGAGGAGAAGGAAGAGATCATCCAAAAATAACTCATGAAGGAGAAAGTATTTAAGATGGAACTTGAAAAATGGATAGCAATAGACTGCAACAAGTAAACAGAATTGACAAAAAAAAAAAAGTTGACCTGACAGTAGAAGGGGATTAGAGAAAGGTAAGGAAGAGCCTTCCATACTGAGGAAATATTAGCAATGCAGAAAAATGGAGCATGTTGAAGGAATAACAAGCAGTCTAGTCTAACTGGAATGGAGTGTGTGATGGAGAGCAGTAGTGAGAGATAAGGTTAAAATGGAAGACTGAGTCTCATTGTAAAGTTCACTCAACATTAAAAAAGTTTTAAAATGTATTTGGTATGTAATGAGCAAACACTGAAGTTTTTTGAAAAAGAAGGTAACATGATCAGTTATATGACATCACTGGGAAATAGTAAGGGGTGTTCTTGTTCAGTCATTTTTCAATTGTCTGACTCTTCAGTGATCCCATTTAGGGTTTTCTTGATAAAGATGAAGGATCATTTTGCCATTTCCTTCTCCGGCTCATTTTACAAATGAGGAACTGGGGCAAATAGGGTTAAGTGACTTGCTCAGGGTCACCCAGTTACTAAGTGTCTGAGGCCAAATTTGAACTCAGGAAGATGAGCCTTCCTGACTTCCATTCTATCCAGTGTGCCACCTAGCTGCCCTAGTAGGGTGTATTAGAGGGGGGAAATGTTCTAGACAAAAGGACTGAATTCGGGAAGCAGTAGTGACAATGGGAAGAAGAGGAAAAGATGTTAGGTATATAAGGGAAACAAAATGTCAGAACCTACGGGGTGAGGGTAAAAGAGGGATCAAAGATTATTCCATGGCTTCAAGTATGGGAGACTGAAAGAAATGATGACATCAACCATCATCAAATGGTGCCATAAAAAGAAAAGAATGTAGGAAGAGTAGGTTTTGGAGAGAAATAATTTTGGACATGTTGAGTCTGCCTAGAAAGAACTCCAGAATGAGTAAGCATCAAAGAGAGGCAGTTAGTTATCAGAATGAATGAATGAAAAATATATTCATTAGGTACTTGAACACAATCAGTGAGGGTATCAGTGATAAAATATGGCTCTTATTATAACTATCATTCATTTACTTCACACCTGGACTATTGCAACAGCCTACTGGTGGATCTACCTGCCTCAAGTCTCTTACTCCAATCCATCCTCCATTCAGCCACTAATGTGATTTTCCTCAAGTGCAGGTGTGATCATATCAACCCCTCCTTTCCCACCTCCACACTCATTAAATTCCAGTGGCTCCCCAATGCCTCCAGGTGCAAATGCAAAATGTTCTATTTGGCCATTCAAAGTCCTTCACAAGCTATCTGACTCCATCCTCTTAAAGACTGTCTTTTCCAGTCTTCTCAATACTTACCCCTTCCTCCTCCCCACCACCTGAGCTCTGATGCAATGATACTGGCCTCTAGGCTGTTCTACTAACAAACAAGATACTCCACCTCTCTGCTGCAGGCATTTTTTCTGCCTCTCACTCTGACCCCCCAGCTATACCTACTAATTTCCTTGGCTTCTTTTAAGTCCCAACTAAAATTCCAACCTTCTACAGGAAGGCTTCCCTCCAACCCTTCTTAATTCTAGTGCCTTCTCTCTGTTAATTAATTCCTATTTAACTTGTATATAGTTTGCTTTGTATATATTTGTGTGCATGTTATTTCCCCCATTACACTGTAAGCTCTTTGAGGACAGGGACTATCTTTTGCCTCTTTTTGTATTCCCAGCTCTTAGAACAGTGGCTAGCATGTAGCATGTACTTAATGAATGTTTATTGATTGATCAAAAAAAGGGGGGGAGGTGGGTGGGAAGGACCTACTCATACAAAAAATATTTGTAGCCTCTCTTTTTGTGGTGGCAAAGAACTGAATATTGAGGGATGCCTGTCAACTGGGGAATGGCTGAACAAGTTGTGGTACATGATCGCAATGGAATACTACTGCTCCAAAAGAAATGATGAGCAGGATGATTTCAGAAAAAACTGAACTTACATGAACTGATGCAAAGTGAAGTGAGCAGAACCAGGACAACATTGTACACAATAACAGCCACACTGTACAATGATCAACTGTGAATGACTTAGCTATTCTCAGCAATGCAATGATCCAAGGCATTTCCAAAGGACTAATGATGGAAAATGTTATCCACATCCAAATAAAGAACTGATGGAGTCTAAATGCATATTGAAACACACTATTTTTCACTTTTTTTTTTCGTGTTTTTCCCCCTATTGGTCTGCATCTTCTATTGCAACACAATATGGAAATATGTTTTGCATGATGGTACTATATCAAATTGCTGTCTCAGGGAGGGAGGAGATGAGGGAAGGAAGGAGAAAATTTGGAACTCAAAATCTTAAAAAAAAAATGTTAAAAGAGATTGATTGATCATATGAGTCACTCATTAGTTCAGTGTTCATAAATTGGAGAATGTATAATGGCAAAGGACAGACTCCTGTGGGCCCTTGTTTGGATTAAGTTCACACTAGATTGGCAAACTTCAGACTAAAAATAAAATATTCTTAGCTAAGTAAGTTCTACAAAGACCACTGATTTGACAGGACAGTATGTCTTCAATTTATGAATACGTTGTATTTCAAAAGTTCCTATGTAAATACTCTGATTTTTTGGAACTCAGACAGGTTTTCCCATAGCAACAATGCTACACATACTCAGTGGAATACAGTGGCATCAGTGGAGGGTACAGCCAGATGGATTAAATATGAAATCTAACAACCCACTGCAAAAGTGTTTCCATGGAAACAGTCACTTAATGTACCAATTTGGGATGCATATGTTCTCCCCTCCCCTTGCAATAGAATCAGGAATTTCCAATCTCTTAAACTCCAAGACCACTTGGGAACTAGGATTTCCTCAGCTCTAAAGGAGTTTCACCTCAAATAAAAAGATACTGGGAGTAGAATTTTGGGAATATGTCAGAGTAAAACATTTCCTAGGAGCACTTCTGCCTCCACTACATGAAATAACATATGAAAAAGCCCCTCAAACTAAGAAAGTCAACAATGACAAGAAAAGTGAAAGAACCTACTCAACCAGCTCTCCAACTCTCATGGCTGCTCCAGTTTTAGAACCCCAACTTTTGGCACTAACCTTTTTTTTTTAAATTTAGTATTTCATTTTTCACCAATTACATGTAAAAAAACAATTTTCTACACTTGTTTTTAAAATTGAGTTCCAAATTGTCTCTTTCCCTCCCCATCCCCCTCATTGAGAGGACAAACAATCTGATATAGGTTATATATGTGTAGTCATGCAAAACATACTTGCATATTAGTCATGCTGTAAAAGAAAATACAGATCAAATAAAAACTCAAGAAATAAAAAGCAAAAAAAAAAAAGTATTCTTCAATTTGTATTCAAATTCCATTAGTTCATTTTCTGGGAATGGACGGATTTTTCATCCTAAGTCCTTCAGAGTTGTCTTGGATCATTGTATTGCTGAGAACAGCTAAGTCATTCACAGTTGATCATTTTACAATATTGCTGGTATTCTGTATAATGTTCTGCTGGTTCTACTCATTTCACTTTGTATCAATTCATGTAAGTCTCCAGGTTTTTCTGAGAACACCTAGTTCATCATTTCTTATAGCACAATAGAATTCCATCACATATACCACAAATTGTTCAGCCATTCTTCAATTGATGGGCTTCTCCTCAATTTCTAATACTTTGGAAAGTTGCTATAAATATTTGGATGTAGTTCCAAACTGTTCTCCAGGATGGTTGAATCAGTTTACAACTCCACTTACAGAGCATTAGTGTCTCATTTTCCAACATCCCCTCCAACATTTGTCATTTCCCTTTTCTGTCCTATTAGCCAATCTAACAGCTGTGAGGTAGTACCTCAGAATTTTTTAATTTGCATTTCTTCAATCGATAGTAATTTAGAACATTTTTTCATATGGCTATAGATAGCTTTGATTACTTCATCTGAAAAGTGACTGTTCATTTTCTTTGATCATTTGTCAATTGGGGAATGGCTCTTATTTTTATAAGAGTCATTATTTCCCTATGTATTTGAGAGATTAAGCAGATTAGATTATCAGAGAAACTTGCTTCAAAACTTTTTCACAGTTATTATTGTTAACTGTATTTCTCTCCATTCTACTTCTCCCATTTATTCTATTCTCTCTCTCCTTTTCCCCTGTCCCTCCTCAAAGGTGTTTTGCTTCTGACTACCCCTTCCCTGAATCCACCCTTCCTTCCATAAGCTCCTGCCCCCTTCTCTTATCCCTTTCCCCTCCTACTTTTCTGTAAGGTAAGATAGATTTCTATACCCAATTGAGTGTGTGTGTTATTCCCTCTTTGAGTCAATTCTGATGAGAGTAAGAATCAAGCATTCCCCACCACCTCCCCTCCACTATAAAAGCTCTTTCATGCCTCTTTTATGTGAGATAATTTACCCCATTATACCTCTCTTTCTCCCAGAACATTTCTTTTTCTCATCACTTAATTCTATTTTTTTAGATATCATTCCATCATATTCAACTTACACTTGTGCCTTCTGTCTATATATATCCTACTAACTGCTTTAATAATGAGAAAGTTCTTATGAGTTACAAGTATCTTTCCATGTAGAAATGTAAATAGCTTAACTTTATTAAGTACCTTATGATTTCCTGTTTACTTTGTTATGCTTCTCTGGAATCATGTATTTGGAAGTCAAATTTTTTATTCAGCTCTGCTCTTTTCATCAGGAATGCTTGAAAGTCCTCTATTTCATTGAATATTCATTTTTTTTCCCTGAAGGATTATACTCAGTTGTATGATTCTTGTATGATTCCTTTGCCCTCTGGAATATCATATTCCAAGCCCTCTGTTCCTTTAATGTAAAAGTTGCTAAATCTTGTGTTATCCTGATTTATGGCTCCCATGAAAGCTTGAACTGTTTCTTTCTGGCTACTTGCAATATTTTCTCCTTGACCTGGGAGCTCTGGAATTTGGCTATAATATTCCAGGCAGTTTTCATTTTGATATCTCTTTCAGAGGGTGTTCAGTGCATTTTTTCGATTTCTATTTTACCCTCTGGTTCTAGAATATCAGGGCGGTTTTCTGTGATAATTTCTTGAAAGATAATGTCTAGGCTTTTTTTCTTCTTTCTTTTTTTTTTTTAATCATGGTTTTCCAGAAGTCCAATAATTTTTAAATTATCTCTCCTGGATCTATTTTCTAGCTCAGTTGTTTTTCTAATGAGATATTTCACATTGTCTTCTATTTTTTTCATTCTTTTGATTTTGTTTTATTGTTTCTTGATGTCTCATAGAGTTATCAGCTCCCACTTGCACAATTAAGGAATTATTTTCTTCAGTGAGCTTTTGTAACCTCCTTTTCCATTTGGCCAATTCTATTTTTTAAGGAGTTCTTTTGTTCAGTGAATTTTTGTGCTTCTTTTTCCATTTGGTCAATTCTGCTTTTCAAGTCATTCTCCTCATTTTTTTTGCACCTCTTTCACCATTTGTCCTATTCTATTTTTTAAGATGTTATTTTCTTCAGTATTTTTGTGCCTCCGTTACCAAGCTATTGACTCTTTTTTCATGATTTTCTTGCCTCACTCTCATTTCTCTTCCCAATTTTTCCTCTACCTCACTTAATTTTCAAAATCTTTTTTGAGCTCTTTCATAGCCTGAGACCAATTTATATTTTTTCTTGGAGATTTCAGATGCAGGAGTTTTGACTTTGCTGTCATCTTCTGAATGTGTTTTGATCTTCCTTGTCACCATAGTAACTTTCTATAGTCAGAAGTTTTTTCTGTTGTTTGCTCATTTTTCCAGCCTATTTCTTGACTTTTAAATCTTTGCTGAAGTCGGGGTTGCTTGCAGGATGGAGGGCACACTGTCTCAAGCTCCAAGGGTTGTGCGCAGATGTTTTCAGAGATACTTCCCAGGACCTGTAAGTTTTCAGTTCTTCCAAGGGGGTATGATCTAAGGAGAGGTGTGTTTACTCTCCTGGCCTGCGCTCTGAGTATCCACAAACACTCTTTTCTGCCACGGAACTGTGACTAGTATCCCCACTCCCCTGCAGCTGCAAGATTTGGTGTTCCAGTGCTCCTTCTCAACCTGGGAGTGCCACCCAGGACTGTGACCCAGAACCGAGTATGGGCAAAGCAACAGAGTCCTGCCCCTCCAGTGCCAGTAAAGAGAACCCTGTAATCTCCTTTTGACCAGTTGTTTGACCCCTTTACAGTCTGTGGGCTGAGAGCTCTAGAAGCAGTTGGTGCTGCTGCTGATTCAATCACTCCCAAGACCTGCTCCTGGTTTGCTGGGGCCTAGTCTGTGCTGGCGCAGCCTGCACTGAACTGCACTCAACTTTCATCCTGGTGCAACAGACCTTTCCTCTGACCTTCTAAGTTGTCTTGGGCTGGAAAATTGTTTCACCATATCCTTTAATGGGTTCTGCTGCTCCAAAATTTGCTTTAGGGCATTATTTAAAGGTCTTTGGAGGGTTTTGGGGAGAGTTCAGGCAAATCCCTGCCTTTTCTCCTCCCTCATGGCTCCACCCTGTTGGCATTCACCTTAGTGAATTTTCCTGGGGGTTCTGCATACCAAGAATTTCTAGATGGCCCATAACTCCAGGGAGCTCCTACCCCTTCCAGCCTCCCTCACTCATTCCAAAGTAGTTGTGAGGTCCCACAACCTTTGTGGGCTTCAGAAGTTTAAGGTACCTGGTTTTGGGAACTAACCCTGTGGGACTGTCCCAGGTTAAAAAGCCCACTTCCAGTGGCAGCTGAGGTCTACGAATTGAGCCTGTACTAAGTCTTAAGAAGAAAGGGTGGTTTGGAGTACAGTACCTAGAGGATAAGAAAGTGGAAGAAGGTATGGACACACCAATTAAAATCAAAATAAGACAGGAAGAAATAAGAAATCCAGAATAAGAAGTAGGAAGATGGGGAACAGTCAAACTGCAAGGGCTTCTCAGAGCACCCCTTTCAGCAGTGTCCTAAGGAACTCTCACCTGACCCTTTCATGACCAGTCTACAAGGTAAGCAGTGGAAGCCTAGGAATTATAGAAGCAGTTGCAGAAAGAATGGCAGAACCCACAAGAGTAGAATACAGGATCGTAAATTTTTTTTGGAAGGGACTTAAGGACAATCTAGTCCAACTCCTTCATTGAAGAGTTAAGAAAATTAAGATACAGGGAGTTTAAGTAATCTGCCCAAGGTCACAAAGGTAATTTCAGAGATGGGATTTAAACTCAGATTCTCTCACCTCTCACTTCAGAGTTATTGCTCGTGCCAGTGTGTCATGTAGCCTCCCTATAAACACCATGAATTGGTAAAGATGGAAAACAAACCCTACTGTAGTGGCTATTCGGAATCCCCCAGCAGTACTGTCTCAACTGGCCACCTTCACATTCTGAGGAAAACAGAATCCAACTCAGAAAGTCTAAGAAACAAGAAAAGAGGCAGCAAAAGTTTGAGGGATCTGTGATCTAATCAGTTTTGGAGTTCCCTCCAAAAATGCAGATGAGAACCTGCCCATTCTGTGACATTCTTTCATGTGCTCCCCTAAGAATTTGCACTTAAATGCGTGTCAACTGACTGATAAAACTACAAGCTAGCAATGTTTTTTTTTAATGGAAAATACTAGAAGCTCTCCTGAATAAAAGAAAAGAATGGAAGTTGAGGGAGGAGTTTAGTATAGAGGGAGCCCCAGGAGAATTATGCCAAGTATAATCCTCTAGTGACACTTTTCAATACCTGCCCACTCTCCAGGTATATCCTTCTCTACTTCTATAAGCCCAAGGACTAGCCTGTGTCCCTTTCTACTGCCAGGACTTTCCAGATACAATTTACCTCCTTCTCTAAAAGAGGCCCAGTGTCAAACATAATGTAGTCTTGCACACACCCTTCTTTATGTTTTTGTTGCTACTAAGGAAAAAAAGACAGGGATTAAAATGACTTCCTCCTATTTTACTATTTCATAATAGTAAAATAGTAAAAATAGTAAAATAGAAGTAAGTATTATTTACACACAGAGGGCTGAAGTAAGATTCAGTTACAGTTCATAACAAAATCAGGTTAAGACTGAGGTATTTCATCCCAAGAGCTAGGTATAGAGTTGGGAAGCATGGAGTGAAAAGTACAACTGGGGGGAGGGATGAGATGGTTCAGGGTCAGGGGATATTAATGATGAAACTTAGGGCTCAGGAAGCTACCATCAGTTATAGATAAGAGAAAGAAAGGACCTATCCTCCCCTCCTCCGTTCTTCAGCACTGCTAGTCTTTCTGTCACAAAACCTTCCCAACCAATTCTCAGCGAAGAATGGCAAGGAAGAAGGGAGTAATAGTTCCAGGCAGCAGCCAGTGAAAAGGGCGGTTTTGTGGTTAGCCTGGGTAGTCAATATAAGTAATAGTCACAGATAAATTTGGCATGTATGTGTCACATACAAACTCAAAGTCCCTGCTTTAGATACCATGGCTTGCTGAATAGCGACTTCTAGGTAAATGTTTACAGATTGACTGATGTCATTTTCTAGTGACTTCATATGCATGGGATATAAATAAGTTAATTAGACCAAGCTGCACTTTGATCAGGTGTCTAGAAAATTACTTTCCCAAAATATATTTTTGTTTACACAATCTACTATAAAACACACGTCCTTTAGATAAAATTACTTAAGACACTGATATTTTTACAACAAAAACAACACACATAATGATACTATCACATCAAATGTACAAATCATATTCACAATACTTTGTTAAATTTCCCTTTGCTATTCTTAGAATATTCCAGTGGATGGGGGCAGTTATTATCACCCTTGTTTTGGAGGCTCAATAGAGATTAAATAATTTGCTTGAGGTTATACAATTTCATGAATGAATGCCAGAGCCAGGATCAAAAATCATAATACCTAACTGTCCAGTGCTCTTTTTATACAACTTATAAATGGAAAATATTCCTAGTTCTTTCAAAGCTTCCTAAGTAAACTTTACTGGAGATGGCCCAATCACCCTGATGAATGAATATCTGGCCACTTGACCCCGATGGCTCTAGAGGAGAAAATGAGGCTGGTGACCTTGCTCAGCCCTCCCTCACTCAAATCAAAGTCAACAGCAAGTCATGTCATCATCTCCCTGATGTCATGGTCCTCTTCGAGAATGAAGGACAAACACAACAACAACAACTAAACTTTATATGACTCTTTCAAACGTTTACTCCAGTCTGAGTTTTAATATTTGACTGATTCCGTGTAGCATAGTGGATATTAAGCCAGCCTCAAAATCAGAGAGACCTCATTTTGAGTCCCACTTCTGACATACATTAGTTGCGTTGACTCTGGACAAATCACTCAGACTCTCTCAGTGGTATGGAAAACCATATAAGACTATAAGACTGGGCAGCTAGGTGGCACAGTGGATAGAGCACTGGCCCCAGAGCCAGGAGGACCTGAGTTCAAATCCGGTCTCAGACCAGACACTTGACACTTACTAGCTGTGTGACCTTGGGCAAGTCACTTTAACCCCAATTGCCTCGGCAAAAAATACAAAACAAAACAAAAACTACAACTATATCCAGGCAACTCTATAAGATTATAAATTGTGAAAAAGGTAACAACCTGCATTGCTTGAGGAAGTTTCTTCACCCTGGAGTTTCAAGGCCATAGGTCCAATCCCTGACTCTTACTAATTATTAATTAAGGGATAACAATGACGCTAACTTGGTCACTTGTATGTCATTAAAAAAAATAGATTAAAAAGGCACAAAAGAATCAAGTATCAAAGATTAAAAAATCAGTTTTGAGAAAAAATTTCACTGTTGCTAAGCAATATTCTTTTTAACAAAATGAGTCATGTCATTTACAGATACTTCACTGATTGGCAATTACATTCTGCACCCATTCAAATATAAAGATGAACAAGTACTAATAAGTCATGACCAACATGGGCCGAGTTATGTATAATGGACATGGAATGCAAGATCCCTACTCTTAATGTCAATTAAGTAGAGTCATAAGTAAAGACACACATATGTTTTTATAAATATTCATTAAGAGTTAGTCATAGGTAAGAACTCATCCAACAGGTATATTATGCCCCAAGTAAAGGATCTTAAAGAAGACAAACTACTTCATTCAAAAATGTATTAAACAAGAGACTTTATATAGATATAAACATCCTCTTTATATAGATTCTTCTGGAACTTATCTTCAAGCACATTAATTAGTAGTGACCAACAACCAAGTAATTATGGCATTCTTAGAAGTAATAAGTGATCCAAAGACATTCATTTTGAACAAATGCAAAGAAACATACTGAATCTAGGTAATAACTTCACAAAGTTATTACATGACCGTGGGCCTCTTCATCACACATAAGAAAGTCAAATTTAATTTGAGATTAGACCCAACCAGTTGAGGTAGCTAGATGGCACAGTGGAGAGAAAGCTGGACCTGGAGTTAGGAAGACATGAGTTCAAATTCTGTCTCAGACACTAGCTATGTTACCCTGGGCAAATCATTTAACTTCCACCTGCCTCAGTTTCCTCATGTGTAAAATAGAGATAATAGGACTTACTTCCCAAGGTTGTTGTGAGTATAAAATGAAACATTTGTAAAGTGCTTTGTAAACCTTAAAGTTCTATATAAATGAAAGCTGCTATCATTATTATTTCCTTCAAAACTTCAAGAAATCTATGATGTCACTTACAAAGATCAAAATACAGCATGGTACAATGGAAAAAAGCACCATGCTTGGGGTCAGAGGACTCTGATTCAAATCCCAATTTTTCCATTAATTGCCTGTATGACCCTGGGCAAACCAATTTACTTCTCTGGGCCTCAGCTTCCATCTATAAAATGGAGAGCTAGAGTAGATGGCCTCTAATGCTTCTTTCAATTCTGCATCTATGAACTCCACTACCATTCAGTAGATGGTTTAAGAATTGCCAGGACCCAAAATTTAATCAATCTGTAGCCAGGCTTGTAATGAGCCTCTTAAAAATGTAGACAGGCTAGCCCTCAGACACCCAACACGACTCGTGATGCACTTCACAATTCCCTTCTGCATCTGGTGCTTCTGCAGAGCTTGTGTTTTAACATCACCTTCAAGAACCCAGAGTCACCTCCACACCACAGCGAAGCACCAGAGCAGGACTTTTGGGGAGTCGGAGTCAAATTTTTTTTTTTTTAATTCAAATCTTCTTGATTACCAGGTGTGAATGTGTATATACATCTATCTCTGACCTTAGGCAATTCTAACTTCAGTGTGGTTTGAGTTCCCTCATTTTCTAAAATGAATGTAGGAAAAAAGGATATGAAAGCAAGTGATGAACTAGCCCCCCACTGTTATTGACTTAATGAATGGATGGAAATCACTCATAATAAAGTAACAATGAAATAATGATACCTTTATTTATATAACTGCTTTTACATCTAAAGTGCTTTGTAATAAATCATCTCATTATAATCCTTGAATTATCCCAGTGAGGTAGGCGAGGAGTAGTATTGTTATTCCAATTTCTCAGAGAGGTTACACAAATTGGTCAAGAGTATATATACAATGAGTCACCAGGAAAGCTAGGACTTCATTCTTAACCAATGTTCCTTCCAAGATTACAAAGTAAAATTAACTCCTGGTTCAATGTTTGGTACAGGTTGTTTTTATATAAAGTAGCATAAGCTAGTAATTTTATTAAGACTTGACTAGAAAGTTTTCTAAAAACAAAAATAGTTTCTTTCTAGGAATAACTATGAAGGGGTTGAAACAACATTTTAATATGTAAAATCAAAGCCTAACTATTGTCAGGATATTGTTAGGATTTAAATTTCTTGAGGGCAGGATCTGTTTCAGCCTTTCTTTGTACCACAGCCACAGCACAATGTCTGATATATACTAGATGTTAATAAATGCTTGTGAACTGACAAGTCAATATTAAGTGTGGCACAAAGAACTAATGTTATGCAACACAGTAATAGAAAGAGTCCTGGAATTTAAGTCAGGAGGTTTGAACCCTATCTTTGATACTTAGTACTCGTATGACAATACGCAAATCACTTAAGGTCTATTAACTCAGTTCCCTTATCAGGTAAAATGGGGATAATAATACTTCTTGTACCTACCCATAAGGTTGTAGTAGGAATCCAATGACATTAAATTAAATTAAATTTTAATCAATTAAAATGTGGATTCTAATCAATGAGCACTTATTAAGCACTTAGTATGTGCCCAGTGAGCAATTATGAAAAGAAAAGAGTCCCTGCCCTAAAGGAGCTTAAAGAGGATGGGGGAGGGAAGGGGCGAGGAAGCAGGACTTATACGTGGATAAGTAAATAAAAGATAATTGAGGAAAGAGTCTAGAAGAAAGAAAAGGATTCAGACAAGCAGAACAGAGGAAGCAGTGCATTTCAGGCATGAGAGATGGCTTAGGAGATAGCAAGGTGGAAGGAGAATGAATGTAAATTAGGACATAGTTAGTACTTATCCAGATTTAGTAGAACATGGAATATATGCAGGGGAATAATGGAAAATAAAGCTTGAAATATAGGCTGGAGCCAGACTGTTGAGGGCCCTTAGAAACGCTAGACTGCATTTGCAGCTTATCTTAAGAGATAAGGCAGTAAGAAAAGAACTGATAGACAAAGGCTGCAGATGACAAAGAACGGATAATAGGGCAAACTCTCCTACAGGAGAGGTAAAAGGCATGAGTAGAAGTATTGGTCTTAGCAAGGAGAAGGATCATCTCTTTCTCAGACACTGAAACAAAAAAGGAGAAGAGGATAGATGAAGATTGTAGGGAGGTTTTTAGGTGTAGAATGAGAGGTCCTCTGCTGTGAGAGAAGGAACAGATAACATAGAGGCCTTGGGGAGAATTACAGGGTATGTAATAGAAAGTCAATAAGAGAATAAAAGGACTGTTGTTCAGTCCTTTTAGTAGTGACCCTATTGTGGTTTGGGGTGCTGAGAATCCTGAAATGCAAGGGTACAGGGTCAGTCTTGAAAGAATTCGACCACCAAAGCCTTCTTTCAGTCAGAGTAGTGAGGTTTTATTATAAGACTAGATGGGCGGGTAAGATTTCTAATAAATTTGCTGTATTGAATCGGGTGAGATTCTAAGAATCTGCCAGATTTAATGAGGGTAAGGTTGGTCCTTTAATCAGAAAAAAACTAGGAAGATCTTGATGGGATTGGATTAAGGAGTGGCAAGTAGCCAGGAGTGGGCCAGGTACAGACAATGAAAGGAGTTAAGTGGTAGGGCCATAATGAAAGGACAGTTAAGACGATTATTGATTATCTAGGTAGAAATGTGTTTAAAAGGTCTTTTCCTTTTAGGGATCCAGGTCCCATCTCCCATCTATTTAGGATTTTCTTGGCAAAGTACCTGGAGTGGTTTGCCATTTCCTTCTCCAGCACATTTTACAGATAAGGAAACTGAGGCAAACATGGTAAAGTGATTTACCTACAGTCACAAAGCTAGTAAGTGTCTGAGACCAGATTTGAAATTGGAAATGGAGTTTGCATAGCACCTACCTGCCAATGAAAGGTTTACCATGAATACAGGGCCAGTTAAGAACTGATAACATTGATCAGTAGCATCTTTTTTTTTTACCACTACTTTCAAATACAATCATACCCATTTCTCCACTAGTAAGGCTAGTTTCCTCGATTCTCCCAACAAGCAAAACTTAATCCAATCTTCATGCCTTTGTTCATATGATTGTTCTCTTAACTGAGGGTGCCCTCCCTTCTCCCTTTTTTTGGGGGGGGCTAGGCAATGGGGTTAAGTGACTTTCCCAGGGTCACAGAGCTAGTAAGCGTCAAGTGTCTGAGGCCAGATTTGAACTCAGGTCCTCCTGACTCCAGGGCCAGTGCCCCTCTTTTAATTCTAATGCTATAATCTTTCTTGAAGTTCATCAATTAGCTGCAACAGACCTTAAAACTCATCTCACCCAACCTCCTCATTTTACAGATAAGGAAATAAGCACAAATATTGAATTGACAGAATTGAAACCCAGGTCCTCTGATTCCAAATACACTGTGCCCTTTCTACTGTACATTGGTGCTTCAAGATATTATGTGTGAGAGCCAAGATTCTAATTGCTCCAGCCCTTTTTGATTCCGCTTTTCCTAAATATCGATAGTACCTAAAAGATGTAACTACATGGCATAGTAGATAGAATACTGAACGGGGAGTCAGAAAGCTTTAAGTTCAAATCCTGCCTCAGATACTGTCCAGCTGTTTGGGCAAGTCCCTTAACCTTTCTTAGTCTCAGTCTTAATCTATAAAATGGGGTTAATAATAGTAACCATATCACAGGGTTGCT
Source organism: Vombatus ursinus (assembly GCF_900497805.2). Classification (NCBI taxonomy): domain Eukaryota; kingdom Metazoa; phylum Chordata; class Mammalia; order Diprotodontia; family Vombatidae; genus Vombatus; species Vombatus ursinus. The sequence goes on from NW_020954610.1 coordinate 36,698,587, forward strand.
GTAAGGATCAAATGATAAGTAAAATGTTTTGCAAACCATGAAGCACTATGTAAAAGTTTATAGATTTTTATTTAAATGTGTATATTCCATCCTGTACTGTTCACTATTGCCACACATCTTGCCTCCCCCATTAGATTATAAACTCAAGGATAGATGCTGTCATATTACTTCTGCATCCGCCAGAAAACCTGGAAATGTTGAGGTCATTTTATATGTCAGTCAATAAATATTTATTAAGATGCTCAACAAATACTGGGTGACTAATTCATGAAGATAGGAAAAAAGGAACCCTAACACAACTGCACGCTGAAAATTACTCCATGGGAAAGCACTACGTACTCTTTAGTAGGGTCCTCTAACACCTATTCCAGCTGAGTCAGGGCTATCATGGTACAAAAACGCAGTGATCTCCAAGTAGAGTTTTGCACCTCCTGTATTGCAGGTCCAATCAGAGGGTGAGGAGAGATTGTATTTCCCTCCTCTCCAACTATCACCTTGACAACCTCTGGCAGATGATGTTCTGGAGTAATTTCCATCCTGAGGCTCACTGACCACCCCTCTGAATTAGCTACTGACCTTCCTATTCATAGAAAGCCCTGGCCATGTTTCTCTTCACTTCACTGCCTTCTCTTGAGCCACCTCTTTTACAATCTCCTCACCAACCACCTATCCTCCTAGCCAATACACTTTCCTCCCACTACCCCTCCAATTCTCCTGAACCCATGATCAAATCAACTCTTCCACTGTTCATGAATGGGGTGTGTCTACTCTATGTATGACCCCCCCACATTATAACAGTGGTATGATTTCTGGACCAAAGTAATACTTCCTGGCCAATTCTCTATTGTGCAGTTTCCCCATTAGAGCATACGTTCCTCATGGACCAGAGTGTCTTTGCTTCTATATTTGCAATCCTAGCACTTGAACACAGTGCTTAGCACATAAGTGTTTAATAAATGCTTTCTCACTGATTGATTTGTTTGTTAACTTACGCATTTAGAAACATCCAAATTCTGGTCTTCCCTCACATATCAGCCTTTCCCTCCTCTCCACCCAGATGCATTATTGTATACAACACTCCTCTATACATAACCACATCCTGCTCCCTAATATCACCATAGGGATGTGGTATAATTAGCAAGGAATGCTGGTGGTAGTAAATAGTGAGAAAGAATCCTACATCACCCTTTTTGTTTTTGGTGGTGAAGGATGAACCCACTTTTGGAAGGATTTTGAAAATCAAGTAAGAGAGGTAGAGGAAAAATTGGGAAGAGATATGAGAGTGAGGCAAGAAAATCATGAAAAACAAGTCAATAGCTTGGTAAAGGAGATACAAAAAAATACTGAAGAAAATAACACCTTAAAAACAGACTGGGCCAATGGTAGAAGAGGTCCAAAAAGGTAATGATGAGACGAATTTGGCAGAATTGGCCAAATGGAAAAGGAGATCTAAAAGCTCACCGAAAAAAATAATTCCTTAAAAATTAGAATGGAGTAAATGGAAGCTAATAATTTTATGAGAAATCAAGAAACAACAAAACAAAACCAAAAGAATGAAAAATTAGAAGACAATGTGAAATACCTCAATGAAAAAACAAATGACCTAGAAAGTAGATCCAGGAGAGATAATTTTAAAATTAATGGACTTCCTGAAAGCCATGATCAAAAAAAAAAAGATCTCTAATCATCTTTCAAGACGTTATCAAGGAAAACTGCCCTAATATTCTAGAATCAGAGGGTAAAATAGAAATTGAAAGAATCCATTGATCACCTCCTGAAAGAGACCCCAAAAGGAAAACTCCTAAGAATATTATAGCCAAATTCCAAAGTTCCCAGGTCAAGGAGAAAATATTGCAAGCAACCAGAAACAATCAATTCAAGTATCACAGAGACCCAGTCAGGATAACACAAGATTTAGCAGCTTCTATATTAAAGGATTGGAGGGCTTGCAGCATGATATTCCAGAGGGCAAAGGAGCTAGGACTACAATAAAGAATTACCTACCCAGCAAAACTGAGTATAATCCTTTAGGGGTGGAAAAATGGACAGTTCTTGATGAACAGACCAGAGTTGAATAGAAAATTTAACTTTCAAATACAAGACTCAAAAGAAGCATAAAAAGGTAAACAGGAAAGGGAAATCATAAAAGACTTAATAATGTTAAACTTTTGAGGAGGGATAAAGTGAAAGGAGAGAGAAAATAGAATAAAAAGAGGTGGGGGAAAAATAGGATGGAGGGAAAAAGCAATAATAACTGTGAAAAAAAATTTGAAGTTCCTCTGATAAAGGCCTTATTTCTCAAACATATAGAGTACTGAGTCAAATTTATAAAAAATAAGAGCCATTCCCCAACTGATAAATGATCAAAAGATATGATCTGTTTTCAGATGAAGTAATCAAAGCTACTTATAGCCATATGAAAAAATACTCGAAATCACTATTGATTGGAGAAATGCAAATTAAAACAATTCTCAGGTACTACCTCATACTTATTAGATTGGTTAATAGGACAGAAAAGGTAAATGATAAATGTTGGAGGGGAGGCAGGGAAAAATGACACACAGCAGCTTTTCTGGAGTTGTGAATTGATTCAACCATTCTGTAGAGCAACTTGGAACTATGCTCAAAGGGCTACAAAATCATGCATTACCCTTTGACCTTGCAATACCTTTACCAGGTCTGTATCCCAAAAGACATAAAAAAACAAAAAGGAAAAGGACCTATATGTACAAAAATATTTATAGCAGCTATTTTCTGTGAATGACTTAGTTATTCTCAGCAATACAGCAATTCAAGACAACTCTGAAGGACTTAGGATGAAAAATGCTATCCATCCCCAGATAATGAACTGATGGTGTCTGAATACCAACTGAACCATACTTTTCTTTTTTTACTTTTTTTGTTTTTTGAGGTTTTACATGACTACACATGTATAACCTATACCAAATTGCTTGTCTCTTCAATGGGGGGGGGGGGGTTTGAGGAAAAAGGGAGAGAATTTGGAACTCAAAGTTTTAAAAATGAATCTTAAAAAATTGTTTTTACATGTAACTAGGGAAAAATAAAATACTAAAGGAAAAAATATGATACATTTAAAAAAATTTTTAAATGGCCATTAAATCTGGCAATTAAGAGATCATTGCTTTTTGGTATTAATATTTCTGTATTTCCATTTAAGTATACCAAAGAGAACCTAAAATTGAACTTTCTATCTTTGCTTTCACTCTTGTAGAATTTTGGTGGTTTCTGAACACTATAAATGTGACACCTTGTCTGGGGAAGGAAAATTTCAACTAATGGAGAAAATTCTGTCACTTGAATCTCCAAGCAGCAATACATTCCCTCCCTTTAAGTGTATATATTAAGCATTATGGTTAACTTGATATGTGCCAAAGTGCAAAGTACTGAGTTTTTTCTATACACATATATATTTTATAAATAAGTAAACATAGATCTGCTAGGGGTACATGCTCAAATTTTTTTGAATGGCTAGGCATGTGATAGCCAAATTTAAAGATTAGACCACTAAGAAACTCTCCTTTCCACAGCTCAATAGAGACAATCTAACCTCTGAGGTCAAATGGTAAAAGAGGTCCAAAAAGGTAATGATGAGACGAATTTGTCAAATTAGGAAAACCAAAGGACCAATAAGGTTCCTTCCTGTTTTACAAATATGGCCTAATGATTTTAATATATGCATACTTAGTTATTCTGTTAAAATATAAGCTCCTTGAGGGCAAGAACTGCTCTTCATTTTGTCTTTGTGTCCCCAGCACTCAGCACACTGCCCTACATGGTATCAAGCCCTTATCAAATGATTGAGTTACACTGATTATAAAAGTAAAATAATCAAACAGCTTCTCACTCTTCAGAGGCTGATTATGACTAGAATAATACAGATTCACAGAATTTTAGAATTGTAAAGGACCTCAGTAACCACCTAATCCAACCCATACACAAAAAAGATTCCTCACTATGACATACCTAGCAAATGGTCATCCAGGCTGTGCTCGAACCCTTCCAAAGAAGGGGGCTCCTGTCTCTCCTGAGGCAGCCCATTCCACTCTTGGACAGTTCTCACTGTGGAGGAGCTTTTCCTGACATCAAGCCTCAGATTGCTAACTGCTTTTGATCTTAACCTCTGGAACCTCAGAGAATAAGCCTAATCTCTTTTCTAGAGCAGAGTCCTTACCTCTCTGGGACCTCACAGAATAAATCTAATCCCTCTTCTATAGAATAGTCTCTTTCAAATACTTGAAGATGCTACTAAGTTTGCTTGGGGTATAACATGAATATACAACATTACTATATTCTACTTTCATTCAAATCAATAGTAACTGTGGCATCATATATTACAATATCTTGTAAGAAAAAATGAAAATACATTCAATGATCATACCCAAGCTTCTATTGTGAAATAAAAAATATTGCTCCATTTGATGACCTCAATAATATCTGGATAATTTCAAAATAAACCCTTCAGCCACCTGATAGCCACACTAAATATGTATTAGTACATAAGTCTTCAAAGGACAACTAAGCATTTAAAATAATCCCTAGCTTAAATCAATACATTAAACCCAAGGTGCTGTGAATGGCTTCTAAGAAACCTAGAAATTACTGTTACAAAATTACTTCTAAAGTTGTATCTGATCAATATAAGACTTTCATAAATGAAATTCTATTACTGATAAGTCAGACATGAGAGGGATCAATTCTAGCTCAAATAATAATGTAGAAGGCATATCTGAGCTGAGCCTAGAAGGTTAATATCTTAGGATCAATCAGGCATGATTTAGTACAAAGTCTCAACAGTATGGGTCAAGAATATGAGAGCAAACACCATATAGATAATTTGGGGCGGAGGGAAGCCAAGGGAATCTTAAAATATCATATAGGTAGTTCACGAAGGTCACAAACATTTTTAACTTAACAGATTCCTCAAAGTAACTTTTCAAACTTCTACTTTCTTCTAAGTCTGACAGTTTGAGCTAACATTATTGGAATTTTAATTTCTAATTTAGGAAAGTTACAAAACAAATTTGATCCATTAAACTACCCCTTTCAGCAAAATGACTTATTTGCGGGATGCCCATCAGTCGGGGAATGGCTGAACAAGTTAGGGTATATGAATGTAATGGAATACTATTGTGCTATAAGAAATGATGAGCAGGCAGACTTCAGAAAAACCTGGAAAGATTGAATGAACTGATGCTGAGTGAAGTGAGCAGAACCAGAAGAATACTGTAACAGGAACAGCCACATTGTGTGATGACTAACTTTAATAGACTTATCTCTTCTCAGGAATGCAAAGATCTAAGACAATTCCAAAAGACTCATGATGGAAAATGCTGTCCACATCCAGAAAAAGAATTATGGAGTCTGAATGCAGATCGAAGCATATTATTTGCTCTCTTTTTTTGGTTTTTTTCTTCTTTCTTGTTTTTTCTCCCAATGGTTCTAATTCTTCTTCACAACATGACTAATGTGAAAATAGTTTTAATATGAATGTATTTGTTGAACCTATATCAATTTGCATGCCATCTTGGAGTAGGGAGAGGGGAGAAATGGGGAGAAAATTTGGAACTCAAAATCTTATGGAAGTGAATGTTGAAAACTAAAAATAAATGAATAGATTTACTATTTTAAAAAATATCTTAATTGCTATGATAAGTCTTACCTGTAGCTACAAATAATAACTACACAAAATAACTAGTAATACAAAACAGTATATGATAGGAGGAGATAAATGTCGTTAAAAGTGATTAAAGAAGCCTTTATGTAGAAGTCTCATGGCTTCATAATCATCCTTCATGGCTTCTAATAATCTTCTTTATCCCAATTTCATTCTTCTACAGAAGTCATCAAGGTCCAGAGAAGTAACTGGAAACCAGCAATGTGGTGAGATGGTAGCAAGTTGCTCTGAGGAAAACATGGGTATCTTTACACCCACCTGTGGGTTGCAGTCCTAAGATATAGACACTAAGACAAAAGCCCCAAGCAACATAAATTGTGGTCAAAACCTGCCAGCCTTGAGGTTCCCTCACTTTTAGGAACATTGTTGTGCCACTTCCCACTACATTGGCTTCTCTGGTGATCTAGCCTTTGCCTCTAAAAGCAGTGCTGATAAATGTATACAGAGATTCAAGCAAGAGCAAAAGAAACTTTCTTCTGGTGGATCAAATACTCCTAGGATCCTTTGATTTTCATCTCAAAGCACTGTTCAATTAAATAGGTGTCTCTACATAATGTAAAGTTATAATATATAAAGAGATAATGTAACCAACTAAATGACTATTAATTACGCCACAATAAGTGTGGTAGAGAGGCAGAATGGTGTAATGGTTAGAATACTGCACATGGAATCAGAAAGACCGGGGTTCAAATCCCACCTCAGATATTTATTAGCTATGTAACTCTGGACAAGTCACTTAACCATTGCACCTCAATTTCCTCATCCATAAAATGAAGAAATTGGTCACAATGGTGTCTGAGGTGTATAATCAAATGTTGTTTCTGGGTATTATTAATTAATTATAAGTAAACCAAATGTAACATACCTAAAGTACGAAACTGATAAAATAGTGAACTAAAACAAGTATGTTTCCTAGAAACAAAAGCCTATGGTTAAGAAATGTTCAAGTCATAGTATATCCCTGTTATTGAAGATACTGTAGCCAGGGTATAATCATATATTTTAAATACTCAAACAAAAGATACAAGACAGAAATAAAGTTCTGGAAGCTGTGACTAATAAAGTCAAGAATCTCTAAGTATGGTAAAGATTATTTTGGTGTGAGAGGGGAGAAAAAGAGAAATAGCTAATGGTGAAACAAAGAACCTAGAGTTGGGAAAGTGCTAACAGGAGATTAGTGAACACTTGTAATAAAAACTAAAATTCAAAAGCATAATGCTGCTATTATACTAAGGTACCCAGTATTCAGTTAGTATGACTGGCAATCATTTTAACCCCTTCCTCATCAAAAGCTTTTAACTCAGTCCAATGAGGATTATTTTAACATGGGAATGTATTTCCCTTTTAGCAGTAGAATGAAAAAATATTAATTTCACAAACATTCCAATCAATCAACAAACATTTATTAAGCAATGACTACACAGTAAGCATTATTATAAACACTGGGGATAAAAAAACAAAATGCAAAAAGTTGCTGCCCTCAACGAGTCTACATTCTAATGGGGGAAATAGTGTGTGTGTACACACACACACACACACACACACACACACACACACACACACACACA
>NW_020954610.1:36705859-36848802 GCF_900497805.2 Vombatus ursinus
ACACACACACACACACACACACACACACACACACACACACACACACACACACCCCCACATTTGGTTTAAGGGCAACAGTCTGAAGACAACAGAAACAGAAGTACATTGTCCTTTCCTTTCAATAAATGGGGGGGGGGGAACCCGGTACATTGACTATGAGAGAACAGTTAGTTCATTCATTACAGTAATGTTTAAGATAACAATTTATTAAATTAAATTGAAATGTACACATTCAAATACAAATTCAAGGCTCTAATGAGTTGTCCCAGCTACTTTTTTCATTTATGTATCTATTTGTTAATACCAAAGTCATCCCAGAACTCCTCCACAATATCAGCATACCGCTTTCCTGAAACTGCAGTGTATCCATATTCCTTGCCAAATGATCACCCACTCAACTAGACCTTAATTCTAGAAAACAGAATAACTTTTATTTCCATACTAAATTCTTGAGTAACTCACTATAAGTCTCTCTTCAATATTCAGCAATTTTTCCTCCATCAGAAAATCTAAGATTAGGTGGGAATGGAAGTTAAGTAAAAGAGGAAAGTGGTCCCAAATTAGCTACGCAGGACAGAAGTCTGGCAAAGAGCCTACAACAGGATTTTATGATGACCAGTGGCCTCATCCTCAAGGCAAGTTCCCGTCATTCATGGTATAGGGCCCTGGAATCCCATGAAATGGGGATAAACAGATTATTCACAGGCAGCTTATCCGTCCTGCTCCACATCACTGTTTTGAAGAATTCAAAGTTGATTGAATATAAAAATATAAAAACAAAAGAATCTGAGGTTTGGCATAATTATGAGTCTGAATAAATATTTAATATAATCTCCCAGATTTTTACATTTGTAAATTATTTGTGTGTTCATTGTGTGACAATTAATAAGCATTTACTTACTAAACACTTTTTCCAAATACTTTATGTAATAAAACATGAAAAGTACAATATACACTATAAATTTTTCCAAAGCCATTTTTAATTTCTCCCTTACATTCATCAACTAATTCACAGGCTTCTGCATGAGGTCTTAACCCATGTAACAGTCATTCATCTTTGCCATTCTCTGTCCATCCAATTCAATATTGACAACCTCATTGGCCATACAGTAAGTAAAACCATTTCCAACCAAAGCTAAAGTGAAGTGTTTGCTCCTAGAGTTGGGTTATCCAGAGACACAAATACAGAAACACACATACACACATACACACACCACACAGATACATGCCTACGTGACTAAACACACACAATTTTCCTGTCAAGTTTTAATCAGGCATTTATCAGGTCACTTTATTATTATTGATTGTTCAGTGTGAAAATATGGATTTACAATGCTTTTTCACAAAGATATATTTTAATATGCACATCCTCCAGAAGACCTATCTGATATTTATTTATGTGACCTATCAATACCACTTCATTCCAGAATTTCAGAAACTTCAAAGTTGCTGTATTCAATTCTATTTTTGCCACTCCTAATTTTTTGATTTTCAACTAGTTTGTCTCAAATTCTCAGCAATTTATTGTAAATGATCTAAAAAATTGAACTACCAGTCACTCTGAAGTCATTGCCTATGTTTATTTAAATAGTAACATAAATAATTTTTGTTACAACTGCTGTCAAGGAAGCCAGTAGATTACATAATTATCAGCCTACATGTTACTTATAATAGTCTTTTTTAACTGACCAATAGCTAGATTGGAACAAAGAGTTGAAGAAGGTTACAAGCCAAATAGAGATCTACCTGAATGGAAAGAAAAGAAAATATAGTCCCTTTATTCCTCGCCAATTAACCACAGATCAAGAAAGAATCATCAAGAAGAAACTGAAATGGAAAAGAATGAAGTGCTGGACTTGGAAGGAACTTTACAGAATATTTGTTTCAACTCCCTTTATTGAAAGAAGAGGAAACTGAGGCCCAGGGGAATAAATGACCACATCACTATCAGAGTCCTCATAATTCACAGTGCTATGGGACCCTCAGGTTAATAAAGTCATTGCCATATAACCCTGTGAGGTACACTGTGCATTTCCTCATTTTACAAATGCGGAAACTGAGGCTAAGAGGGAAAAGAGAGAGGTAAGCCTCTATTTTTCCAACACCATCTGTATCATTTCTTCTCTCCTCTCTTGCCATATCTCCACTTCAGCCCAATTAGAACCTTGGACTCTGCCCCGGAACTGCTCAGATTTCCGATATGCCCACTTTGGCCCAATGTTCTTTGGATCCAGGCCTCCACAACACTTCCAGGGTATTTCCATGCCACTATGAGACAAATGTACCTTCCTCTCAACACACCCCCACTCCCACCCCTTATGTGTAGAATTAGAATGTAGTTAGAATGTAAGTTTCTGGAGGGCAGGGATCATCCATCTGTCCTGTATTTATATCCCCAGGGCTTAACACATTGCAATGCACATAATACATGGTTAATAAATTTTTTTTAAATCTGTAACTATCTCTTCTCTCCACTTCCCAGACATATCAAATGACCTAGCATCCTATTTCACTGAGAAAACCTAAGGATATCCAAGCTGAGATTTCTGTTTCTTTCTCCCTCCATTTCTTAAAAATTCTCAGCAAGTCCAATCACTTTCCCTCCGTTCACAAAAAAAGCATATTTATCTACTGCTTACTAAGACTAATCCCCAAAAACAGGGGTGAGGAACCTTTGGCCTAGAGGCTACATGTGGCCCTAGGTCCTTAAGTGACACCCTTTGACTGAATCCAAACTTCACAGAACAAATCCTCTTATTATTTCATTATTATCCTTTTATTAAAAGTATTTATTCTGTTAAGTTTGAATTCAGTAAAAGGGCCCCACTTGAGGACATAACAGGGCCTTGTGTGGCCTGAAGGCCGAAGGTCCCCAACCCTGCCTCAACCATGGCCCTCTATCCCATTCCATCCTGACTTCTTCAGGACTTTGCTAGAGCAATCATCACTTTTCTCTCCCTCACATTCAATCTCTTCTTTTGGCTTCTTCCTACCTTCCCATAATATGCTCAGGTCTCCCTTATCCTTAAAAAAAAAAAAGCTATTTCTACCAATTTTTAAAAATTTATCCTAAAAGTTGTTGTTGCTATACTCACATTCCCCCTTTTTGGGGGGGGGGGGGTGAGGGGAGAACGTAAGGAGGAAGCGATCAACTCTCAATTTACTAATAAGCCTAATGGTCTACAGAGATACCTGGAAGGAGGTGGTATTCTCTAGAGAAGGGCTGAGTGACTGGTGCTTTATTTAGTTTTGGGTTATTGTTTTTTTTGTTTTTTTGAGAAAGGGATTAGAGTACTCAATCCCTAGTCAATTTTGGGAAATTTTTGGTAGGGCTCACAGCAAAGGGAAAGAAAAGTATTGGCGGGTGTCTATGGACTCAGTGTTCCTTGTTCATGGGTCTTGCTATCTTGGGCATATCATTTAAACTCCTTGGGCCCCAGTTTCCTCCTTGGATAAGATGGCTCCTGAATCAAATTGAACATTCTTTAAAAGCGGACAAATGTTTATCATCAGAACAACTAAATGCATGGCCTTTATACGTAACATTTGGCTTACACAAAAGTACGTGCTTATTTATTTATAAAGGAAACAAAAAAAAAAAGGAAAGAGCCCCAGTCCTCAAAAGAACATACAGCGAATGATAAAGCCCTTTATATAGCCACATTTACACAGCCCTTTGAGGTTTGCAAAGAACTTTACAAATTTGCAATTTGATCCGCACAACAACACTGGGAGTGAGGCGCTATCATTATTTCCAAATTATTACAAATTAAGAAACTGCAGCAAAGTGGTTAAGCGACTTGTCTAGGGCCACACAGCTATTAAGGATCCCAGGGCAAATTATCAGGCCTTTCTGACTCCTGGCCTACCTTCCCATAATATGCTCAGGTCTCCCTTATCCTTAAAAAAAAAAAAAAAGTTGTTGTTGTTGGAAGCTAGCTAGCTTCATTCCATCAACACTTTTATCAGAAGTAAACTCTCAAGAAGCATAACCAGGAACACCATCCTGGGAAGAAATCCTGCACCGCAGCCAACTCCAGATTCCTTTGGACCAGTGTCATGGATTGTCGGAGCCCTTGGTGTGAGGTTCATCTACTTCCAACCCCTCGTGGTAAAGGTGCAAACAAGGCAGGGGAGGGGTAAGGGCTAAGGGCTAAGGGACTCGCCTAAGGTTCACAGCAGCACGGCCAGGGCTTCAGAGCCCACTCATTCTGGCTCCAAGTTCGGTGCTTTTTTTTTTTTCCTCCATTCTACGCTGCCCTCAGGTGCCCTCCCCCGACGACCACCCTTACTCCATTTCGGTCTCTCCCCCCCTTCCTCCGATGCAGCTCTTCCTGCGGCTGAGCGATGGCGGTGGGTCGGCCCCTACCTTCGTCTGAACACTGGTATCGAACTTGTCATTTTTGAAGCTAAACGCGTTCTGGTGCCTCTGGGGTCTGGTACGGGCCACGTTCCCCCTCTGGGAGCTCATCTCGGAAGCTGCCGCCTCCAGGGAGGCTGGAGAAGGAAGGAGGAATGGGACTGGGAAGTTAGGGAGTGAGGGGAGCCAGAAAAAAAGGCTCCCGAGGAGTTGGCCAGAAGCAGCTGCAGCGCGGTGAGGCAGACACGCGGAGTTCGTCGCAACTCCGGGGCTGACCCGGAAGGAAGAGATTCTGCATGTCCTCCATCGTCCACGTGACTCCTGGGCGGGGGAGGGGGAAAGAATCCAGAGAGAAACTCCCCATTCCCTTAGCAACACTCAGCGCACGAGCACCCACCTCTCCACGAGGGCGAACCTCTCTCTCTCTCTCTCTCCCCCCTAATCCCCGAGAACTGGTCCCGCTTTCTTCTAAAAGGGAATTATCTCATTGGCTCGACAGCAGGCGTCAATCAAAGTGAAGGGGGCCCGCAACGGCCGCTCTGATTGGCCTACCTTTTCCGCAATCCCCGCCTCTTGCCGTCACCGCTCAGCCGCTCCGGAGGCCCCCTGTGCGTCTCGCTCAGCTGGGCGGCTCCTGATTGGCGGGAGCCCAGAGACCGGATGGGTCGCTCCTCCCCCGCGCAGACTGAAGCCCGAGTTCTGTGGGACCCGGGCCATCAGTCAGTCGGTGTCTTAACTCCGCGTTTACCGAGCGCTGGGTCTGGCCCCTTTCCCCCCCCACCCCCCCTCCCGCCTCACACACACCTTCCTACGCTCCGCACTCTCCCCTCCCACTACGTGAGGAAGCCCGGGGGCCTGACCGGAGGAGACCTGGCCGGCTCTCCGCTGTGGCCGGGCATCCGAAAAAAAGAGGCGGCTGCGGCAGCGACCAGGACCGTGATCACGACCACGCGGGACGTAAGGCCCCAGAGCAGCCTGTCGCGCCCGAGCCGTTACTCAGCAGAAGACTCGCTCGAACCGGGCGGCGCGAGGCGGGCCCCGGGGCGAGAGGCAGCGAGGAAGGAGCTCTCGGGGCCCCGACCCCCTTCCCCGTCCCGCCGCTGCCGCCGCCGGCAGACTTGTCCGACCTTCCTCCTGCGGACGAGCGCGCTGAGCCTCCAGCCGGGCGGGAAGAGGACCCGCCGCCACAAGAAGGCATCCCCGGCGGCGGCGGCGGCGGAGGATTCCTTCTCTTTGGGAAGGAGGCGAGAGATCCGGGGAGTGCGCGCCGAGTGGGAGGGGGGACGGACGTTCCCGGTTACTCGGGAGGGAGAGGCTCTCTCCGCCCTCGGTTCCTTCAGCCCAGCCCTTCGCGGAGGTGCAGGTGGGTACACGGCGGGGCGGGGGGGTATGTTGGATGGAGAATGAGGCCCGGGATCGGGGCGGGGGGAACGGGCCGGCCCTATCCCCTCCTTCTCCTGCTGCTGCTGCAGCTGCAGCACTGCCTGGGCCCGGGAGCTGCAGAGGAGGCAGAGCCCGGCGGCGCTGAGGGGAGGAGGAGGAGGAGGAGGAGGAGGCGAAGGCCCGAGGAAGGAAGGCTGGGGAGATGCCTTTGTTGTTGGGGACCCCGGGAATCCCGGCCATGTGCCCCGGGGAGTGGAGGTGGGACTAGTTTGGGGGGAGGGGTGTGATCAGGGACGGGGGTGGGGGGCGCTGCCTCTGCGTTAGTTCTGTGATTGTGGAAACGGTGCTGATGGATACTGTCCCAAGGTGGGGGAGCACCCCCGGCCTCCCGTGGAGAGATAAAAGGTGTGGGGGAGGGTTTTCTTTCTTTGCTTCTTCCTAGGACAGGAAGGAGAAGGGAGGGGGGCGCGGGGGCTGACTCTGGTAGGGATGCCCCAGCCTTAGGTGACCCCGGAGGACTCTTAAATAACCTCGTTCGAGTCGGCTACGAGGCTGATTTGTGACAGGATCCTTTCGGGGTCGGGAGGGAAGCGGAGTGTTTTGGGGGTTTTTTGTTCTGTTTTGTTTTCCTTTACCTTTTGGAAGCATATTTCTTCCATTTCAGGTACTGGTCATTCCCCTCCCCCCAAGTCATTACGTCAGGAATGCCCTTTTTAAATTGGATGATTGTGCGGTTTAAAGAAAAATTCGGAAACTTCATGGTACTCTGAAGTCAGGTCATGACATAAATTTTTATGTGGATTAAAAATATGTTGGAAGAGGGATTTTTGCCGCCCTCTTCCTTCCCCACTTAAAAAAAAGTACCCAGTTTGATTCCTTTCTCTCCCTAGTTTTGTAAGAGTAAGAGAACACAAAATAGATTTAAAGTTGAAAAGGATCTTTATAGTCCAACCCCCAGTTTTACAGATGAGTAAACTGAGACTCATAAAGATTTAGTAAAATGATAATGAGGCTCCACAGTTAGTAGTGTCTGGAGGAACTTGAATCCAGGTCTTTGTCTTCCTAAAATGAATTTAGCAAATTTTTTGGAACAAAGGCTCCAAGAAAGTTTACGTAATGTTTAAAATGAAAGACATCCTCTTAATATATTTGTGATTGTTATCATTTCTTAATTATTATTAATGTAGCACATATAACGAGGCTTATTTCGTGATTTTGATAGTTTATTCTTTGATTTCCATGTCTTTTGATCAGTAATGGCATGAGGCGAGTCTAGGAAATTAACAATTCTGATAACTGACATAAATATAACTCTTCAGGTTTCTGAACACTTTGAATTTATTAGCTCATTTGATTCTGGTTTGATAAATACCGACGTGATTATCATCTTATATACACTGCACGGATGAGGAAACTGAGGTTCATAGATGAGACTTGCCTGTGGTCACACCAATGGTGTCAGTCATTTGGGATTAGAGCTTGTGAGCAAATATGTGATAGGTAGGCTATTGTAATAACACTCAAGTCTCATTAGGTGAGTTTACAAACAAAATCAGTTTTAATCTCTTATGTCCATACGATGGCAAGTTATCTGAAATAGGAAATTATGGCTGATTCATGTGCTTTTGCCTGTATCCTTTGCTTTCTTTTTGGGAGACATTCTTCATGGGATTAATTGAACACAGCAAAACTATTTCAGAAAACACTGTTAAATACACTGAAATGTATTTGGACTAAGGAAGCTGATAGCTAAAACTCTTTCCATTTCTAAAAACCCATGACTCTCCAAGGACATTAATATTCTGTCACCTATCATTTTGACCTCTTTGGCATTAGTGAGGTTAATTGCTGAAGCCAAGATTAGGCTTAGAATGCTAAGCAGATTTAATCCTCTCCCTTGCTGTGAAATACTCTAGTTGGTCTTGGGGGCTTATGTTTCTTTTAAAATTTGTACCCATTTTCCAATTTTGTGTGAAATGACTTGATATATTCTTGCTGTGATAAGCAGAATAACATAAAGCATCTTATTAAGTGTGTTTTTTCCTTGTTTAGTGAATATAAGGAAGAACAGAGCTCTTGATTTGAGTTCCCTGACTTGCTTTACAGCTTCAGTCAAATCATCCACCCTTCATCCAATTCAGTTTCTCCACACCTTTTAGATAGGAATGATATAGTTTTCTACCACTTGCTCACTTCTTGGGAAAGGCCATGAGAACATGGAAAAACAATCATGTGCAGTATTTTGAAAGTCATTTTTTAATTCAACATTAGAGATAATTGATATTTCAGGGTTGGTTTTTTTTTTTTTTTTTTTTAGGATTTTTAATTGACTCCTTAACATTTTATTTTAAGAACTGTGGCATAGTTGGGACATTTATGGAACCTTTCTATATGCTCTTATTTATTTAGTTTTTAGTTTAGTTTCAGCACTCATTTTATATCTTTCCTGGAAGTTAGATATAGGTGCTGATCTTTGTTGAGTTAAATCCTGTAGAATTTTTCCCAAATAAAGATTTATACTGCTTCATGAGAGTCGCTGATGACAAGGAAATAGTCACAGAATGATGGTGTGCTTATTATTAGTAGATTTGTTTTATATTCCAAGTTTTTGAGCTCAATGATTAAAGTCACCAGGAATGAACGAACGCTTACAGATACTAGTTGTTCTTGCCTCTGCAAGATTTTTTTTCTAGTTTGCATTTTTAGTACTGTCTATAATCTCAGTTTTTATAAAATAAAAACGTATATCTTTTTCTGATTGACTTAATAGTATCAGTGTAATGGCTGAATGACTTTTTTGCTGCAGCTTCAGGTTTCAGATTTCTAGGAGCCTGAAACTGGAAATGGTTAGGTGGTAAATAACATTTGTATAATTAGTGGTGGATAGAAGAGAAGAAGAATAAACAACTTGGCAATTGGAAATAAAGAGAAGAACCATATATGAAAGAAAGTGGAAAAAGGAAGTAAAATGGAATATGTTTGCTCCACCTCTGTAGTTGTTTCTTTGGCACTCTTATGTGTTGTGAGATACTTTCTAGGGAGCTCAGATTACTTTATAAGCATTACCTCTTTAATCTGTACATCTCAAAAACAGGCATTGATTGAAGTATGTATCATTTTGTAGTTGAGAAAACTAAAGCAGTTGAATCAACTAAAGTGACACACCAAGTCAGGGAAAAGTGTAGACTAATCTTCCCATCCCCCAGTACATTTTCTAAAATCTTGTTCCTTTGCATTTGTACAGTATTCCTTAAATTGATTTTCCCTGAAAATATAAAGGCAAAAAGAGTATATTTCTTCAATTGAAATGTCAGTTATTAAGAGGTTAGAGCTAAGAAAATGTGTGTGCCCGAGAAAAAAATCTTTTTAGTTTCCATTAGGTATTTTTCTCTTTTGCTTCCTCTCTTCACCATGCTCCCAAACAAAACCAAATGATCCCTTTAAGCTGTAAACTGAATGGTAGAATTACCATTTTCCCTCTTTCCTTCTTTAATCATCTAAAAATTGAAGGAATTTAGTTAAGGCTATAACATTATAAATAAAGTTTGAGAAGTGTTACTTATGGGGAGGCAATGTTATAGATCATCCAGTCCACCCTCTTTATTTTACAGATGGGAAAACTGATGTCCAGGAAAATATTGTCTTGGTTATGATGAGATAGCCATTATAGTAGCAGAGCTGGAACAAGAAACCATGTCTCCTGACTTAGAAGCTTCTATACTTTCCATCATACTGCAGTGATCAAAAACATATGTTTCTGGGTAACATCCAACTCAGAAAAACAAATGAATTCTTTCCTCTTCAGCTAACCTCCAAGTGAAAATTACTGTATGTGC
This sequence comes from Vombatus ursinus, assembly GCF_900497805.2. Taxonomy (NCBI): domain Eukaryota; kingdom Metazoa; phylum Chordata; class Mammalia; order Diprotodontia; family Vombatidae; genus Vombatus; species Vombatus ursinus. The sequence goes on from NW_020954610.1 coordinate 36,715,439, forward strand.
ATAATTCTCTGGAAAAGATTTTTAACCTTTTATATAAATAATTTTATATTTCTAATACTGTGTTAATATTATTGTGTTTATTGTATTGTTTAGTAACTTCTGTGCTGTAGAGCCATAGAACCCCACTACCACCACTTTAAACAGTTTGTTAGTGTTATATTTTGTTCAAAGACTGTAAGTGGTGCTAAATTCAGCTTCTGTTTATTGAGTAGGAATTAGGAAAGTCTCAATAGTAGGAAGGAAATGACAGTAATTGATTATAAATATTATTGTGAGAGATGACATAAAAACATCCTTTTATACAATAATATAGATAGTTGAGCTTGGGGGAATTCTTTGTCTTTGGATAAACTATTAATTTTAAATCCTAATCGCTGAGCTTTCCCTTTTTATCACTGTGGTTTTAATTTTGCTTAAAGTCAGTGGCTTGTGAGCCCATCAGATTTCAACATGTTTGTTGTTCTTGTTTAGTCGTTTTCAGCCCTATCTGACTCTTTATAACCCCTTCTTGGGGTTATCTTAGCAAAGATACTGCAATGGTTTTCGATTTCCTTCTTCAGTTCATTTTGCAGATGAGGAAACTGAGGCAAACAGGGTTAAGTGACTTGCCCAGGGTCACACAACTAGTAAGTGTCTGAGGCCAGTTTGAACTCAGGTCTTCCTGACTCCAGGCCTGGCACTCTTATCTACTTCTTAAGGGGCCCCCTGAATTTGTTTTCTTGAGTTTCTCTGTTTTCCAGAGGTTAAGTCCCCCTAACACACTGCACCACCGAGTTGCCCTATGTCAAATCTCAACATAGGATATTACTTATGTGCATGCCTGTTGGCCTCTGAGATTTGGTCTATACTCTATTCAATTTCACTCAGACAGCTAGGTGGTACCATGGATAGAGCTCTGGGCCTAGGGCCAGAGTGACCCCAGTTCAAATTTGACTATAAACACTTACAAGCCTTGTGACCTGGACAAGTCATTTAACTTGTCTGCCTCAGTTTTCTCAACTGTAAAATGAGGGCCCCTACCTCCCAGGGCTGTTATGAGGATCAAATGAGATAATATCTGTAAAACCTTTAGCAACACCCATTCTCCTAGGCTTGTTGTGATAAGCAGATGAAATGTGAAAATGCTTTGAAAAATTATAAAATGCCATGTAAGGTACTATTTTTTTCTTGTTGGGGGACAGCTGGAGCAAAGGCACAGAAACAAGAGGTGAACTTGCCCTGTGTGAAGAAGTACAAGTAGGCAAATTTAGCTGGATCATAGAATTCAAAGAAGAGAGCAAAGTGTAAGAAAGCTGGACAATAAGTAAGTATAAGTAAGTAGGACAGGGCCAGGTTGTAATATACTTTAAATGCCAGGTGACTTTTTGATATTAGAAGTGACACAGTCACTAGAGCTCATTGAGCCAAGTGGTGACATGGTCACGAGTATGCTTTGGAAAAGTCATCTTAGAGCCAAGTGGACTATGGATTGGAGTGTAGGGAGAGACTTGAGTCAGGAAAAATGGTTAGAAGGTTATTGAAATAATCCAGGTGAGAGATAATGAGGACCAGAACTAAGGTTGTGGTTGCATTAGTGGAGAGGAGTTATAGGAGGGTTGCAAAGAAATCTCGGGAAATAAGATTTGACTGTGAATTTACCTATGTGGAGCAATGAGAAGTCAGAATGGAATCGAGATTGTAGACCTGGGTGCCTTGGAGGATGGTGGTGGTCAGTAATAGGAAAGTTAAGAATGGGGAGGATTGGGCAGGGAAGATAAGTTCTGTTCTGGACACACTGAGTTTGAAATGTCCTCTGAGAAATACTGTGTGAAACGTCCAAGAGGCAGTCAGATCAAAAGAGATTAGAACTGAAAACCATCTACTTAGAAATAATAATGGAGTGGAATTGAGCTAATAAGATCACCAAGTGAGAGAGTACAGTGCCAGAAAGAGAAAGGGACTTAAGGCAGAACCTTGAGGGGATGCCTACAGTTAGAGAACATGACTTGGTTGGAGAACTAGAAAAGGAGACTGAGAAAGGGTAATCACGTGTAGGAGGAGAACCAGGAGAAAACAGTGTCCAAAAACCTGTAGAGAAGAAAGTAATCAAGAGGAGGAGAACATCCACAGTGACATGCTGCATAGAGGTCAAGGAGGATGAGGCCAGTAGATTTGTCAATTAAGAGATTGTTAGTAACTTTGAAGAGAGCAGTTTCTATTGAATCATGAGGTCAGAAGCCAGACTAGAGAATTAAGGAGAGAGTGAGAGAAAGAAGTGTGAAGGCACCTTTTGCAGACATCCTTCTCAAGGAGTTTAGTCACTGAAGGGAGGAGAAGTATGACATGCTAGCAGGGGGGAGGGATGGGTCAAGTGGTAGTCTTTTGAGGATGGAGAAGACTTGGACATGTTTATGGGCATTAGGAAAACAGCTAATAGGCAGGGAGGGAGTGAAGATATGTATGAGAGTGGGGAATGATAGAAGCGGCTATAAGCTGGAGAAAATAGAATGGATTCAGATCATGTGCATGATGTGTAGAAGGGCAACTTCATGTGAGGTGGGGTAAAGGAGGTTGCAGAAAGCTTTTGTGAGGTGAGGAGGGGAGAAGAGAGCTCTTGGATGGTGGGGAGAAGGGAAGCCACGGGACATTTGAGGAGAGATGAAAATGTTTGGGAAATCCACCAAGGTGAGTGGAATAGTAAGTTAATTAGGGAGGTGTAAAAGAATTGCCTTGCTGCAATGAGAGCCCATTTGAGGCTATGTGTAACATAAATTTCTAGTGGACCCAGTTAGCATGATTTTTCTCCAGTCTCATTCAGCGGCACATATATATATGTAATAGCAAAGGCAGTGAATAGTGGGAGTGATCCAAGGATAAGGCTTCTAAGGGCCAGATTGGGGGAAAAGGGACTGAAGAAGACAGTGTAAAAGTTGATTGGTTCACCAGGTTCACTGGTTCACCAAGTAGTCAAGATGGGGAAGGGAAGAGAGGGTAGGTAGTACAGGGATGATGGCCTGGGAAAGACCTGAGGTATTGGAAGTCCTGGTGTTGATGAAGAACAGGATTTAGGGATATAAGGCAGGAGGAGAGGTGGAATGAGAAGAGATTATGATTAAGGGAATTTGAGAATTCGTAAATGTGGAAGTGGTGCATTTGTGGGTGATAGCAAGATAAAAGGCATGAATATCACTGTGTGTGTCTGATGTGAGATGGAGCAGTAGGTCATGTGAAATAAATCAGTTGAGAAACTGAACTTAGGGTGTTTGAGGGAGTATCAATATGTATGCTAGAATCCCCTAGTAAAAGGGCAGGTGAGAGACTGAGCCAGGAAGTGAACTCTTTGGAGGTACAGAGTATAAGGTAATTTTCTCAAGAAATTTAACCAATGAAGATTATACTATAGAGATATAGGATATTGGAGGTGGGAGGGAGGTTTTGAAAATCAATCAAATGAGGTGGTTTTTTTTTTTTAAAGGATATGGGAGACTTTGGGATATTTGTAAGAAGCTTGGAAGGAGCCAGTAGATTTGGAGAGAGTTAGAATAAGAGAATTGGGATGATAATAGGAGCACTTTGCAAGAGAGTTGGAGGTGGGGGGATGCCATCTAGGGTGCACTAGAGAAAAAGGGCTATCTCTGAGAGAGAGAGAGAGAGACAGAAGGAAAGGGGTATCTGAATGATATGATATGAAGAGAAGCAAGGGTGTTGAATAGTCTTTTTTTTTTTCCTGGAAAGTATGAGGTGAAGTTCTTGACTGAGGAAGTTGTTGGAGGGAGTGCCAAGGTTTGAAACAGCCAAGATGGAGTGTAGGCTAGTGAATCAATTAGGGAACTGTAGATTGTTTTCCTGTCTGCAGTGTGGGCCCAGTCAGCAGTTTTCTGATTTCCTCCAGCTCCATTCAACAGTTAAAACAAAGTAGGCAGGTGGTGGGAGTAATCCCAGGTTGGAAGTTGGCAAAGCATGATCACTGATAAGACAAAAGGGCAAAGGAATTATGGATTGTGTAGAATTGATTTTCCTCATATGGGTCAAAAAAAGGGAAGAAAGGGGGCAGCTAGGTGGCGCAGTGGGTAGAGCACTGGCCCTGAAGTCAGGAGGACCTGAGTTCAAATTTGATCTCAGACCAAACACTTGACACTTATTAGCTGTGTGACCCTGGGCAAGTCACTTAACCCCAATTGCCTTAAAAAAAAAAAAAAAAAGGGAAGAAAGGAGAGTGTAAATACTATGTTGATGAGTTTTTATTTTATCCTAGAGATACTAGGGAGCCATTGAAGGTTTTAGAGCAGACATAATAATAATACCTAGCATTTCTATGGTATCTACTATGTACCAGGCATAAGCACTTTACAAATTTTATCTCATTCGATCTTCACAACAACCCTGGAAGGTAGGTGCTATTATCCCCATTTTACAGTTGAAGAAACTAAGGTATACAGAGGTTATAATTGAGGAAACTGAGACAGACAGTGATTAAGTGATTTGTCCAGGATCACACATTTAAGAAGTGTCTGACCCTGGATTCTGTACTTGGGTCTTTCTGACTCTAGGCTCAGTGTTTTATCCGTTGTACCATCTAGTTGGTGAGACCTATGCCTTACAAAAATTATTTTGGTGACTTGTGGATGATAAATTGGAGAAGGGAGAGATTGGAAGCAAGGTGACCAAATATGAGGATACTACAATAGTTTGGTGAGGTTATGAGAGTCAAAACTACTCTGGTAGTTGTGTTTGAAAGGAGAAGAAAGCAAAGATGGTATAACAATAGAATTTATTAGACTTGGAAACTAATTGGATAGGTGTAATGAGAGACAAAGAAGGAGTTATGGATAAACTCAAGCTTACAAACCTTTATGACTTGAAGGATTGTAGTGCCCTCAACTGAAATAGGGAGCCAGCTTAGTGGGGAAAATAATGAATTTAGTTTTAGATGTGTTGAGTTGGAGGTGTTAATAATATATCCAGATAGATGCCGTCATAAGGAAGCTAGCTATGTGAAATTGGAATTCAGAAGAGAGATTAGAGCTGGTTATATAAATTTAGAAGTTGTCCTGTGTAGAGATGATAATTGAACCCATGGGAATAGATGAGATCACAAAGGCAGAGAATTTAGAGGGAGAAGAGGACCCAGGATAGAGCCTTGGGAGACATACGTGCTCACTAATCTAGAGATGGATGACTGTCAAACCAAGGAGACTGAGGAGGGATTAGACAGGAGGAGCACCAGGAGACAGCAGTGCCTTGAAAGCCAAAAGAGTAAAGAAGTTTTGAGGGATGAGGAGGATCAATAGCTACTAAGAAGTCCAGGAGGATGAGGACTGAAAAAAGGCTAGATGGGATTTAAGCAGTTAAGTTACCTTTGAAAGAGCAATGTCTGTGATATATCGGTAGTATCAGAAGCTAGATTTTTCAAGGGGTTGAAGAAAGGAAGCATTGTGATGTAGGTGACCTTCTAGGAGTTTGTCTGTGAAAGGGAAAAAATGGATATAGGGCAAAAAAATTAGTTAATTCACATTATCACAAAAGTTTGAAGTTGTAAAGGCCTAGAGCCCACCTATTCTAACATATACATAATGAATGCCCTCTGCAGCACCTTCAGCAGATGGTTATCTAACCTTCACTTGAAAACTTCCACTGAGGAGCAATCCACTAGCTCCCAAGTTAGCCCGCTCCACTTTTAGACCTCTAATTATTAACAGCCTTTCCTTATGTGGAGCTGAAATCTGAGTTTCTACAGTCTTATTCCTAAATGCTCTAAATTTTGTCTTCATCATCAGGGTGAATATCCCTTTTCTTCAGTCAGTACTTTTATGACATGATCTCTAGTTCCTTAACCATAGTGGTCACATTCTTCTGATCAATGCCCTTCCTAAAATGAGGTACCCAGAACAGTAGTCCGGATGTGATCTTATCAAAGTAGAGTACAGTGTGGACTATAATCTCACTCATTCTGCAGCTATTCCTCTCAGTGCATCCTTAATGGTACTGAGAGTTGCATGGAGCAGGCCCTCAAGCAAGCCTCTCTTTTTATCGCTTAGGGATTCCAAGGCAAAATGGCAGGTCTGTGGGCAGAAGCTAGATCTGCTTTGTCTCGAGGTCTAGAATTAGAACTGCACTTAGCAGGTAAGACTTGCCTTACTTATTCAATATAGAGTTCGTGCTTGTTGCCAGTGGGTTAGGAAGAAGTTCTACCCTTGTTAAGTATCCTAGTCTCTTCAGCTTAGAATATTAGGCTGCATGCAAAAGGCTAAGGTGAACTGTGAAATTTATATTTTGTTCTTTATGATCCCTCTTCCCAACTTTTAGTGATTTATTGATTGAAATTTTCTTAGAGGGGAGGACTCCAAGTATACTCATGTATGAGTTGGAGAAGTGGGGAGGTCTGTGTTAAAATCCGTCAAGATACAAAATAAATAAAAATAAACACATAGTTGATCATTTGGTTTGGCTCCACAAAGGTTGTTTTGAAACACAGGCATTCCCTTAGGAAAACAGAAAGCATCAGTAAAACTTTAAAATTGAGATCAGAGATAACAATTTTGGCAGAACCTCTTTTCCTTAATGGATTGTAGAATCATAGGTTTAGACCCAGAAGGGATCTGAAAGATATAATAGATGAAGATTGACTTAATTTCCAAGAGGACCTCACAGCCATAGACATCAGACCCTCATTGTTTCATTAACCATTATGTTCTAAGTAAACTGATTCTTGTTCGTTTAATTGTAAAGAAGTGAATCATCTTTTGTATTATGTTTCTGTATCTCATCTCCCCTTTACTTTAGATCATTTCTAAAAACAAGTAACTTGCATAAAACACTAGGAAATTAGTATCTTAGCAAGCAGTGTTGCATGGCAGCCTTATTCGACCTGTGTTGGAGGAGAATAATAAGTGATGAGTTCAGTGCTGTAACTTTTTTTTCCTTTCTTTATACTTTTAACATAGTTGTTTTGTAACATTTTAAATACAATTATTGTTCAGCTATTATTACAATGGTAAGTAGTTTTGATAGCCATTTTTCCCCACGAGAAAACACATTTCTAGGTTTATCATCAATTAATGAATTTTTTTTTTAATTATAGAAGTCAAACTTAGGCAAGACTTTTTTTCCTGAAAGGATTACAGTTTGAGTTACTGATATCACAGATGTAGAATTGAAGGAGACCTTAAAGGTCATCAAGTCCAAATTTCCTCATTTTACAAAAGAGAAAATAAAGACAGAGAAATGAAGTGACTTGCAGAGGATCACACAGCTAGGGAATGTCTGAGGTAGAACTTGAACCTAGGTCTTAGTGATACCACATTCAGTACTCTTTTCACTCAGTACTCACTAAACCATGCTACTTTCAAGAGGTCATCTCAATGATGTTTAATCCTTTTAGATAAGAAAACTAAAGAAGAAGTTTAAATGATATTCTCAGGATTAGTGGCTTTGAATCTTGGCTTTCCCACTTGTCACAGAATCATTTACCATCCACAGTCTTAGTTTCTTCATCTCTAAAATGAAAAGTTATACTAGATAGCCTGTGAGTTTCCTTCCAACTCTAAAATTCCATGTTACTAGGTTTGTATTATGTTGTATATTATATCTTCATTATGAAATAACTGTCTACCCAAAGTAATGTTTGATTCTATATGAAAATACTAACAAGTAGTTCTTAATAGTAGTTGGTAGTAGTGCTTTCATGAATTTTACAAGTAATATATTCCAAAGTAATGTTTGTATGTTTTGTCAGCTTTTAAAAATATACTGTGTCCAACAAAAACTTGACTAACTCAAGGTTTTTTCATTAATTGGATTTTCCAAAAAATGATGTTAAACCAAAATTCAGTTAAGATTTTATTGATCATCTACTGTGCCAAGTATTAGCCTTAGCCCATTTTCATGGAGCTTAGTGGAAATACATAAATGGATTTGGGATTTCAATGATGTGGGTGTTATCTCCACTAATACAAATCATACCCATACCATACTTAGTCAGTCTGTTCAACTATGTAAACTATGCCCTCCCATAAGTTGATTTCAGAGCATCAACACAGCATTCTTTTAAAAAAAAAAAAAAAGCCTTCCTTGCTTTTTCTTGATATAACAGATGCCATTGGAGCACACAAGCTGTCCCTCATTCTACCTCTCTGTTGCCCTTTGAGTAATCCTCAATTTTAATTATTCAGAAACTAATACCCTATGATGAGTAGCCATACAAAACCACCAAAAGAATATTAGGTTTAAAAATATAGGGCTTTGTTTCATGAAGAAGTGTGAGACCGCTAATCTTTCATTCCATCTTTTCTCTTTCCTTAGAGATCTAAGTCTCCCTACTGCTATTTGAGTAAACTTCAAACTTTTCCTTATATTCGAGGACCTTCACAACCTGTTATCACTATCTTTCCAGCCTTATATTACTGTATTGGATTACTCTCTTACTCCAAGCACACCAAGTTCTCATGGTTTAACTTGTTTCTTATAATCCTTCCCCCACTCCCCATGCCTATTGAATTCATACCTATTTTTTAAAATTTATTTATTTTTAGTTTTCAGCATTCACTTCCATAAGGTTTTGAGTTCCAAATTTTCTCCCCATTTCTCCCCTCCCACCCACCCCAAGATGACTTGCAATTTAATATAGGCTCTACATATACAGTGATATTAAACCTATTTTCACATTAGTCATGTTGTAAAGAAGAATTAGAACCAATAGGAGAAACCACAAGAAAGAAGAAACAAACAAAAGAAAGGAGAGAGAGCAGATAATATGCTTCTATTTGCATTCAGACTCCATAGTTCTTTTTCTAGATGTGGATAGCATTTTCTATCATGAGTCCTTTGGAGTTATCTTGGATCCTTGCATTGCTAAGAATAGTTGAGTATAGTTATAGCACATTGTGGCTGTTACTATGTATAATGTTCTTCTGGTTCTGCTCACTTCACTCAGCATTAGTTTGTTCAGGTCTTTCCAGGTTTTTCCTGAAGTCTGCCTGCTCATCATTTCTTATAGCACAATAGTATTCCATTACATTCATATACCACAACTTGTTCAGCCATTCCCTGACTGATGGGCATCCCCTCAGTTTCCAGTTCTTTGCCATCATAAAAACAACTGCTATAAATATTTTTGTACACGTGGGTCCTTTTCCATACCTGTTCTTTTAAAGCACAATTCAAATACCACTTCCTTTATGAAACCTCCCCTAATCCCCTGTAACTCTTTGTATTGCCAGATTTATCCCACAGAGGACTTTAAGCTTGGTGGGCGATTATAGATATTCTATATTCTACCCTAGTAAGATCACTTTTAGAATATTGTGTTCAGTTCTGGGCACCAAATGTTAGGAAAGAAATTGATAAGTTGAAGGGTATCCAGAGGAGTATGGCCAAGATGACAAGGACCCTCACTGAATTCATACCACATGAGGATCATTTGAAAGAACTGAGGATACTTAGTCTGGAGGGCAGAGGAGGGGAGATAATGACAATATAAATCTCCAGCTTTTTGAAGAGCCTTTGTATGGAAGAGGAATTGACTTTTTCTTCCCTACTCCAAAAAGGCAAAATTAGGAATAATTAATAGGAGTTGCATAGAGATAACTGTAGGTATCTAAAAGTGGAATGAACAACCTGATACAGTAGTAGGTTCCTCCTCATTGGTGTTGTATTTGTTAACAGCATTTTCTGAATCTAGCAGTATAATGATAAGATTTTTAAATTGGCTTTGTTTTTTAATATGGTCTGGTATATTTGTAGTTTTAATAATATCGAACCAATCCTGTGCTTTTTGTATAAATCAACCCAGTCAACATAAGCTAAATAAAAAAAAGGCAAAGTTGCTTCAGCTTTTTGTGGTTTGCAAACAGCCACAAGGAAAAGAAGTGTCACAGTGATAGGTAGTATGGAATGAAGATTGCAGTCAAAAATGCATTCTTAGCAAAGCAACCCATTCATACAAAAGCTTTAAGTTTTCATAAGATGGTGGAAGAAAATGGAAATAAAATGAATAGTGAAGAATTTTTACTGCAGGCATTAGTTGGTTGAGTCACTTTAAAAATCAAGTTCATTTGCATATTTTTACAATTACCAGAAAGGTGACTGGTACAGATGGCAATGTGGCAGCAAAATATTCTGATGTCTTGAAAATAATCAAAAATGGTTATTGCTGACTAACAAAACTTTAATGTGGATAAAATAGACTTATTTGGAAAAGGAAGCCTTCCAGAACTTAAATTTCTAAGAAAGAAAAAACTCAACATGGATTTCAAGTGTCTAAGCATTACCTAATATTTCTGTTCAGAAGAAGCGCAGTTTGAGGGTGCTAATTCAGTTGAAGTAATTGAATCAGTGAAATAGCTTGGAGATGAAGAGTGGGAGGGAAAATGGTTTGAATCAATCAACAAGAATTTATTAAGTGATTAATCTGTACTAGGCACTGTGTTAAGTAATGGGGATCCAAGGCCAAAAAAATAGTCCTGTTTCATGGAAGGCAAGTTCTTAAAATTGTCTAGTAATAGAATAGTTTTGCTTAGTAGTTTTGATTTGGTTTTACTTTACCACAAGTAAGCTTATCTTCAGGTAAACTAAGGGTTGTGAAATTGGCTTTCATTATAGAAGATGGGATCGGTTATAAAAAATTTTTTTGTCCATCTGTTACTTAATTTGAGCTTAAACCATAAATTTATGAAGCCTTTGGAAGTGCCAAGATCAAATTTTCATTTTATCAAAATCGGGTTTATGTGGGAGTCAATCACTAGACACATAAAGAATGAACCTGTCTGTATGTGACTTTAATCTGAGAGTACTTGTTTGCTTGCCATCTACAAGCATTGTCCTTTTCTTATCAGGAGCAGTGGCATGGTAAGGTGTTTGGGCTTGGTAAAGAAAAAAAAAATACATGCATCATGGTGCTGGGAATACTTTATAAGCTTGATCCTTCTCCAGTTTCTCCTCTTTGAGATACTTGATCTTACTGCCTTGAAGGGAAAAGTTTATATTTTCTAAACTCTGATAATTTTCACTGTAGCAAAATTACAGTGTCAGAACAGAATTTGCGTTATCCTTTGTAGATGATAGTAATAGGGTATGACTTTGAATGATTAAATAAATTCTAGAAATAACTAGTTCCGATGAAGGAAGATTCTTGAATAAATTGCTTTTAAAAATTAGAATTGATCTGCAAATTACTGAAGAGAGGAGGAAGAAATATAGTAGATATTTCTACAGTATTTAAGGAGGATTTTTTAACATTGACTTACCTGTTTTGTTTGAAAAAAATGTCTTTCTGTTTTGTCAGTGAACAGGACAGAGCAAGGGCAAACATTTCAATAATTACCACTTCTTTTAGGAAATTTCTTGGAACAAAGTAAAATAGCAAGTTTTGGCAACTGATTAACTATGTGAGGTGAAAGAGAATGAGAAGACAAAGTTAATGTCAAGTTACAAACCTGGGAGCCTGGATGCTGGTGCCTTTGAAAGTCATAGGAAAATTTGGTCAACTGGCGGATGTGGCAGGGGAAAATCTGTTCTATTTTAAATATCCTGAATTGGCTGTGGGACATTGTCAGGGCATTTGAATGTAGGTCTTATAGAACAAGTTCTGTCACGTTATGGCAAACTGCTTCGCTTGAAAAAAAAGTTAGGCATTAAACTTCTGAATTCATTGGTGTAGGGAGCTTCCGATGAAGAATTCCCTCTACCAGTGTATCTTCTCTGCAACTTTTAGGTTCAGAGAGTTGTCTTGATTTGCTCAGATTCACCCAGCCAATATGTGGGAAGTAGTACTTAAACTCAATCTTCTTGCCTTCGATACCTGTTCCCTATGACAAGAGACTTATTAAAAAATAATAATAAATTATTTAAGTTTACACACTTAAGCAGAATTTATTTACTTTTGGTGTTTTTTTTTTAATCAAAAACCACTAGAAGTAATTGTAAAGTTTTTATCAAAACCAAAATGTCTTCTCATTCATATCCTGTTAAATCACTGCAAGTGCTTAGTCTTACAAAGCTGTTTATGCAATATCTAGTAGCAAGTGTCATATTTTTCATATTTTGTAGGTGTTATCTAATTTAGAAGTGGAAATAGCTACTCACCATGAGCAACCAAAAATAATTCCTGGATAAATAGTTTACTATTTGGATGTTCCTGTAGCCAAAATAAGTAGCTCTAACCTTAGAGACATTGGGACTTAAAAACAGAACTGCAGTACCCTAGGGCCTACTTCAGCTCCTTGTTTGCGCACAGCCTGACCTTTCTATACTCTGCTTAAATTACTGACTAAACTTTGCTACAGGATTAGTAGAGATTTTTAAAGAACCTGTGATAAAATGGATCCAGAGTAATTCAAACAGAAAACTTCTATGAGTGCTTTTGCCGGTGATTTTTTTTTTTTCCCTACTGCCCAGAGGAGTCAGGGATATCATCATTTGATTAAAGTTGTCTTTCTCCACTTTCACTTTTCCTGTAGTACTCCTCCCTTTTAATATTTTTCCTCTCATCTTGTCTCCATCGGTGGTATTCAACCAACCAATTAGAGTACTACTTTACTATGTGTGGAGACCTCGAGGTATAAACTGTTACAGAGATATAAATTACAGGTTCTTAAACCAGCTAGGTCAACTTGCTTATTAATTAGTCTTGTTACATGTTAGGGTTGCCACCTCTGGTATGCTAACATGCTGAAGATAATTTTGAGCCTAAGACCATATCTAGAAAAAATTTTGTCTTAATGTTTGTCTTTGGCCACATTTTCTCTAAGCCTGTCCTTCCCCTCCCTTATCTTCCCAGTTTCTAGATTCTCATCCATATTCCATTCTTGACTTCAGCAGGTGTTCTTGAGCCCTTTTTTTTTTCTCATTTTGCTAAGAGTTTGAGTTTGCCATGAGTATAGATAGCTACTAGCCCATTTCAGCAGTAGATGTAGTGGGAAGAGCTGTGGCCTGTCAGCAAGAAGCCTAGGTCCATGCCATCTTGAATAAATCACTCAGCCAATCTGGTCCAGAGTTTACTCATCTGCAAAATGATAGAGTGAACAAAACTAGTTCTAAAATTCCTCCTAACCCTTGTAATTTAGCTTATGAATATAAGCTTTTAACCCACATATCCTTGATTTATGCCCTCCAAGAAAGGTAAAGTAGGCAGCTATAAAGTTAGTATAAGTTGGCCTGAACCTAGAAGAGGAATCTATGGAATAGGAAGGAAAGAGCCTTCGTTAAACATGAGTTTACCAAAGCATTAGAGTGGTGGGGCCGCTGTATAGCTCAGTGGATAGAGACTGCTGGGCCTTGAGTCAGGAAGACCTAAGTTCAAATCCAACCTCAGATGCTTAGTCCTGTGTGACCCTGGCCGTGTCACTTAACCAGGGTTTGCCTTAATCCACTGGAGAAGGAAATGGCAGACCACTCCAGTATCCTTGCCAAGAAAACCCAATGGACAGTAGGGTCCACAGGGTCACAAAAAGTTGGACATAAACAATATGTTGGGGTGGTGATGGAGATTAAATATGGTTCAGGATCAGACCTGAGCGTTAAGAGTCAAAGAGAAGACTTCAAAAAAGCAGGTCCCCACCACACCTAGCAGCAATAACACACCAACCCTGTCTCAAATTAGAAGTGTGAAAAGCTTAGTTTAATATCCCCAGCAGTGAGCTGAAGCAAAACAATTTTGGAGGTGCACTATAATCTGCAAATCTAACCAGTCTGTAAGTGGACTTATTTAAAAAATATTTACTCTGTCAAGTTTTTCTTTGCTTATATTGGTAATTTCTGAGTTAAGGAACAAAAGAAGTTGGTAAAGAAGATAATTTTTGCTGTGGACTTAAGATTTATTGTAACTGTCCCTTTCTGGTTTTGTTTTGTTTTTTCGCTCCCTAAATGTCTCTCTCCCTCTGATCTCAAAATCCTTAGAAAACCCAATGATTCTTTGCTTATTCAAGAGTCCAGACTAAATGGAAAAGTAGAAGAAAGGGTGGGTGACAGTAGAAAAAGGGAGTACTTAAAACAAGTTTTGGAGACTACAGGGAGAAAGAAGGAAATGGGGCACCCATCAAGCCAGCATGACATCTAGAAAGGTCTATAGGAGCTTTTGCAGCTGTCAGCTCTGCCCTGACCAACTCAGGAGATAAATATGCAGGCTTAAGAGTCTATTCTTTTGTCCATCTCTTTCCTCCTAACCACTCTTCTTACTTCTGATAGCTAGAAAATTGAGGCTTAGAAGAGTGTTTACCCTGTGTATGATTCTTTCGATTGATTTAGGAAAGTCTTCTCACACCAAATAGGCATGGGGAAGGAAGAAGGGAAAGATTTAGAGAAACTTGGGAGGACTTAATATGGCCCGATATGGAGTGAATTACAAGCAGAACCAGAACAATTTATACCAAGGTTGTGATCGATGGAGATTTCCCTGTTGTCTTGCCTAGAATATTCCTTGACCTAGTTTCTCCCTTTATTCTGCATACCCCAGGAATGTATTTGCTAATTCAAGACTTTCATGTAATCGTGTATAACTATATTACTAGCACCTTTTCACTGTATAATTCAAAGACATTTAGATTTAAGAAAAGTGCACATTGTGTGACCAGCTAGTTCCATTGGGAACAAGTAAATCTCATTCAGTATTAGGGATCTAGCATTTCTAATCTACAATACGGGTTATTCGTTTCAGTCATTCCACAAAAGTGGTTTTATTGGTTTCAATACAAATAGCATCTTTAAGGCACACTCCTTAAAGGTGGGCTATATCTAGAAGTAGGAGCCACAGCTTACGTGGGGTTTTTGTAGTTGGTTTATTTTTTGATGCTTCTATTTTGCACCTAGTACAGGAGGATAAAGGAAGGATGAAAAAGAGAGACCAAGGAAAAATTTTTATTTCTGCTCCTCAGGAAGTTGATACTTTACATGAAAATTAAAATATTGTCATGTTTCAGCTATTTTAAAATTTCTCCTTATTTCTTAGTAGATATGTCTTCTTCATCCAATAATACATTTTTGTGTCCTGTCTTCCTTAGAGTAACTCCTACTTCCAGTAAATTTTGCCATACATTTGACACAAAGGAATCTTTGTCCAGAAGTATGTAAGAGGTCTATCCCATCTGAGATGAACAAATTCTAAGTGATTAAGATTGTGCATTCTATCTTTTTGATCATATCTTTCCCCCATAGAATTCTGAATATTTTACAAACATTAAAAGCTATAAAATACATTAAAGACTTTCTATTATGTCCAAAATGTAAATGTGGCTTAATGGATAAGGAGTTGGAGACACATATTAAAACTCTCACCATGAGCTAGTCCCTTAACTTCTCTGAGCTTCAGGTTCTCTTCATCTAAAAAATGAGAGTGATAATCTTTAGTTCTGCCTCACAGAATGTTGTGAGGCTCATATTTGATGGTAGACAGTGAAACACTTTATAAACCTTAAAGCTCCATGTATCAGTTGTTATCCATGTGACTATTGTACTTTATTTCCCACCTTTGTGAAGTAGACATTATTCATTTCAGTTTGAAATTTCAAAGAGCAGTGACTTTTTTTCATCAGTTGAATATGACCCTGCCAAGGCAACTTGCCCGACTATTGCTTTACAGAATTTCTATTTCTCAAAAATCACACTTGCCTGGATCCTTAAAACCATAAAACCTGCCACGACTTATTTCACTTTTGTCTTTATATTGCAATGTAATAATGTACAAATCTCATATTTAGTGATTGAAAAGTCAATTATAATTGCCTTTTCTTTTACAGAATAGAAGATGAATAATCTTTCATTTGGTGAACTATGTTGCCTCTTCTGCTGTCCACCCTGCCCAGGGAAAATTGCTTCTAAATTAGCATTTTTACCACCTGACCCTACTTATACTCTGATGTGTGATGAAAGTGGAAGTCGCTGGACCCTACATCTTTCAGAAAGAGCAGACTGGCAGTACTCTTCTAGAGAAAAAGATGCTATTGAGTGTTTTATGACTAGAACCAGTAAAGGTAACAGGATTGCCTGTATGTTTGTGCGTTGCTCGCCCAATGCCAAATATACTTTACTCTTTTCACATGGAAATGCTGTTGACCTTGGTCAGATGAGCAGTTTTTACATAGGACTGGGTTCACGGATTAATTGCAATATATTTTCATATGATTATTCTGGATACGGAGCAAGTTCTGGGAAACCAACAGAGAAGAACCTTTATGCAGACGTTGATGCAGCTTGGTTGGCTCTTAGAACAAGGTAAATGTGAATATTTGTGTACTCAACTTTTAAATACCATGAACATGATAGACCAGTTTAAGTAAATATTTGTTTAGTTTTTAAATTGCCATCCAAAAACATAAGAAACCAAGGATGGTGGCACATGCCTGTTGTCCCTGCTACTGGAGGGGGCTGAGATTGGTGGATTACTTGAGTTTGGAAGTTCAGAGATCCAGTAGGACTGGCCAGGCAGGAGTCTGCACTAAGACTAGAACCAATATAGTGGGCCTCCAGGTGTGTAGAACCACTAAGCTGCCTAAGGAGAGGCAAACTGGTTCGTGTTGAAAGAAACTGAGATTTGATCAGTACTTACATGAGGATCAGTCCCATGTATGGCTACTGCAGTTTCAGTTTGGTCAAGATAAAATGAGCAGTCTCAAAATAACAACAAAAAATAGGAATTTACAAAGTTCCTAGTGATTTCTTCCCTCTGCTCCTCCCCCTCAGCAGACACATCTGTTAGTTACACTATTCGCATTCAAAAGAAAATGTGATTTAAAAGTTGTGCCTAACATTATAAATTAATAAAGATGAATACACATTTTCCCTAGCAATTAGATTTTCCTTGTTTAGATAGGAAACTAAAATAAAAGGCAAATCTCTGTTTTTATGAGAATACTCAGTGATTAAAGAAATTGCATTATCTAGGTACTAAGAACCTCCTATATGTCCCAAATTGTGGCAGTGTTTATCAAATATATTTTATCAGGCTACATTGCTTCCCTAATTATTAAGTAAGGCTATGATGTGACATATACCGTGTGTATTAGAAATGGAAACTGAACCTGTGATTCTATTGGTATAGGGAACTCCCAGGTGAGGAATCTCCTTTTACTAAGGCAGGTTGGTATCATCTCTGCAACTTAAGAGTCTTAGAGAGTTGCCTAGAGCACTGAGAGATTAAGTGACTTACTTGCCCAGGGTCACACATCCAGGAAATATGTCAGAGGTGTGACTTGAAACACATCTTATTGTTTTAGAGGCCAGCTCTCCAGTCACTGTGGTGTATTGCTTTTCTGTGTATGGGGGAGGAGTTAAATGTTAAAATTTCAAATTGATACTTTGAGTTTTAAGCATTAAGTTTTAAATTTCATTGACCTATTTCTGTTCTTTCCTTTTTCTGTTCTCTTTACCTTGTATCAAATTAATTTATTCCCTAATGTGAAAGATTGGTTATTAGTGCTTTGTATTTGTTTTCAGCCCTTAGAATTACAAAATCACAGAATTTTATGGCTACATAGGGACCTTACAGGTCATCTTCTCCAGTCTCTGTCTGTGAGGGAACAGACCTATATAGGTTAAGGGACTTGCTGTATGTTTGCTAGATAATGGCAGAGGTGGAAGTAAAAGCCCAGGTGTCCCAACTCCCAGACCAGTTTGGTATTTTTTTTTTCTATACCACTGTTCTTTCTACAATAGTATTTAAATTTTTACTTCATAGGAGTTAATTTTATATAAAAGTAGCAGCATGGTTCCATTAATTAAGCACATTGAAACTAAGATACAAATTCTGATTCTGCCATTGAATTTTCAGGCAACTCAATTATTTTTATGCTAATTTTTTTTTTTTTTTTTTTTGGCTGATTAGAATCTGAAAGGAATAGAGTTGAGATGAGACCATAAGAGTTCATTTGGTCCAGTAAATGGATTTGTGCTATCGTTTCCATTGAAACCAAACCTGAAGAAACTTTCATGCCTGGGAACCCCATAGTTAGATATTAATTGACTTTCCTTTCTTCTTCTGCATATATATATACTCAAGGCCCCATGGTATTTGGAGAATTAGTAGTTGAACCATAACATAGTTACAATCCTGTGCCTTATTGTTTACTCTTCTTTAAATTTTAAGTTTTATTTACCAGCTCAAGAGCTCAAAAAAGTCATCTCCCAATTTATAAAAGCACCTTGTTGACTATAGCACCATATAGCACCTCTTAATACTAAAGTAGCCCTTCATATATACCATATTAAAACTGTTATTTCTGGTGAAACAGTTACTTATTTTAGAGGACGCTTTAGGGGTAGAATTCAATATTTCATAACTAGCAAAAAATACCTTTTCCTTTTTGCGAACAACTTTCTTAATATTTCCTCATTTCACCCACACCTCAGATTATACAAGGGCAAAAAAAAGGTGATTTACAATTGTTTCTTAATATTTTTTTTACCATGTTCCATTATCAGTGACTGTAAATAAATCAGTGGAGTACCTTAAAGCATTCTTTTATTGAATAATTTCATCTCATTCCCCCTGTCTTTCAACATATTGCCATAAAAGCAGTTTGGTATAGTGAAAAGTGTTCTTGATTTGACTATAAAGTTGAAAACTGAGTTGTAGTCTTCAGCAAATCACTTTACTTCTCCGAGTCTGACTTCTCTCATTTAGAAAATGAAAAAGGTTAGACTAGATGGATTTATAAGATTCTTTCTGGCCATAAATTTCCTTTATCTTATAAAATGAACATTTGCTTTTCATTTTCTCTCTTATCTTTTTAAAAGATTATTTAAACATGAACATCTTTATAAGTAGATTTAGGCAACCTAGAAAATATTTCCTTAAGTAATTGTGTCACCTTTTTAACTGTGCCTTTTTTTTACTCATTGGAAAAGGGATCTCTCTTTTGACCTTCAAATTCTATGAGGTCTCAAAGAAAAAAGTGATTGAGCACTCATGTACTGTTTGCCAAAAACTCATTCATTTCATATTACAATGCTTGTTTCAGGTTTAGAAACAAATTAATGAGAAAAATCAAGGGTTTTTGTGTTTGGTTAAATGTAAATGCAGTCCCTTAAAATCCTATCAATGATCTAGTTTAAAATAAACAAGCAGGATAGTAGTATGAATTATTTTAAGATAAATTAATTATGACTATCTAAATATTTTATGAACCAGAGTAAGAAGGGTGAGTTTATTAGGTGTCTTATATAACAGGGAGGAGGCTAGGCACATCTTTCGGAGATTCAAAGGAAAAACAATCCTTGTCTTCAAGCAGCTTGCTTTTTGTTAGGGGGATACATGTATCTGAATGAGTAAAAAATCCAAGGTCAAGGAGCTCTAGGGTTAAGGGAGGGTATTCTGAAGGAATCAAGAAAGGCTTCATAGAGGAGGTGTCCACTCTTCTTGAAGATAAGAATTATGAAAAATGTACTAGAGTGTGCTTTTCTGACATGAGGCAACTTCTGCAAGTGAACATAGGCAGAAAGATGGCATGACTGTGAGTTGTGGTCCATTCTGTGGGAAGGGAAAAAGAGTTGAGATTAGACTTGAAAAGTAGGCTGGCCCTAAACTGTAGCGGGTCTACATTCTAGGATATGGATTTAATATCTTTATTGGAAGCAAAGATACTAAAGGTTTTTAACCAGGGGAATATTCTGGTCACTACTATGCCTTAGGAAGGAAAAACTTAGGAAGTTTTTGTCAACTTCATGGAGGATAAATTGGAGGGGTTGGAGAGCATAGAAGCAAAGCTGTGGGGCCAATTTAGAATGCTGTTACAAATAGTCTAGTTGAGTGGTCGTAGGGGATTGAACAAGAATGGTGACAAGGTGAGAAGAGAGAAGGATGTTGAAGATAACTAGGTAGAATTGATAGGATTTAGCAACTGACTGGATATGGGGAGAAGGAAGAGTCAAAAATGACACTGGATGTCTATAACTAGCATTTATGATATTCAACCAATTGATAAGTACAAATTCTTTTTTTAAAAAAGTAAAAATCTGTTTTTTTAAAACTTCTGAACTTTGTAGGTATGGTATCCGCCCTGAAAATGTGATTATATATGGCCAGAGTATAGGAACAGTACCATCTGTGGATCTTGCTGCCCGTTACGAGAGTGCTGCTGTCATTCTTCATTCCCCTCTGACCTCAGGAATGCGGGTAGCTTTTCCAGATACTAAGAAGACTTACTGCTTTGATGCATTCCCAAAGTAAGTGGCAATATTCAAAACAATTTAATATTTTGGGGGGTAAAATTTCAAGATAAAGCAATAATATAAAATATTCTGTCACCTTGGGTATTCACTACATTTAGTGTAAAAGGTGAGTAAATTAGGGGAAAAGTTAATCTTATCCCACAAAGGCTACTGATGATACAGTAATAAAAGAACTTTGTAGGAACTCAAGTTTTAATCTCTTCAGCTATTCTGCTCTCTTTTAGACTTTCAAAGGAAAAGTGATATTTCTTACTTGGTCCTTAGAACATTTAAGAAAAATTAGTAGCTTTCTATGACAAAGATTTGTTAAGAGGAAAGAATTGTCACATTTCAGTCTATTTCCTTTTTTTCATTGGCAGTAGCACAGTGTTTTGTGAATGACAGGCCAAAAACCAGTGATTCTGTATGAGAGCCGAATCATTCCAAAGAAAGGTTCTTTTAAAAAATAACCATCTAGACTGGTGGCTTGAAAGGAGGAAGCTGATAGGGTATGACTAGGCTCCCAGTTAACTTGTCGTAGTAAGTGAGCAGTGTTAGAACTAAGCATTTGTGCTTTAGCCAAGGCAATGTGTAGAGGGAGGGAGTGATTGTGCTGCTTAGGCCAGCTTACTCACACATCTAGGGTATGGCTAGCTTCTTTCTCTTACCCTGATTCAACAATGGACAGACTATTAATTGCCAAAAACTATTGGGCAAGAATATGGATTTCTATTCTAAAATTTGAGACCTTTAAAGCTTCTTTTTAAGAAGAGGTGGTATGTCATAGTGGGAAAGAAAGCTGGTCTTGGAGTCAAGATGTGGGTTCTGACTCTTTGTAACCCTAGGCAAGGTATTTAATCTCTCAGTGCCCTGGACAACTCTGTATAACTGGGAGTTGGAGAAAAGATAATTGATTTGTATTGGTACACCCATTATAGTGAAGTGTGGTTTAGTGGACAGCACACTGGACTTGAAGTTGGGATGACCTGAGTTTGAATCCTCTTACCCTGAGCAAGTCCCTTACCCTCTCTCAGCTTCAATTTACTAGCCTGTAAGAGGGCTAATAATAGAAGTGAGGATCAAGTGAGGTGGTATCTTGAATGCTTTGCAAACTGTTAAGGCATTGTAAATATTAGCTATTATTGTTATGATACAACAGATTTGATTAAAAAATTTTTAAACATTCTTATTATCCTTAGTTCGGTACCAATAAGCCTTATTCAGAGTATGAGCCTTACTCACATCAGAATAATCTTGTGAAGAGATTAACTTCTAAGTAGATATTTGTTTTTAAATAGAAAATATTGGCTGCTTATGCTTTTTGATAGTTTGCGGGAGGAAGTCACAGTGAGAACATTCTTGTTGAAATAGTTACAGAGCAGAAAAGGATTTTTTGTTACGGCTCTGAAAAACCATTTTTCTGTTCTTAATAATGATCTTTCAAAAGACAGACATATAATGGTCAGCGGTTAGAACAAAAAGCTTGCTTTCTTAGCCGAATACTTTAAAATTTTTACAAGAACATAAATAGGAAATGATCTAGCAACAAGACTGTTACATCCTGAATCTGTTCAGGTCCTCAACAGTGATGACCCAGAGAGGACTACTTACTTAACAAGTCATTTCTGTTTCAGAGTCTTAGTAAATACTGCTTTGCTAATTATTTCCTATCCTGTAGTTCTGGATACGGTTTCCAAGTAACCTACTAACTGCCCAAAGAGGCTAGGTACTACGGAAGATAGAAGACGGGAAGAATATCTTTCCTGTTACATGACTTGTTACTCTCTGTCCAACCCTGTAATGCATAGTACTTAATGATTTGGATTCCTAGCAGAGGAAACCATTGGACTGTTGTAACTCTGCTAGAGTAAACAATCCCTCATTTCCTCAACTCCTTATTGTGCAAGTTCTGGGGGCTGCCTTTGATCACTGTCACAAGAAATTTAGTATGGTAGCAACATTTATTGAGTGATCCTCTAGGAATAGTTAGATATAAACTCAGCTTCCTCATCGAGCTTGGAGGAACAATGTATATGAAAGGAGGATTTTTCCCTTGGCCTCTTGCTTGTTTCTTTATACAAAATATTAGCTTCTGATACGTAAATTCCTAATGTAAGTATCTGGTTTAGTAGATTTTTGGTGTAACAGAAGTGATCTTATGTAGTTTTATTGCAATCAATTATATTCTGCCTCATGAAGAACTTTATAATAGAGTATACTAGTCTAAATAATATGCAAAATCTGATTTTTCCACAGCATATTAGAACTGAAAGGGGATTCAATCTCTTATCTATCCCCTTAAGAACCAGTAATGTGAAGTGACTTGCCCTAGGTCACAAAGCTGGTAAATGGGAGAGGCACAACTCAAACCCAGGTTTTTTAATTCTTTATCTTTAGTCTCTGATCTTTCAACCTGCTATACCATGATTTGAAAGCCAAGAAAAAACCAATCTCTCTTCTGAGCTGATTCAGAGACATTTTTAATGACTGAATAATCTCACCTCTTTTATAGCAAAAGGTCCATTGTTCATTTATATAGCTAGCTTACTTTTCCCCTTTTCCTCACAGCATTGACAAAGTCTCTAAAATAACCTCACCAGTGTTAATAATTCATGGAACTGAAGATGAAGTCATTGACTTTTCACATGGCCTCGCATTATTTGAACGCTGCCAAAGACCTGTGGAGCCTCTCTGGGTTGAAGGAGCAGGTCACAATGATGTGGAACTTTATGGACAGTACCTTGAACGATTGAAACAGTTTGTGTCACACGAACTAGTGAATTTGTAAATTACTTTGTAGATTTGCACACTGTGTTTTGTTTTGATGCTGAACTGGACACCTTGGTAAATAACATAAAACCTGAAGGTTTTGTTTGCAAATCATGTTAGTTGCCTTCATAAATGTACAGGTATGATTTGTTAACAGAATTAATGAAGGTTTTAACTACCAGTGTAAAACTGGAAATAACAGTATCATGCAGTCAAGCTGTGTAATTTATATATTTTATGTGAATTTTTTTTAAAAAAGAAACAAAAACCACCAAGATGAGTACTGTATGAAATTTTAATTCTGTAAAAAATCAAATGCTGTAAAAATATTGCCAAATGCTTTCACATACCAGAAATGAATTTATAAATATTTTTTAAAACATCTCAATGTATTAACCCTTGTTGCACTAATGTAATATTCTTTCAAAAAATGTACATCTAAAAAAGTGCAAATAGTCGTGTTAAAATAAATTGTAGTAAATACTATGAGAACATACTAGTTCTTAGAGTTGACCGAGACCCTGTTGTGCAGGGTTAATGGTTAAAAGTTATTTGTTTCCATTTTTGTATCCGTATCCTAATGGCTAATCTTACATTTTCTATTTTTGTTCATGACAGTGTTAGGCTTCATTTTTGCCCCTTGTGTATTAATTTACCAACTGGTTACTTTATAAAGGGAAAGTCACGGATAACACTGAATTTTAACTGGCTTTGAGTCACGAGATCAGTACCATGAGGCAACTGTTTAAATTCTCATATTAGAAATTTCGAAGATGTTAGAATATCTAGAATGATTTTTTTAAACCTTTGAATGATTGTGTAGAAATGCAGTACTCTTAATAGTATGGAAACCTGAAAGTTCATTTAGTTTTGTTTTATTCAGTATCACATGCAGATTTGCTGCTGTGCCCCATTCAGGTTTCCTTTGGCTGTTTTTGAAGTATAGAACCTCTGGTTTTGGCTGCCATCTGAGAATATTACTAACTTACTCCTTAGTAGAAGAGAAAGAAAAGAGAACATTAACACTTTTGTATTAACTAATGTAGTTTAAAAAAAAAATGCAGAAAAACAAAACTGTAAGTTGCCTTTTCCTTGGATGAATCTTGCCTGAATAAAACTATGAAAGAAAAGTACAAATAAAATTAATGGTATGTAGTCTAATTTGTAAATGAATGAATATTGAAATAATACACACTGTGGTTATATTTTAAGGCCTTATGTAGTTTTAATTGTTCTGCTTGTTCTGTGGTTATGTCTAAGATTATTGTATATGATTCCCTTAAAAGTATATCAAGTATTGTGAATGCTTTGGTTTAGATGTGTCAGATTAACAGTAAAATAGCAAATATCCCAATCAGCTGTGATTCTGTGTTTGTATTTCCTCACTCAACTCCCATTCCTAATGCCCTTTTCCTCCGAAAAAAATTGGGGGAAGGAGTAAAGGTGAGGGATTAGTGTCATAACCTCCTTTCTGTAAAGAAAAATTTTTTCCTAAAGCTCTGATTCATTATGAATTTCTTTCCTTTCATAACATATTACCAAAGAATTTGGCTAAATATTCACTCTGGGAATTGGTTTGAAAAAATCCAAGTATTAATAAGTAAAACACAGAGTAAAGTAGATTGGCCTTGACAGGAATTGATACTAGGCTTATGCTCAACTAAAATTCATGGAATAAAAAGGAAAGGCAAAGGTAGACTACAGATAAGGGGACACTTCATCCCAAATCCCATTATTAGTCAAACTTGTTAGTCTTTGGATTCATAATTCCCTTCCGTACTCAAGGCATGATAATAATGTCTGTCAACAGATTTAGATCATTGATCATTTTGGTAGAATTACATTGAAGCTTAGCTTATTTGTTGTACACTGTTATACACAATTTCGTTTTATGTATAATGGCTTCCAAATTCTTCCTGACACAAGTTGATGTTAGCTAAAATTCATGAAATAATAATGCCTGTCAATGTTAAGCAACTGTTTAGATGTGGTTTAACTCAAACATGTATTGAACATCTGTTGTGTTAGATTCTGCTAAGTGCTAAAGTTCCTTAAACTTAAGATTCCTATAGGTCCTTTGTAGTATATATCAAGTGGATATATATATATATATATATATTTAAGTTATTTTGTTTCAAAATTAAAGGTAAATATAATTTATTTCCCTAAGCTCTATAAGTGCTGTCTGGGTATGTTAAAAGCCTCCTAAGATAGTAGCTATTAGTCAGATGAACAAATGGTTCATGGATATAATCTACTAATTTGTTCACTGGTAAAATTGAGTTTGCCTGTGAACTTTAAGTGATATAAAACAAAGTGAAAAGATGGCAGTGATTTCCAAATCATAGTTAAATTTTAGCATTTATATTTCTGAACCATGAAACCATAGACATTTATCTTGATTATGATTTGAAAACTCTGTTCAGTCATTCAGTCATATCCAATTCAAGACACTGTGAACCATAGCACACCAATACTGTCCATGGGTTGTCTTGGCAAAGATACTGGAGTGGTTTACCATTTCCTTCTCAAGTAGATTAAGGCAAACAGATTAAGTGACTTGTCCAGGTTACACAGCTGGGAAGTGTCTGAGGACAGATTTGAATTCAGGTCTTCCTGACTACAAGCCCAGTGCTCTGTGCACGAAGTTCATTGGACGCAATTTGAAAGCATAAATTAGTTTTATTTTATTTTTTTACTCACACAGGCTATAGTTTCCTTCAGCACTCAGATAATTTTAATGTGGAATACTAAAGACTTTCCAGGAACTCATTCTTGGCAGTTCAGTAACTTCCAGAACGTGATAAAAGTTACTAGGAAGTACTAGCAGAGTATTTGCTTAGGCTGAGTGCTGTAAGTAGTCCTCTTGTGGACAAAGTTATTCAAATAATTATATTTGCTACTCATGAGCAAAAGAGGTAGGTGAATACACTCTACTTGTAGTCAGGAAAGATTGAGGTTCAAGTCTTGGTTCTGAAGTACTTACATAACATAAACTTCAGTTCTCTGGAGCTCAGTTTCCTTATGTGCCAAATGGAAATAATTGTACTACCTACTTCACAAGGTTGTTGTGAGGTAAAGTGCTTTATATGGTGCTACACAAACTTAAATTTATGTAATATTTTTGCACATATTTGAACACGCATTTAAGCGTATAACTTATTAAAATATTTCTTTTTAAGGGAAAAGGAATTAATCAGATTTGCCGAGGATAGGGATATGAGAAGAATAGTTAATATCCTAGATAATTAAATTGAAATCCCCTCCCCATCTCAGTTAGGATAAGCTTAAAATTCTAGCCATTTCCATGCCAAGAAACACTAAAACTGAGGTCATTGGAAAAATTTTTATTATTTTTCTTCCTACTGTCTTCCTTTTTAAATTTGTATCCCCAGTGCTTAGTGTAGCCCTTAATACAGTAATAACTTAATAAATATTCTTAATTCTTCCCTATTCAACTGATCTTTCTGCTTGAGAAGGTGTAAGCTTGAGTAATGTTCAGTCATTTTATAAAGTTGGAGTTGCTAGAGAAGTAGGAATTGTCACCTGGTTGAATGATGCTACTGTAAGGCTACTGGATAAATGTCAACATGGTAGGAGGTCTCATGGGGCATCCTGTATGGTTCTGTCTTTAGACTAGTCTTGTTCATGTTTTTATGAAAGGCTTACTGAAATAGATAATATGCTTATCAAATTTGAGGTGGTAGCTTTCTTAATAAGATCAGGAGTGAAGCACAGTTGTCCATTATCACTATTTTTATTCAGTATTGCATTAGAAATGCTAGCTATAATAATAAGACAAGAAAAAGAAATTGAAAGAATAAAAACAGGCAATGAGGAAACAAAACTATCATTCTTTGCAAATGATGTGATGGCATACTTAAAAAACCCTAGAGAATCAACTTAAAAAAAACTAGTAAAAATTAACAACTTCAACAGTTGAAGGACATAAAATAAACCCACATAAATCATCAGCATTTCTATGTTCTACAAGCAGGAAGAGATGAAGAAAATTACATTTAAAATAACAGACAGTATAAATACTTGGGAGTCTACCTGCCAAGACAAGCCCAGGGATTATGTGAATGCAATTGCAAAACACTTTTCACAGAAATGAAGATAGGTCTAAACAATTAGAGATATATTAATTGCTCATGGGTAGTCTGAGCCAATATGATAAAAATGACTATTCTACCTAAGCTAATTTGCTTATTCAGTGCTTCACCAATCAAACTACCAAAGAATTATTTTCTAGAGCTAGAAAAAAATAGTAACAATTCATCTAGAAGAACAAAAGATCAAGAATATCAACAGAATAAATGGAAAAAAAATGTGAAGAAAGGCAGCCTAGTAGTTCCCAGATTTCAAACAATATCACAAAGTAGTAATCATCAAAACAATCTCATACTGGCTAAGTAGAGTGGTAAATCGGTGGAATAGATTAGGTAGACAATACACAGTAGTAAATGTCCATAGTAATCTAGCATTTGATAAACCCAAAGTTTTTGGGAGAAGAACTCAACATTTGACAAAAATTGCTGGAAAATCAGGAAAGCAGTTTGGCAGAAATTAGGCATAGACCAACATCTCATACCACATACCAAGATAGGATCAAAAAGGGTAAGTGATTTAGACATAAAGGGTGATAATAGGTAAATTAGGGGAGGATGGAAAAATTTGCCTGTTCGATCCATGGATAAGGGAAGAATTTATGACCAAACAAGAGATAGAGAGGATTGCAGGATTTTGATTATATGAAATTAAAAAGGTTTTGCACAAACAAAACCAGTGCAACCAAAATTAGAAGGAAAACAGGAAACTGAGAAAATATTAAGTTTCTCTGATAAAGGCTTCATTATTCAAATATATAGGGAACTGAGCCAAATTTATAAAAATAAGAGCAATTCCTCAGCTGATGAATGGTCACAGAATATGGCCAAGCAGTTTTCAGAAGAAGAAATCAAAGCAATCAATAGTCACATGAAAAAACATACTAAACGTTACTACCGATTAGAGAAATGCAAATTAAAAGAACTCTGAGATATCACCTCACATCTATCAGATTGGCTAACATGACAGAAAAGGAAAATTCCAGGTGCTGCAGGCAATGTGGAAAAATTGGGATACTAATGCACTGTTGGTAAAATTGTGAACTGATCTAACCATTCAGGAGAACAATTTGAAATTATGCCCAAAGGGCTATAAAACTGTACATATCTTTATACCTAGCAATAGCACTACTAGGTCTGTATCCCAAAGAGATCAAAGAAAATGGACAAGGACCTATTTGTACAAAAATATTTATAGCAGCTCTTTGTAGTGGCTAAGAATTGGAAAATGAGGGGATGCCCATCAATTGGAGAATGAGTGAACAAGTTGTGGTATATGATTGTGATAGAATACTATTGTGCTGTAAGAAATGACAAGCAGGATAGTTTCGGAAAAACCTGGAAAGACTTGAACTCATGCAGAATGAAGTGAACAGAATCAAGAGAAGATTGTACACGATAACTGCAACATTGTGAGGATGATCAACTATGAAAGACTTAATCAAGACTATTCTAAAGGACCCAAGATGAAAAACGCTGTCTGTCTCCAGAGAGAGAACTGATGAACTTTGAATGCAGATTGAAGCATACTTTTTTAAACTTTATTTTTATTGGTTTTTTTTTGTTTATGTTTTCTTTTGCAGCATGGCTAGTATTTATGGAAATTATGTTTTGAATGACCTTATATATATAATTAATATCTAATTGCCTTCTCAAGAAGGGGGGAGGGCCAAGAAGGAGAGTATTTAGAATTTAAAAATTTTCAAAATGATTGTTAGAGATATAACCTATATCAAATTGTGTGCTGTCTCAGGAAGGGGGGAGGTAAGGGAGGGAGAGAAGGTTTGGAACTCAAACATTTTTAAAAGTAAAGTTAAAAATTGTCTTTACATGTAACTGGGAAAAAATATTATTTGAAAAATAAAGCCTATAGCCCAAAGGAAAAAAAAAGATTGTTAATTTTTATATGTAATTAGGAAATATTTAATGAAGTAAATAAAAATAATAATTAAAATTTCAGAATGGCACAAAATTGAGGATGATAGCTAAAATATTGGATGAAAAAACCTCAAAATTATCTCAACAGACTAAACTACAGGACCAAATCTAAAAAGAAGAAATTCACAAGGGATATATTCAGAACCATATCATATGAGGTAAAAGAAAACTTAAGAGAGGACATGGTAGTTGCCTAAGGTATTTGAAGGTCTGTCATGTGGGAATGAATTGATTTATTCTGCTTGTTTTTATCTTTTGTTTTTCAGTTAGCAAGCATTTATTTTCTCTCCCTCCCATCTATCAGTTTGGGGTGGGATCGTGGGGAACCTTGTAACAAATATGCAAAGCCAAGCAAAACCAAATCCTACATTGTCCATGTCCAAAAAATTCTGCATCTTGAATCATCACCTCTCTATCAGGAAGTAGGCAGTATACTTCATCATTGGTCCTCTGGAATTGTGGTTAGTCATAGCATTGATCAGAGATTTTTTAAGTCTTTCAAAGTTTGTCTTTATAATGTCATTTATATAAACTGTTCTTTTTCTGCTTACTTCACTCTATCAGTTCATGCTGATTTTTTTCTAAAATCATCCCTGTCATCATTTTTATGGCCCTCTATACTCGCATACCATAATTGCTCAGACAATCCCCAATTAATAAATACATTTCCAGTTCCTTACCACTATAAAAAGAGCTGCTATATTTTTATTCAAGTGGATCCTTTGCACCTTTCTTTGATCTCTGGTGCATAGCCTATTAGATTTTACAGGAACCAATGGATAAGAATTAAAGGCTGGCAGATTTTGGCTCAATATAAGGAAGGACTTTATAACTAAAGTGGTCAAATAGTGTATGTGACTATCCCATTAGGTAGTAAGTTCCTCTGTTCAAACAGATTTGATGACCAACTGTCACAGGTATTACAAACAAGATTTGTCCATCTTGTGAGTGGTTATGTTAGGGGCTCCTTTTCAACTATTATTGCATGATTTTGTGATGAATGTATTCCAGAAATATCCAGACTCAATAAAAATAACTACCTGCTTACACATGCAGCATTTGGGAGTTTGCTTCAATCATAATTTGTAGAAGAGAAGCAACAAATACAGGATAAGTATTTATTGCTCTGTCTTCTGAAATTCAGTAAACATTTATTAAGCACCTACTGTGTCCCAGGCATTGTGCTAAGCACTGGAAGAGATGATACATATTATCATGTGTCTCACTGCATGAGTAATCCTCAAGGAAACCAGGAAACAATTGTAGGCTGAACTAGATAATTTTTTACACAACTTCATTGTCAGCAGCATACGTGTTAGCAGGCCCCAACTGGTTCCTTCATTTGAAGTCTAAGCTGAAATGATTTCCCATTCCTTAGCTCACATTTTGTATATTTTTTATACTACAGAATAAATATAACATAGCAGTTCAAAATTGTTTTTCTTAAATAGATGTACTTGAAGTTTTTGTATCAGAAAAACTACAAAGAAATTATTCTCCTAAATTTCTCATGACACATTGCTTTTTATCTACATTAATGTATGTAGAACTTAGACTTTTAGGCCTGAAGAGATCATTAGAGGTCATCTAGTATAATTTGATTTAATAGTTAAGAAGATAGTCCGAAGAAGGTAATATGACTTGTCATATTACCAGGGTCACAGAGACCAGAATTGAGCTCAGATTTTTTGATTTCTAGTCTAATGCCTTTCTCTCCAGGCTTACATTTTTTTTTTTTTACTAATTTGAATTTTTCAAATTTACTTGAAGTAATCTATTAAATTTGTTTTATTTTCTTTTTGTAGGCAAAGGTATAGTGAATGTGAATCAAAAAAGGAAGGCTCCTCATACTCCCTACGTAGTCCCTTCTAAATTGATCAAATGTGTATTTATTCCCTTCTACATTTCTCCAGACTCCTGCTTTTCCATTTCAAAGTATCTGCTCAGTTCTGACCTTTTCATCAGGAATGCTTGGAAATCCTATCCATTTTCCCCCTATAGGATTTTACTTAGTTTTGCCAGATAATTATTCTTGATTGTAAGAATTTATTTTTTGCTCTTTGGAATATTGTTGTCTCATCCTTTATTTGCCAACTTTGTGGCAATGAGTCCTTTGTGGCTGTGGCTCCCTTATACCTGAACTCTTTCTTTTTGATTGCAGTATTTTTTCCATGATCTAAAATCTCTGGGTTTGGGCCATGACATTGCTAGCGATTTTCATTTTGGAATCTCTTTCAGGAGGTGACTGGTGAAGTCGTTCTATTTTATGACTTCATCAGAATCTAAAATTTCAATTTTGATTTCTTAAGGTATCCAAGCTTGTTTTCTTTGTTTTGATTTTCAGGTAGTCCAGTGATTCTTTATATTATCTTTCCTTGATGTGTTTTCCAGGTCAGTTGTTTTTCAATATCCTTATATTCTGGGGTGTTTTTTTTTTTTTTAGTCTTTTGATTTTGTTTTGATATTTATTGTTGCCTCATCAAGATCTTGTTTTCTTTTGGACCCATTCTAATTTTCAAGGCATTCAGTTCTCAGGTAAGATTTCCTACAGTCAATTCTAAATTAATTGTATTTGCCATTCTTTTCTTCCTAGCTATTCCATTTTGTATCTCTTGTTTCATTTTTTTCCAGCTACTCTTTAGACATTTTTTTCTCTGAGATCCTACTTGGATTTGTTGTGGGTTGATCCCTTGGGCATCTCTCAATCCAAGGCATTTCTTTATTGTGTTTGGCATTTTCTTTTGTTAACATCTCTTCCATCTCAGTTTCTAGAGCTTCTGGTTGGGTCAGCCTTGGGTCAAACACTGCTTTGTCCCGAGTGCAGGGGCTAAGACTAGGATCCACCTTCTGGAGGAATTGTCAGATTTATGGCTTGCTATGTTTCAGGACCCTTGCTGTTTCCAGGTTTCTGGGCTGCCCTGCACTGGGTGCTGTTTGGAAACCTTTAAAAAACTAAACAGAGAATCTTTTATTTGATTGTACAGGCAATAGAGAGCCATTGGAATTTATTGGCCAGGGGAGTGACGTGGTGAGTCCTACACTTTAGAAGTAATTCATGCTCAAGGAGATATTTTTACATTCTACTTACACTCAAGTTTTTTAACTAACGTTTTCCAGCCCTAGCAAGAGGAAAGAGCTCTGTACCAACTACTTTTGCATTCCACTTTAGAACTTGTCATGGAACACTCCTGCTCGTGTGGATCAGTTTTTGGAGGACTTGGATTCATCCACCTGGAATGAATTAGCCTGGATGAACATGGCTGCCAACCTGCCAGAACTTGTTGAGCTCCACCCAAGGGAATACTGTCATGTGTTAGTAATTAAGGAAATCCCCAGGCAGGGGACAGGTTAATTCTCGTAACAGGTAGGAATCAAAGTTTAAGAGTAGCCATAATACATGAATGAAGCTGAAATCAGCTATCATACTAGTTGTAGGACACTAATATCCTGGTGACTGAGACAGGAAGGATAATGACCGGAGTTCAAAGACAAATGAAATATAACAGCTTGAAGGCTCGGAGGACAGGGATGGCAAAGAGAGGAGTGAGCACTCTGTCTGACTTAAACTGCCTCCTGAAAGTTTTTCTTCTGGAAACTTGTGTACCCTACATTGGCTATCATTGCTTCTTGTTTACACAGTCACACACATCACATTATCGTTGTTACCTCCAGACTTTAAAGTGGTTTAGTGGACTAACAGTGATGGAAAGTCTACCAATTTTAAGACATTCTTATTGTATCCTATCTAGTTCTCATGTTCTCTCCTCACATCTTGTGGTGCTGGACTTTTGATAGTCCCTTGGACAGTGAGGAGATAAAATCAGTCAATATATAAAGGAATTAATTCACACTATTCCTTGGAAAGACAAATACTGAAGCTGAAGCTTAAATATTTTGGCCACATAATGAGAAGACAGGACTCATTGGAGAAGACCCTGATGTCGGGAAAGATTGCAGGCAAAAGGAGAAGGGGATGGCAGAGGATGAGATGGATAGATAGTGTCATGGAGGCAACAAATATGAGCTTGGACAGACTTTGGGAGACAGAGGAGGATAGAAGGGCCTGGCATGATATAGTCATGGGGTCAAGAAGAGTCAGACATGACTGAACAACTCAACAACAACAACTTATATCTGTAGACCTGCCAATCCTCCACATACAGAGGTAGACTTGTCACCTCTGAGAATGGCATGACAAGCTCAGTATGAGTCAGCACTCATCAGGCAATCAAAAAAAGTCCATGTCAAGTCAACAAGCATTGATTAAACTTGTCTGTGCCAGACACTATACTAAGCACTAGGGATACGACGAGAAGCAAAAACAGTTCCTGCCCTCGAAGAACTCACACAACAGAAGAGACAACATGCAAACAACTAACATGAAAGAGATAGGGTAAATTGGAATTAATCTCAGAGCAAAGACACTGGGATGGGTGGGAGAGGGATGGAGGTGGGGCTGGGGGGATTGGAAACTGGGAAAAGACTTCCTAGATGTGAGATTTGAATTAAGTCTTGAAAGAAGCCAGAAGACAGAGACAAGGAGGGAGAGAAATCCAAGCATGGGGGACAGCTAGTGAAAGGGCACAGACAGAGTGAATAGATGGAGTGTCATGTGGAAGAAAGGAAAGGAAATGAGGATTTATTAAGCACCCACTATGTGCCAGGTACTATGTTAAACACTTTACAAATACCTCAGGATCTTCACAACAACCCTGGGAAAAAAGTGCTATTATTATCCCCATTTTACAGTTGAGGAAAGTGAGGCAGTAGAAGATAAGTTTCTTTGTCCAATGTCATACAGCTAGTGAGTTTTTGAGGCCAGGTTTGAAGTCATCTTTTCTTGACTCCAAGCCCAGCACTCTATCCATTGCAACACTAAGCTGCAGGGTAGTATGCCAAGGTTACAGGATTTTAGGAGTATGTAGAGGGTAAAAAAAATGGAAAACACTGAAAAGGTAGGAATAGGCCAGATTGTGAAGGACTTTAAAAAGCAAACAACATTTGATATTTGATTCAAGAAGTAATAGGGAGCCACTGAAGTTTATTGAATGAGAGAGTGACATGGTTAGCCCCGTCCTTTAGGATGATCATGGGGATGGCGGGCTGTCGTGGGGAAAGGCTTGAGGCAAGGAGATTAACCACAAGACTATTGCAATAGTCCAGGTATGAGATTATGAGGACCTGTACCAGGATGGTGGCAGCTTCAGAGGAGAGAAGGGAGACATAAGAGAGATGTTTCAAAGGTAGATCCGGATTTATCAGCTGATTGGATATGGGGGTCAGGGAGTAGATTAGGGAGAAAAGAATTGAGGATGACCTCCTAGGTTGGGAGCCTGGGTGTTGATGCCCTCAACAGTAACAGCTCATGGCACAGTGGATAGAGCACCTGGCCAGGAGTTAGGAAGGTTTATCATTGTTGCTTCAGTCATGTCTGACTCCTGGTGATCCCGTTTAGGGTTTTCTTGGCAAAGATACTGGAGTGGTTTGCCATTTTCTTTTCCACCTTATTTTATAAATGAAGAAAAATTCAGGTTTAAGTTACTTGCCTAGGGACACACAGCTAGTAAGTGTCTGAGGCCAGATTTGAACTCAACTCTTCCTTACTCCAGCATTCTATCCATGGTGCCACCTAGCTGCTTGGAGTCAAGAAAACCTGAGTTCAAATATGACTTCAGACACTGATTGTGTGACCCTGGACGAGTCACTTCACTTCTGTTTGTCTCGGTTTTCTCAACTTAAAATGGACATCATAATATCACCAACTTTGCAGAGTTGTTGCGAGGATCAAATGAGATATTTGTAAAAGGTGCTTGCACAGTACCTGGCACATAGTAAACACTTTATAAGTATTTATTCCCTTTACCCTCATCCCTCCCTTAACAAGGAAGTTAAAAAGAACAGAGGGTTGGGAGGAAGGGATTGAAAATAATAAGTTCTTCTTTAGACATCTGGTATTTAAGATATCTGTGGCACTTCCAGTCCATCAAATAGGTACTTGGTAATACTGGAAGTCAGGTAAGAGGTTAGGGTTGGATAAATAATCTGTGAATCACATGCATGCAAATGATCATGGAATCCATGGGTGCTGAAGACATCACCAAGTGAAGTAGTGCAGAGAAAGAAGAGAACAAGACCAGAGACAGAGAGCTTAGGACATCATGGTTAGCAAGTATGGCATATGTGACCCGGATGAAGATACGATGCCATCACAGGCTCCTTAACTGAAGCATATTTACGAGAGAGGTCACCATATAAAAGGAATCTGACCTGGTCAGGCTCAGAAATAATGTGTTCGGTAGTGGATGCCACATTTTAAAAAGAATGCTAGAGTAGGTCTAGAGAAGCTATATAAAATTCCCAGAAAGGATCCAGATTACAGTATAATTGGGAAATATTTAAGAAAATAAATAAAAATATAATACAACGTAGGTAATGTTAATTTGTCATTTTCTAAGTCAATATGTGGCCCCTAGGGATCCACCTCTATTTAACTAAAGTTTGACGCTAATAGTTTAAGTTACTAGTGAGGAGGAAGACAGTTAAAACTATGTCAACCAAGGATCAGGTGAAGAAATCAGCTAGGGATGTTCATGTTAGAGGAAAACTTAGAGAAAACATGATTGTTGGTCTTTAAGTAGGACTATCACACGGAAGAGAGATCAGCCTTATTCTGCTTGGCCCTAGAGACAGAACCACGAGCAATGCATAGAAAAGCAGATTTGGGTTCAATATAATAAAAAAAAATTTTTAGCATTTAAAATTGTCCAAAAATTGAATAATCTGTGCTTGTGGCCTGCTTTTGCCCTGTAACTGAAGCAAGAATATGGATGACTACTTTTCAGCAATGTTGTAGAGGGGACTTCTGCTTAGATATGGATTGATCCAGATCAGGGATCAACAAATTTCAGTCCACAGGCCAAATCTGGTCACCACCTGCCACAACCTAAGAATGGGTTTTACATTTTTAAATAAAGTTGTTGTAGCAATAACTGGCACGCCATTGAGAAGGGTAATTCCAGCAACTTAATCCACAGCTCAAGAACTGATTAATGATGACAGGATTTACCACCCTTTCCACTACCTTCTAGCAAGTGTCCACATGCTTAGGTTGAAGTTGGATTTCAAGACCTGTTCTCTCCTATACCCCTGGGCTCCCGGAAATGTAGTGGTCCCTTACTTGTATTCTTCTTTGGCTGCTTAAAGGTTGTGTTTTAAGTATGACTGGGAAGCCTCAAGCTCTCCCAGGTAATGATTGATGGCAAGAACTCTCATATATATGGGTGGGAGTAAATGAAGACACTGGATGTGACAACGATCTATTTAAGAACATATTCAATATAGGTGAGTAGACCAAGTTGTTGGAATGCCACTATGTGGTTCTCTTTACTCACAGTATTGTCCTTTACTATAGAGAATCTTGTAGACTCACTCTTGCATTTACAAGTGTGAGTTAGTACAATTTGCGGCATATCTACCAACATTTGGGAGGCATACAACTATGCTTACACCTTTTGAGAACCCCACTTTAGAACTATAGGAAGTGGGCTGGTCAATCATCCTAGTGCTAGGCGGTATACATTGCCTGTCCATCCCCAAGACAGGGCCAAATTACTGATCAAGTCCAATATCACCTCTCATTTTTAGGATGGAATTGGCAAGAGTCACAGCCAACACACTCAATCCTTGGCCCTGACACATGCTTTGCAGGAATGAATATATTCGCTGATGTCATGACATTGTCATAGGCAACAGGGTTATGAAAAGGTCTCCATGACCTTACTCCAGATTGTAATGGCAGAAATGAAATACTACTTGCTACACTTGACAGGAAGGATGCAGGACACATAGACATGAGGAAAGGTTTGGAAGTCCATCTGAGATTTGACATTCCCCTGGGCATTTGACCCACTTGGCATGCCAAAAACTAGACCCTTTTATAATGGTCCTTTGGTTCCTGCCACTGATTTTCTCGATTAAGACCTGGTGAGTTTAAATTCAATCAATGAATAACCAAGTTAGCCATGCAGTCAAATAGCAGTATTTATTTCTCTACCTTTAACATGCTTGACTACTAGTAAAAAAAGTTTTTAACACAAACCCCCCAATATATGCATATTTGTATATTTGTACAGTATGTACATGTACTAATAGCTAGAATTTACATATCTATCAAAGGTTACATATATCTTTTCATTTGATCTTCATAACAACCCTGTGAGGTAGGTACTATTATTTTCTGGTTAAGGAAACAGAGGCTGAGAGGTTAAGTGACTTTCCCAGATTTACACAGATAATAAGTGTCCAAAACACAGTCTAAACTTATGTCTTCCTGACTCTAGGTCCAGGACCCTATTTACTGTTCCATCTATGCCCAAAATGTACCATTTATACTACTCTACTAATAATTATTCATGTTATAAAACATATGTAAAAAATGTAAAAGATGAGGCAAAGATGAAATAATATTTGATCCTAGAATCAATAGGGAACTATTAAGTAGGGTTCTAATATGGTCCAACCTGCACTTAAGGAGAATCAGCTGTGTGGAGGATGGTTTGGTTTCTAATACAGAGAAACTTGATGCAAGGAGTTTAATTAAGAAGCCATTGAAATAATAAGGCAAGATGTCATGAGGGCCTGAAGTAAAGTGGTGACTGTGTGAACAGTTAGAAGAGGCTACATATGAGAGATGCTTTGGAGGTAGAAATAATATTTCACAGGTAACTAGATATGTGGGGTGAGGAAGATGGAGAATTTCAGGACAATACTGAGGTTACAAAACTGGAAGACTGGGAGGTAGTGCCCTCAACAGAAATAGGGAACTTCACTAGGATTGGAGTTTGGAAGCAAAGGTAATGAATTCCATGTTAGCCACATGAAGTTTGAGGTGACTATAAGATAACCACTTTGAAAGGTTCAGTGGGCAGTTGGTATTGCAAGACTGGAAAGACTGGAGCTCAGAAAAGATTGGTTCTGAATCTCCAAGTCATATATGTAGAGATGATATTGAAACCCACAGGGACTGCTGGGGTCACCAATCAATCAAATATTTATTCAGTATTTATTACGTGCCAGGCACTGACTCCAGCAAAATATTTTTTTAATAAGTGCTGATTTTTTTTTATTAAATACAGACAGAAAGTGAGAGTGTGTAGAGAAGAGACCAGGCCTGAAGACAGAACGTTGAGGTATATGCACAGTTAGGTGGCACAAAATGAATAATTATTTGGTAAAATAGCTAAGGATGGACTTGGAAATACTCAATGTTCATTTCTTGGCTTTGTCAGTATAGTGAAAATAAGATTAGTCAAATCTATACATTCAATATTAATGAGGGGATACTTTGTAGAAATAAAATAATAACATTTTTTAGACTCCTGTTGAGTGGTAGGGTAAAATTCCAGTGAGAAAACTCCTTCTACCGGTACAAGTCAACACCTCCTCTTCCACTTAAATTTTTAGATAGTTGCCTGGAACACTCAGAGGTTAAGTGATTTGCCTAGGGGCATATGACCTTTATGTGTCACAAATGGAATTTCATCACAGCTCTCCTTAATTCCAAGCCTTCCTTTTAACAGCATTCATATGGAGGATTCAAAGGTAAAGAACATATATATATGGGTGAATAATGGGAAAAAAGCGGGGAATAGGTGGTACAGGGGATAGAGTGCTGTACCTAGAGTCAGAAAGACCCTCTTCCTGAGTTCAAATCTGGCCTCAGACACTTACTAGCTGTGTGAACCTAAGCAAATCACTTAACCCTATTTGCCCCTGTTTCCACATCAATAAAAGGAGCTGGAGAAGGAAATGGCAAACCACTGCAATCTTTGCCAAGAAAATCCCAAACATACAAAACCAATGCAACAATAATTAAAAGAAAAGCAGAAAACTGGAGGGGCAGGATTTTGTAACAAGTATCTGATAAAGGCCTCATTTCTCAAATATATAGAGAACTGAGTCAAATTTATAAAAATACAAGTCATTCCCCAATTGATCAAAGGATACAAACATGCGGTTTTCGGGCAAAGAAATCAAAGCTATCCATAATCATGTGAAAAAATGCTCTAAACCATTATTGATTAGAGAAATGCAAATTAAAACAATTCTGAGGTATCTCTCACCTATCAGATTGGCTAATATGACAGAAAAGAAAAATGATAAATGTTGGAGGGGATATAGAAATATTGGGACACTAATGCACTGTTGGTGGAGTTGTGAAGTGATCCAGCCATTTTGGAAAGCAATAGCAATTTAGAACTATGCCCAAAGGGCCATAAAATTGGGCATACCCTTTGATCTAGCAATACCACTACTAGGTCTGCATCTAA
Source organism: Vombatus ursinus (assembly GCF_900497805.2). NCBI lineage: Eukaryota > Metazoa > Chordata > Mammalia > Diprotodontia > Vombatidae > Vombatus > Vombatus ursinus. The sequence continues at coordinate 36,754,698 of NW_020954610.1, forward strand.
AGAGATTTTTTGTTTGTTTGTTTTTTGTTTTTTTAGGCAATTGAGGTTAAGTGACTTGTCCAGGGTCACACAGCTAGTAAGTAGCAAGTGTTTGGTCTGAGGCCACATTTGAACTCAGGTCCTCCTGACTTCAGGGCCAGTGCTCTATCCACTGCGCCACCTAGCTGCCCCAAAGAGATTTTTTAAAAAGGGAAAAGGATCTATTTGTACGAAAATATTTATAGCAGCTCTTTTTGTGGTGGCAAAGAACTGGAAATTGAGGGGATGCCCATCAATTGGTGAATGACTGAACAATTTGTGGTATATGATTGTAATAGAATACCACTGTGTTATAAGAAATGATGAGCAAGATAATTTCAGAAAAATCTGGGAAGATTTAGATGATCTCATGCAAAGTAAAGTGAGCAGAATCAGGAGAACATTATACACAGTAACAGCAATATTGTATGAAAATCAATTGTGACTGACTTAGCCAGTTTCAGCAATACAGTGATCCAAGACAATTCCAAAAGACTCATGAAAAATGCTATCCATCCCCAGAGAAAGAACTGGTGGAGTTTGAAAGCAGATCAAAGCATATTATTTTTCACTTTTTTATTCTTCTTTGGTCTGCGTCTTCTTTCACAATGGGACTAATAACAAAATAAGGTTTGCATGATCACACATGTATGACCTTTATCAAATTGCTTATGCTCTCCAGGAGGGGGGAGGGGGAAAAGGGAGAGATAGAATTTGGAACTCAAAATTTTAAAAATCAAATGTTAAAATTGTCTTTACATATAATTGAGGGAAAATAAAATATTACTTTTTAAAAATCAGATCATGATAGAATATTCCTGTAAATTCACAAGTATGCCTTCATATTTTGTCCATTTATGTTATATTATGTTAAAAAAAAAGAAATCTCAGGTGAACATTACAATAGAAACGTCAAACTATGAAAGATATTGCAGCACCTCTAGATATTAAAAAAAAAAGGTCTGAATTGTAATGTAGGAAAAGTTCTTCATGATGCCCTCTGGTCCTCCTCTTTGCCATCTCATTAGCAAACAAAATAAACAATCATCTATGATGTCTTCTAACATTTGTACTTAAATCTTGTCAGGTTTTCACTCTGGCTATAGCCCTGCAACCATGACAGGATTTTGTGTCCAGAAGATTCTGTTAGTCCAATTTGCTGTGGCTTAAAATGGCCCTAAGAGTAATAAGACCAGTATTTCTGGAACTTCCTTGTGGCTTTTGGGGTGTGTATAGTCCAGGCACGCTAACTAAATCTGTTAGTCATGTCTAGTACTGCCCTGGTACTAAATGCACAGCTGTCCTCTACTCAGGGCATAAACTTAATCGACTTGGATCATGTTTTTATTTTCCCAGTTCTGCCTGCCTTGTGTTAAATTCTGGGGGAGTTATAAAGGAAAATAACTTTGAAAGTTTTGAGAGCTCTGATCAATATAATGATCAACTGAGGTTTCAGAAGCCACATGATGAAGTTTTTGACCTAGAGGTGATGGACTCAAAATGTCGAATGAGACCTATGTTCTTAGATATGGTCAATGTGGGAATTCATTTTGCTTGACTACGTATATTTGTTACAAGGGCTTTGTTTTTCTTTGTTGTTCTTTGAGTAGGTGGAAGAGCAAAGGGGGAGTAGGGATAATGTAATGCAAATTTTTAAAAAAGAAAGAAAACATGATCAATTGAGGCATATTTTTTATTTTGTTTTTTAAATAATTTTTTTCAATTAATAGAAGTCTATTTTCTCTCCCTCTCGTGCTTCCTCCTCATTGAAAAGAGAAAAAGATTCTTGTAACAAATATGCATGTCAAACAAAAACCTCCACATTGGTCACATCTAAAAAAAAGTCTCAGTCTGCACTCTGTATTCATCCTAAGGAGATGGGTTGCATATTTCATTACTGGTCTCTTGGACTTGTGATTGACCGTTTAATTGATCGTAGTTCATAAGTCTTTCAAAGTTTTACAATGTTTTACAAAGATTTACAAAATTTTTTTACAGTGTTGTTAATAAATTATTTTCACGATTCTGCTCATTTCACTCTGCATCAGTTCATACAAGTCTTCCCTGGTATCTCCGAAAGTCATTTTTATTTTAAAAATGGCTGAAAGAGAACAGAAAAAGGAGAACTTGAAAGCTACAAGTTTATCTTATATACTTTTTTTTTTTTTTTTGGCGAGGCAGTCGGGATTAAGTGCCTAGAGTCACACAGCTAGTAAGTGCTATGTGTCTGAGGCCAAATTTGAACTCAGGTCCTCCTGACACTAGGGCCAGTTCTGTATCCACTGTGCCACCTAGTTGCCACTTAGCTGCCCCCTATCTTATATACTTTAAAAAAAAAAAGACAAAACTCTACATAACAGAAATCTACAGTTTCATTAAAAAAATAGACCTCCAAATTAAAAAAAAAATAATTTCTAGGGGTTGGACTAAAAGGGATGTGACAAGGCTGAGGAACAATGTATAAGAACAATAATAGTTTAGTAAGACTGTGTCCTGGGATATAACAAAGCAAAGTCAATTAATGGAGTCCAGTGGAACAGCTAAAAGTAAAAGCCTGTTTATTTCCTATAAGAAAATTTAATTTGCAGGGGTCCATTTTTAAGCAAAATTGAGTGGAATTAAGAAAATTCCTCAAGGAAGGGAAATGACAAGTCTCCAAAGTCCATGACCATACTTTTTGTAAAAGATAGGTTTAATTCAATTCAATAAATATTTATTAAATGCTTACTATGTGAAAAACAATGGGCTATGTATTGAAGGTACCAAGATGAAAAAGCCCTAATCTCAAGGAGCTTACAACCTACTTTGGGGCACAGGTGCTGGGTTAGAGGGAGCATATATGCAAAAAAAAATTATAAATGAGTCTAATGTAATGTAGATTGTGATAGGGGCAAAGGAAAGAGCCAATAATAATTTAGTCTCAAATACAGTCTCTAATATAGTCTCAAAACTTACTAAGTATTCTCTTCACAACACAGCAACAAAAAAAAGGTCTTGTATTATCACATCCATTTTACAGATGAGAAAACTGAATTTCAGGGGCTTAAGTGACCAGTCCAAGGTTGCATAGCTAACTAACAGAGATTCTGTTCATTTTGCTCCCCTCTATTTTCCAGGCAGACTTCAGGAAGCAGCCATTGCATTTGTAGGGTCACTGAATGCTCACCAGTTTTAGACACTCAGTATCTCATTCCACTCGGGCCCTAGAGGTCATTTTTATGGTAAAGGTCTAATGTGGAGATAGGTTTTTTCCCCTTCAATTACATGTAAACAAAAAAGTTTAACATTTGTTTTTTTTTTTTAATTTAAAATTTGAGTCCAAATTCTTTCCCTTTCTTCCTCCCTTCCCCCCTCTTTGGGAAGGCAAGCAATTTGATATATATTATATGCTGGCAGTCATGCAAAACAGTACCATGTTAGCCATGTTGGAAAAGAAAATGCAAAACAAAATAACCCAAGAATAATAGAGTTTAAAAAGTATGCTTCAAGGAAATGGGGCGGGGGGGGGGGGGGTTTGTTGTTGTGTTTGTTTCTATTTGCTGAAGCAGGGAAAGAGGGAGAAACAGTGTCTCTGGAGGTCAAATGAGGAAGCCTGGTGGACAAAACTGGCATTTATCGCAGTGCCTGGCATAGAGTAAGCAATTAATAGATGGTTATTGACTGACTGACAGGGTAATTGACAGACTGATGTGCGTGCTCGGGCAATGAAAGAGCTTATCTGGGAAGTGTCATTTACCCTGTTCATGCCATGCTTTCCACTTGGAATGCCCACTATCCTCCCATATCAAATCCACCCTTCAAGACCTAGCTTTTACACCACCTTCTTCAAAAAAGCTTCCTTCATCCCCTTACCCCATATGAAAGTGATTTCTCTGTCCTCTGACCCCTTAAAAATTTTTGTTTTGTTTTTGGGAGACAACCAGGGTTAAATGACTTGCCCAAGGTCACACAGCTAAGTGTCTGAGGTTGGATTTGAACTGAGGTCCTGAGCCTGACTATAGAGCTGGTGCTCTGTCCATTGAGCTTCCTAGTTGCCCCTCCCTTATAGTACTTTAAAAGAAATCAGATCTGGCATTTCATCAGTATAGGTGACTCCCTGTGAGACAATGTCCTTTACCAGTGTCAATTAGCAACTGTTCTGCAGCATTGAATCTTAAAAAGTTGCCTGACAGAAGTTTAAGTGATTCGCCCAGGTTCACTTACATCACTGATATATGTTAGAGGTGGGATTTGAACCCAGTTCTTTGTAACTCTCAGACTGGCTCTCTATCTCCCATACTGCTGCTTTTAAAATTATTTATTAAATTTTTAATTTATGGAATAAAATAAGCATTTCCATAATATAGTATAATAAAAAATGATTGCACATGAAACTGCAAATCTATTCTGTACAATTTGTTATTCCTTTTACATATAAATTTATCATGTAAATTCTTTTTTCCTTTTTTCCTTTTTTTAACCTTTTTTCTTTCCCTCTCCCCAACCAGCCCTAGAGATGGGTACCATTAGACACAAATATACATATATGTAATAACGTTACATATATGTAAACATGTTTATATATGTAAGTATATTTACATATAAAATCGTATTATACATATTTCTTTTTATCAGTTCTTTTTCTGGATGCAGATAGCAGTTTCCTTCATATACCCTTTGTAGTGAATTTGGGTATTTATAATAGTCAAAATGACTTAGTCTCTCAAAGTTGTTCTTAAAACAGTATTGCTGTTACTGTATACAATGTTTCTCTTGGTTCTACACTGCTTCTTTAAGCTTCTTTTATAATACTTGTTGACATTAATTTGGCACTCTAATATTTACAAAGTGCTTCATAAACATTCTCGTTTCATTTTCACAGCAATCCTAGGAAGTACAAGGTGCTCAATAGCCTCTAATTGCCTAAAGCTGTATAAAGACTTTTGGAAATCCCTGTATTATTGTTATGAGGAAAGAGGCTCAGACAAGTTGTTACTGGTGGTGCCTCGATCACACGTTCATAAGTGTAGAAGGTGGATGTCTTGAAGGAAGCTGGAGAAGGTAAGGAAAGAGCATTTCACACGTAGGGGACAACCAGTGCAAAGGCATGAAGACAGGGAGTCAGCAGTGGGGAACCTGCTACCTCAAGGCCACATGTGGCCCTCTAGGCCCTCAAGTGTGGCCCTGAATCCAAAGTTGGATTTAGTCAAAGGGCTTATGAGAAGAATCATATGCAAGGAACAGCAAATAGGCCAGCATAACAAGATGGTAGAGTTTGTGAAAGGGAGTAAAGTATAAGAAGACTGGAAATGCAGGAAGTAGTCAGGTCTTGAAAATCTTTAAATGCCAAACAGCACTGCATATTTCATCCTGGAGGTAATAGGATGCCACTGGAGTTTGAGTAAGTGCATTGTCAGACCTAGGAAAAATCACTTTGACAGCTGAATGGAGCCTTGATTTGGAAAAGGAAGAGATTAAGGCAGGGATACTAATTGGAAAATTTGCAATATTTCATTTGAGAGGTGATGAAAGCCTGGACTAGGTTAGTGGCTGTGTGAATAGAAAGTAGGATATGTATAGGAGAGATGTTCCTAAAATATAAATGGCAAGATTTGCCAATCATTGTATATGTGGAGTGAGTGAGAGTGGGGAGTCAAAGATGACAAGTTTGTGAGTCTAAGTGACAGGAAGGATGATGGTGCCCTTGATAATAATAGGGAAATTAGGGGCAGTTAGGTGGCACAGCGGATAGCGCACTGGCCCTGGAGTCAGGAGGACCTAAGTTCAAACCCGGCCTCAGACACTTGATACTTACTAGCTGTGTGACTCTTGGCAAGTCATTTAACCCCATTGCCTAACAAAAAACAATAATAGAGAGATTAGGAAGAAGGGAAGTTTTGGGGGGAAAGATAGAGTTTTGTTCGGATAAGTTGAGTTTGAGATGCCCGTGGGACATCCATTCAAGGTGTCCAGAAAGGATTTGGTCATACAGGACTGGAGCTCTTAACAGAAAAACCAGGGCTAAATATATAGATCCGGTAATCTACATAGAGATGATCATTGAACTCCTAGGAACTGAGGCCATCACTAAGTGAAATAGTTATTGAGAGAAAGAAATAGAAGAGGACCCACAGCAGAGAGTTGGGAGACACCCAAGAGTGGCATGGATGAAGAACCAGCAACGGAGATGAAGAAAGAATGATCAGATGTGGCCATATTTATTTCTATAGTATTTAGGTCGTGGGGAACCTTGGTCATTGAAATCCAGAGAGTCCCTCATTCTCACTATAATGAGCCATTAGGACAAGAACACTTGGTTCAAATTCTCTCAGAGAACCTGGGTTCAAGGGCAGCTAGGTGGTGCAGTGGATAGAGCACTGAGCATAGAGTCAGTATGAACCTGAGTTCAAATGTGGCCTCAGGCCAGACACTTGACACTTACTAGCTGTGTGACCCTGGGCAACTCACTTAACCCCAATTGCTTCACCAAAAGAAAAAAAAAGAGAACCTGGGTTCAAATTCTGGCTCTGCTATTTACTGTTTACATGGTGTTGTCATGTCCAACTCTTCATGACCCCAAATGGGGTCATGAAAAAGATCCTGGAGTGGTTTGCCATTTCCTTCTCCAGCTCATTTTACAGATGAGGAAACAAAGTTAAGTGACTTACTCAGGATCCCACAGCTAATAGGTGTCTGAGGCCAGATTTGAACTCAGGAAGATGAGTCTTTTTACCTCCAGGCCAGTTCTCTGACCACTGCACCACCCAGCTGCCCGTTTACTACCGCTACTTTAAACAAATCATTTTACGTCCTTGTGCCTCACCTTCCTCATTTGTAAAATAAAGAGATTGGACTCAATTTTTAAACTCTCTTCTAACTCCAAAATAAGATGTTTGTAAATAGTTTGGTAAGCCTTAAAGCACTAATGATTGTTTTTCTTGTTCTCATTCTTATTGGCTATGATCCCAATTAGAAGAGGCAGAAATCAAACAGGTGTTTTAATTCCCTTTCCAGTGCTCTTTCCACTACACAGCTTCCATTAGTCGAACTATTTTTAAATCACATGTGGAACACCGGAAGCAAGATAAAAAGCGAATAACTGAGTCTGGAAGGTAATGAGACTGACTTTAAAGAAACAAACTCATGTGACCTTTTACCCTAATACATAAAATGAATCTTGTCCTTTTCTTGAAGGACACTAGGGGAGAAGTAGAGCTTGAGTGTGGGAAAAGACAGAAGCGGCTGCATCCATACACTTGAGGGCTGCCGTCTCTCTTCCTCTCTTCCATGGGGCTGTCTGTAGCTAGCGCATGAAAACTGGAAGGAGCTGGTCTTTCACTGCTGGTGATTTCAAACTGGTTTGTTTTCTTGCTGTTGTTTTTGTTGTTGTTGCAGAGAGATCTTTTCAAGGAGAGTGCTAGAAGCAGAAAGTAAGTAGGACTGATGGGGAGGGGATGGGTAGGACAGCACCATGGTTATAATGGTCTGAGTGCCCAGTGTGTTTCCACTGTGCAAGAACAAATAGTTGCCAATCCTTTGGGAGAGATGACCAGGTATCTACATTCCTTGAACTGTGTGTGGGGGTGTGTGTGTGTATGTCTGTGGTGGTAGTGATGGTGATGGTGATGGTGATGGTGATGGTGATGGTGATGGTGATGGTGGTAGTGGTGATGTCAGGGGGCAGTCTGTGATTGTATTGTGATGCACCTATAATCTTGCTGTGTTGGGTGCTGGGTAATAATGACCGATGGTCCCAAGTTCCACTTAGAATTTCAGTCTGACTTTACCAACTGAACCGCCTCCCTCACCTTTGAGAGGAGTGTTGTACTAGAACACTGAAATACCTTCAAGGTAGTTGTCACTTTAGGAGGCTATCTACTTATTCCAACTTTCGAAATAAACATGATTAAATATATCTTTCTCCTCAATTAGATTTTAAATTCCTTGAAGTTAGGGACTCTGTCAGATACATCCCCCACACTGCCTAACACAATGCCTTATACATACCTGATTCTTGATAAATATTTGCCAATTTTAGCCATCCTTGAAAGTATAGTTCAAATCTCACTTCTAACCTTCCCTAACTTTTCCAGCCCAAAGTATGGTCTGTCTTTCCTCTAAATTCCTAGAGTACTTATGCCAGGAAGATTCATTCAAATTAGTTATGTATCTTCTATGATAGGCATGTCTTGTTTTGTTATTTAACTTTTTCCATGTGCATTTCTTCCTAATCAATTAGATTATTTTTCTCTTTGAGAGCAGGGACAATGGTATCACCTTGAAGCACCCAGCCCATAGCTTTGCACATAATAGGAGTTCCATGAATATTTTTGATGGATTGATGTGTTTGTGGCTGAAGCCATACTGGAACATTTGGGGGTTCTATACTTATTCTATCATTTAAGGTCTCCCAGGTCTTTGATGAAAGTCCCTTACTCCTCAATGATTGTAAAATGAGCTGATTACAATAGATGATCATTTAAATTCTTCTTAGTATCAATATTTTATAACTTCTATGACTTCTCATGTGCCACATGGCTCAGAGCACCTCATACAGGAAATCCTACTTAACTCCCCTCAGTTTTTAATTCTCTTTCCCTCCTCAAACGATCATACATTTTCCTATCTGTTTAAACACCAGGTGGTATTGCAAGCCGCTAACCCGATTCTAATCATCAAGAACAATTTTGCCACAGAGAATCCCATATTTACCTTAGCATTTATGTTACTAACCAGGTTTTCTGTGCTTCTCAGGGGATGGATGACCTTCTATCCCATAGTTCCAACTCTCTCTAGATGGTCAAATGGATTTGCTATCTAAGTGATTGCAGATTTACCCAAGCAGAGCAGCTCTGAGCCCCCAGCTCTGTCAAACCCTGCCTCTTCCTTAAGTTTGCTAAATATATCTCTGAGCCCTAATCATGTATCATTATCACAATGGAGTCAACTCTTCCACAGGAACAGATAAAATGCATTTAGAAACCATAAACAACATTTTACACTTGGCACAGAACCAACAAAATCCGTAAAATAATACATAATAAACAGCTATCTCTCAGCTGTGCTCACACAGCCTCTTCCGGATAGTAAATAGGGTTCTTTTGGTTTTTGGGGTTCTCCACAGCCACACCCCTTAAAGCAAACAAAGAAGTGTAGACAATACAACACAGTATGCGACTGACATAGCATCTAGTCTGGTCAGTCTTTAGGTGAAGACAAAGGAAATCTGGACTTTTGGTTCCTCAACCTTAGCAAGGGGCAGAGACTTGGGATCTGGTACAAACTGAAGCTCATAGCAATGTCTTTTTGTTCAGGAACTTGTCCTGATAAAAATTTCAGACTGCTTCTCACTGCAACCAATTAATTCATTGTTTGTGGAGCAGGAGTGGACAGGCCCTGAGAATGAGAGTTTATTACCATTCTGCCCTCGAGTTTCTCTAATTTTGACTTTGGAACCTCTCTGTGGCTGTGTAATCACATCTTTTTTTCTCTTTACTCTTCACCATAGGGTTAGCTGCATGGTGCAGTAAAGGAAGGAGGCAAGAAACAAGACAGATATTAAATCTGTTTAAATATTGCTTGTTGCCCCAGAGGAATGTAAATTCTTTGAGGGAAAGAAAATAATTTTCCTTTTGCCTTTCTATCTTAAGTATCTTAGCTCAGTGCCTTCTACCCAGTAACGCAGAGTTTGATGTATGTATTGTAAATACTTGTGTGCATCTAACATATGCCTGCAACCTCTGTCACTGTATAACTAAACCAGTCAATCTGCCGTCGGGTCAGCCAATGGCAGATTTTTAGTTGGTTATTCCTGCAAGATGATAACACACATCCCTATAGAAATTTAAGATTTACAAAGTACTTTCTCCACAATAGCCCTTTGAGGAAAAATGTCATTATTCACATTTTACAGATGAGGAAACTGAAGCTCAGAGAGGGAAAAAGAGACTTGCTTATGGACATGTACCTAGTGAGCATGGGAATCAGGATTCAAATCCAGGTTTCCTGACACCAAGTAGAGGGATCTTCCATGACCCTATATTGGCCTTTGTAATGATGGATAGCACAGTCAGCCAGTGACTTTGGTAGAAAGAGGGAAAAGGAGTTATAAACCCTCCTAAGGCTTATGGTACTTGCCCAACCCGAATTGGTAGTGGGGGGGAGGGGTGGCAGAGAACAGTGGATCAAAAAAGGCATTCATGGATTTTTCTTTTTTGAACCCTGATGGTGCTTCAGGTTCTTGAGAATACTGTTTTGAGCTCTATTATTTTGTTTTTGCTACTCCCACCCTAACCCTCCTAGCATAACAGGTCCTCCCTCCCTCAAGACAAAGAAAAAGTTAAGCAAAAACAATCAGCCCAGCAACCACGTCTGTCAGCACGTGAAACATTCCACACTTGTTCTGCACAGTGGAGAATTACAGGTTGTTTGCATAGCTCAGGATGCTTGGGGATGTTTCCTTCAGCTGAAGGAAGTTTTTTTGTGGTTGTAAATTCCACCTTCAGGTTGGTTTGTGTGGAAGAGGACTGCTTTATTCTGGACAACTTTTTGATTAAAAAAAAAAAAGTATGTTGTTTAAAAATATCATTAAAAGTCTATGCCTCTAGGTTTACCAGTATTGCTCCAGGCAGGGATTTGGGAACTCAACTGAAACCCATTCCCAGCGAGCAACTCTTGAGAAATTCTAACAAGTGTTGACTGAGTTTCACTAAATAAAAGAGACACAGCTTTCCCAGAGAGAGAAAGGTATGTAAAGAGAACTAGCACACATGGTTTGGGGGGACATTTCTAGCCTGATACTCATATGCAAATCTATTAGAAATGACTTATAAATGAAATTCATAATTCTTAACAATAACTTTAAAGATACAAGCACACAAAGGTTCCTGGAAATGGAATGGAATTATATCACCTCTCTTGGGTCCAAGTGCCCACCAGAAAAGAAAATGAACATTCCTCCAAAGAGAGTTCCAGTATAGGTTGCACATCTTTCTTCTTGTTCCAGTCTCTTTAACAATCTCCTCAGCTCCCCCTGAGAGCTGGAGATGAAATAAGCCTTCTGCCCAACAAGCTCTATGCAGCAGCTAATAGTCATAGAGTTGCTACTCCTTTGTGAGGAATGTCAGTTTTGAATTGAGAAAGTCCAAGCCTGTAAACAACATAAAACTACCTCCTTAGTCCACTCAAATGGTTCCTTTTCCAAGACTTATTGTTCTGGCTAGAGGTGACTCAGGGGATGATATGCCCATGCAGTGTGTGTGTGTGTGTGTGTGTGTGTGTGTGTGTGTGTTCCTGTGCAAGGACACATATGCATGCTTTTCTTATACTTTTTCCAAATAAATACAGGGTAATTTAATGTCAATCAATTACAATAAAGGAAATTTTTAGCAGTGTCCTACCTGTCATAAACAGTAACATTTGTGTGCCTCCTTTCTTCAATTTGGTATATTATAATAATTATTCTTCAAGGTAGTTCATAGGACTGGATGTGGGACAGGGCCCAGACCTGTGATTTCATTGTTATAGAGAACTCCAGAATAAGGAAATTTTTTCTACCAAGGCCATTTAGTGCCTTCTGCAACTTATAGCCTTAATTTGGGGTCTGTGAACTTAAAAAAATTTTTTGATAACTATATATCAGAGTAATTTGTTTCTTTTGTAATCTACCATACTTTATTGTATGAATTTAAAAACATAATTCTGAGAAGGGATCCATAGATTTCATCAGAATTTCAAAGATATCCAAGACACAAAAATAGTTCAGGCCTCCTACCTTAGAGAATTTCCTAGAGTACTGAGAGATTAAGTGGCTTGTCCAGAGGCACACAGGCAGCACATGCCAGAGGTGGAATTTGAACCCATATTTTCCTAATTCTAAGGTCAGCCCTCTATCTACTATGCTATGTTGCTACTCCATATGATATTAAAAAAAAGGTGGAGATTTTGAACATAAGCCTAAGCTTCAGGAATGTAACTAGCTGTTTATAGTATAAGACAACTCTCAGACTGATATCACAATGTATTAAATTGTAGTAAACATTTGAGTCAACATTTGACTGCCTCTCTCATTCATTGGTTAGATGAAGCTAAGTAGCACAGTGGATAGAGTCCTGAGTCAGGAAAAACTAAGTTCAAATTCAACCTTAGATACTAACTAGCTATGTCTGTCTCAGTTTCCTCATCTGTAAAATGGGGATAATAATAGCACCCTATTGCTTCAAGGATAAAATGAGATAGTTTGCCAACCTTAAAGCGTTACATAAATGCTAGCTACATAAACCATTCCAAAGACAGAAGTCATGAAGGCAAGGCAACAGAATCTCCTCATGATTCAGAATCAATGGTGATGATGATGATGACGATGACGATGATGATGATAATGACAATGATGATGATGTCTAACATTTATAGGGCACTATTTCCCAGGCACTGTGCCATGTGCTTTATAATTATTATTTCATTTCATCTTCGCAACAACCCTGGGAGGTAAGTGCTATTTTTTTACATTTTGTAGATGAGGAAACTGAGGCAAACAGAGGTGAAGTGGTTTGCCCAAGGTCACATTGCTAGTATCTGAGTTTGAATTTGATATAAGGAGGTATTGTCTCTCACTAAAGTTCTTTGTGTCGGCTAATAAAGTTTTCTGTAATCTTGGCAGAATATTTCTTCCTAAGTGAGGATTGTGAGCCCACTCTTTCAAACAATGGGTTTAAAGCTGGGAAATTGCTCTTGAAAGCTACAAAAACCACATTGCCATAAAGAAATGTCATTGTAACAAGATGTTCGTGGAAAAAGAAGTAGCAAGTCTTCGATGGGTAAAGATAGTCCAACCTGTTCATTTTGGAATAAGTTACAGAGAAGTTGACAGATTGACAAATCTGTGATCTGTCAATGTCAGTGAAAGGGGTTCCATCCATTTGGTGTAGGTTCTAGCCATGCCTTCTAATCTTTTGCAATTCCTGTTCAAGTTATTCTCTATTCAGCATTTTGGATGCTCTCCTCCAAGTCTAATCCCAGTTGATAAATGATCTAAAGATATTAAGACAGAGTTCTTAAAGGAAGAAATCCATAACCATGTGAAAAAAAAATGGTCCATATTATGTTGCTCAAGAGCAAGACCTGAGACCTAAAATGGTTTTAAGTATCTTTTTTTAAATTTTTAAAAAAAAATTTAGTATCTTTTAAAATTTTTTTTAATTTTTTTTATTTAAAAAAATTTTTAAATAGTTTTTAGAAAGAATTTTGTTAGTCAATTCAACAGAGGGGAAAGAGTCAGAAAAGGTGTGGTCAACTCCTTCCTCCTCCCATCTCTGTTAGTCTTTTTTTATTTTTATTTTTTTTTAGGCAATTGGGGTTAAGTGACTTGCCCAGGGTCACACAGCTAGTAAGTGTCAAGTGTTTGGTCTGAGGGTGGATTTGAACTCAAGTCCTCCAGACTTCAAGGTCGGTGCTTTATCCACTGTGCCACCTAGCTGCCCCACTATCTCTGTTAGTCTTACATTATACAGAGTTCAAATAAGAGTATAAACTGAGTGGCCAAAAGATTGGCAGTTTCCAAAAAGGGTGGATTTCCAGATGAGGCATATAAGTTGCTTGAGTTGCATATCAACAGGTAAGTCTAAACATTCAATAAAAGTTAGTTAAAGCCAAAATACAAGCAATTGACCTAACTTAAAACACAAGCTTTGGTTGGGGTTTCAACCATTCCTTATAGTAATCTCCAGCTCCCCTGGAGGGTGTCTGGTGTCAACATGCCCTGTATACATCCTAAGTTAAATAATATTTAGTCATAAGTCTAGATTTAAATAATATTAATAAATAATTTATTTCTCCCACATTTATTACTAATTAGAGAAATGCAAATTAAAGCAATTCTGAGATTCCATCTCACAGTCATCAGAGTGACAAAGATGACAAAAATGGAAAATGATAAATGCAGGAGAAACTGTGAGACAACAGCACATTGATGCACTGTTGGTGGACCTTTGAATGGGTACAACCATTCTGCAAAGCAACTGGGAATTAAAATTAAAAAAATAATAATGGAATGGTGATAGAAAGACATATACTTTTCCTCAGCTGTAAATGGCACCTAAACAAAAATTCACCATGTATTAGGGCATAAAAACCTCACAACAAAATGCAGAAAGGCAGAAATATTAAATGCATCCTTTCAGATCATGATACAATAAAAATTACATGTAATAAAGGGCCATGGAAAGATAGATTAAAAATTAATTGGAAACTAAATAATCTAATCCAAAAGAATGAGTGGATCAAACAACAAATCATAGAAACAATCAAAAATATCATCAAAGAGAATGACAATGAGACAACATAAATTTATGGGATACAGCCAAGGAAGTTCTTAGGGGAAATTTTATATCTCTAAATGCTTACATGAATAAAATAAAGAAAGAGTAGATCAATGAACTGGACTTGCAACTAAAAAAGCTAGAAAAAAATTTAAATCCCCAATTAAATACCAAGTTAGAAATTCCAAAAATCAAAAGAGAGATTAATAAAATTGAAAGTAGGAGACTATTGAACTAATACATAAAACTGAGAGCTGGTTTTATGAAAAAAAAATCTAATAAAATAGATAAACCTTTGGTCAATTTGATAATAAAAAGAAAGAAAGAAGAAAACCAAATTACCAGTATCAAAAATGAAAAGGGCAAATTCACCACCAATGAAGAGAGAATTAAAGCAATAACAGGAACTATTTTGTCCAACTGTATGCCAATAAATCTGACAATCTAAGTGAAATGGATGAATATTTACAAAGATATAAATTGCCCAAATTAACAGAGAAGGAAAAAAAATACTTAACCCAATTTTAGAAAAAGAAATTGACAAGCCATCAATGAACTCCCTAAGGAAAAAAATCTCCAGGACCAGATGGATCTACAAGTGAATTCTACCAGACATTTAAAGAACAATTAATTCTAGTACTATAAAAATTATTTGGAAAAATAGGTGAAGAAGGAGTCATACCAAATTCCTCTTATAACACAAATATGGTGCTAATACCTAAACCAGGAAGAGCCAAAACAGAGAAAGAAAATTACAGACCAATTTCCCTAATGAACATTGATGCAAACATTTTAAATAAAACATTAGCAAAGAGATTACAGCAAATTATCATGAGGATAATACACTATGACCAGGTGGGATTTGTACCAGGAATGCAAGGCTAATTCAATATTAGGAATACTATCAGCATAATTGACCATATCAATAACAAAACTAACCAATCATCAGTTTATAAAAGTCCTCTTTTTTTAAAAAAATAATATTGATGTTATAGTATATCTGGTTCTGCTTACTTCATTCTTCCATTACTTATGTTTTTCCATGTCTTTTTAAAATCATCTATTTTCTTCTTTCATACACAATAATCTTCTATTACATTCATACACCACAATTTATTCAGTTATCCCTCAATTGTTGGACATCTTCCTAGCTTCCAGTTGTTGTTATTGTTGTTGTTGTTGTTGTCACCACAAAAATGAGCTGCTATCAATATTTTTGTACATAAATGACCTCTTCCTCTTTCTTTGCTCTCTTTTTGGTATAGATTTGCTAATGTTTTATTTTAAATGTTTGCATCAATATTTGGTAGGACTCCTATTTTTATTTTGCTTTTGATCCTTCTATTTTGCTTTTAAAGCCCTCCATAATCTGGTCTCTTCCTACATTTCTATTCTTCTTACACTTTACACAACTTCCTTCCCCCAGTGACACTGGCTTCTTTACTGTTTCTCAAACTAGACACTCCATCTCTTAACTTGTGGGCATTTTTACTGGTTATTTCCCATGCCTGGAACTTTCTCCCTCCTCATCTCTCCCTCCCAGCTTCGCTAGCTTCCTTCAAGTCCCAGCTAAAATCCCTTTTACAAAAAGTCTTCCCTGATTCCCCCTTAATGCTAGTGCCTTTGCTATGTTGGTTATCTTCCATTTATCCTGTCTATGTCTTGTTTGTATATAGTTTTTTGCATGTTGGCTATGAGCATTTGAGGACAGGCACTATGTTTTGCCTTTCTTTCTATCCCCAGCACTTAGAACAGTGTCTGGCACATATTAGGTACTAATAAGTGTTAATTGACTGATTGACTTGAAGTCAAGAGAGATGGTGAAGGAAACTAAGTAGTTACGTCTAGACAATGATTTATTTAGCCATGTATGCGGTTGCAGAAACAATTGGGACCAATGCTCTTGGTAGCCAAAGACAATGACCATTGGTTTCTACACAGTTAATATACAATTTGGAGGTAGGGAATAATAGGAAAAACAGGAGTATAGGGATTGAGACACCTGGTTTCTTACTGGCGGGGCTTGGGGGAGTTAGAAGACACTGAGGAATAAACTCTATAGGTAAACTAAGTCAGGTTAAAGATCAAACTACTTAGAGAGTTCACTGTGGACTAATTTGAGAGGGAAGATTTACATGTTACCAGGGTAACCAAAAAATCTTCAGCAAATATGCAAATACCTGGTGAAGGTAAAATATTTATTCAATAGTCCTACTAAGTGCTTCATGGTTTAACTTTTTAATGTGTCAATGTCTTGGGAGAATATAATGGTAGTTATGTTGTTTCATGTTGGACATGACCTCTTGGGAGTCTTGTGGTTTAAGCATTTCTTCTTTGTGGAGGAAATAGATAGCTCTCCTATAGCTTGATTTACACTGTATCCTTAGTACCTTTCTAATCAGCATTTTGGGGAGACCCTGGACACGAGCCAAAATCGAGCTTTAAAAGTTTCTCCCTGAGACTTTTAGGTAGGAAGGTGTAAAAGATTCAAAGAGTTTGAGTCTGATCCTCCAGGCTCCCCCAAGATTAAATCCATGGGTCAGAGATAGGGGTCACTTTAGAATTAGAGGGTAAGGCCCTAGATCCCTTGGACACAGCAGCAATTCTCTTTTGTTACTGTAGTGATAGAGCAAATGTGGTGAGGATAATCCAAAATGAAGGATAAGTGGTTAGATAGTGCAGTGAATAGAGTATTGTGCTGATCTTCGAATCAAGAAGGCCAGAGTTCAAATCTAGCCTGAGACACTTATTAGCTGTGACTCTGGGCCCAGATACTTAACCTCTATCTGTCTACATCTAGTTCTTCATCTGCAAAATGGGGGAAATAATAGCACTTACCTCCTAGGATTGTTGTAAGGATAAAATGAAATAATATTTGTAAAGAGTTTCGCAAACCTTTAAGTACTATATAACTGCTAGTTATTATTATTATCCCCAAATGAATTTTTTTTCACATTATGTGTCTATAAATATGTACTTTGGCAGATTTGCCATCCTAATTATATTTTGTGTTAGGCAGATGTATTCCCTCTACACAGATCAACTGATGGTAGTAAGAGGTGGCCTTGTGGCATACAGGGTGTGTGTGTGTGTGTGTGTGTGTGTGTGTGTGTGTGTGTGTATGTGTATGTGTATGTACACGTGTGTGTGTTTGTAGCAAACTAGTCTGGGCTTAAATGTTGGCCATAGATATTACACAAAGAAGGGAAATCTGACATTGATTACCCTTTTCCACTGAGATAGATTCAGTTCAATCACTTCTCAGTTGCGTTCAACTCTGTGACCTCTTTTGGGGTTTTTTTGGAAAAGATACTGGAGTGCTTTGCCATTTAGTTACATGCTGAGGATAGCTAGCTAGCTAGCTAGCTAGCTAAACAGACAGCTTTCTTAGCAGAGTCTCCTGGTATTCCTCCATTTCATCAACAAGAGAATAATTCATCATTAATTTAAGTCTTTGTAATTTCATACATGTGGTTACTCCCTCAGCTAATGGAGAACACACAACTCCTCCCATCTCATAAGATTATGACCACACAGCAACCAACTTCCTGGTGATTAGCCTCCCTAAGTTTCATTAAGCTGGGCCTAGGATACCCAGTGTGTCACTGGACCATAACTGAAGTCTGCCAGAGTTTAGACTTCACCAACATACCCTTTGAGAAACTACAATCTTATTTCTCCCCACATTCCACTTTTATTCTCTCCCTCTCACAGGCACACCTTTTTTTTTCTCTTCTCAGTATTTGTCAGGAATAATTTCATCAAACTGCATTATCACTATATTGGGAGAAATGAAAATTAACACAAAATTATAAACCAAAGCCCCTGTTCTTTTCATGGCACTTTAAAAAATCCTAACAACTATTATCAGTAATGAAATCAGCACTACGAGAAATGGACTGATTTGTTGATTAGCTATGAGGCATAACAGAATCAAAGCTGTTCGGGTAGAAGTGGGTTGACTTTGTGGTGCAGTGTGATAAACTGTGTTTTGTTAATTAAGTTAGCTGACCTGATTTTGAGGCACCCAGGGAGCTAACTATTCTGAGATGTGTTTGGCATCTTTCTATTACACTGACAGAGGGGAGTTAGAAAGAAAAGAAGGACATGTTTCCCTGACCAGAAAAAATGTTTCTCAAATTTAATTCAAGTCAGCAAAAAAAGGGGGGACTAAAATGTCCATAGCCTTTGGCTTAGAAATTCCTCCATTAGTGGAGAGTAATATGTAATTATGCCCAAAGAGATATAAAACTGTGTATAGCCTTTGACCCAGCAATACCACTCTTAGGTGTTTCCCAAGGTAATCAGGGAAAAAGGAAAAGAACCTATATGTTCTAAAATATTAATGGCAGCTCTCTTCGTGGTGGCAAAGAACTGGAAGTTGAGGGGATGCCCATCAATTGAAGAATAGCTAAATAAGTTGTGGTATATGATTGTGATGGAATATTACTATGCTGTAAGAAATGATGAGCTGGTTGATTTTAGAAAAAAACATGGAAAGATATCCATGAAATAATGAAAAATGAAATATATAGTAATGGCAATAAAATAAATAAAATAAAATACAGTGACAGCAATATTGTTTGAAGAATAATTTTGAACAACCAAGTTATTCTGAGTATTATAAATACTCAAATCAACTGCAAAGGACTTGTGAAAGAAGATGCTATCCATCTCCAGAAAAAGAACTGATAAATAGAAGTATGCGTAGTGTGGTTTTGTATATGTTTATAAATCTGTGTCAAATGGTGGCCTTCTCTAGTGCAGGATGGGGAGAGAAGGAGAAAGAAAGTTCAGAACTTAAAATTCAGAACAAAATTCAGGACAAAATTCAGAACAAAAAATTAATTTAATTTAATAAAAAAAAGAAATTCCTCAAGCATATGCTTAAAGAAAGCATTTATAGCAGCCCTTTTTATGATAGCAAAGAACTGAAAACAGAATGGTTGCCTATTGATCAGTAAATGAGAAGACAAATTATGCTACATAAATACAATAATGTTGAGGTGTTGCACAGTGAATAGAGGACTGTACTTGGAGTCAGAAAGACCTGAGATCAAATCCAGCCTCAGCCACTTCCTGTCTACATAACTCTGGGCAAGTCAATTCATCTCTCAACCCCAGTTTCTTTTCCTATAAAATACAGGTAGTAGTACCCATTTCCCAGGATTATTGTGAGGACCAAATGAGATATTTGTAAAGCTCTCTGCAAACCTTAAAGTTCTATGTAAATGCTAGCTATTATTATTATTACTCAGAGCAATGTGAGGTTTATATAAACTAATATAGAATGCAGTAAACTGAACTGGAAAAATAATATACACAATGAATATAACAATGTAAATGAAAAGAATAATAAAGCAAAACTGAATGCCGTGTTATTATGATGTTCAAGCTTGGCCTCAACAGAAGAAATTCAGAAAATGCATCTCTCTCTTTTTGTTGGAAAGGTGGGGTACTACAGATGTGGATTGTTGCATGCACTGTCAAACCCCCTCCTCATTGAGGTCACTAGCTTTACTGAGGTTGCCAGTTTCACCTGCTTTGTTAACAGTTATGTGCATCAGTGTTAATAAACTGATTTTGCTCAAAGCCATGTACCTCGGTCTACTTTTATTAAATTTACTTGAGACAGGAGTAATTTTTAGACATCATTCACAGTTCTATTACAAAAATGTTTTACAACATTGTAGTTATTGTAGAAATTGTCCATTTATACAAACATTGATGCATACCTAATGTGTTCCAATGGTTACCTTTTATATTTTTAACTAGTACCAAATAGTTTTGATCCTTATCACTGAAACAGTATAGTTTCAGATCTGGTCCTAGTACATACTCTTCTTTCCCATTTGTTTTAATTCTTTTCTCTTGGGAGTCTAGATTTTTTTTTCCCTCCAGATTAATCTTGTTATCATTTTTTAAGGACTATAAAGGAATCCTGTGGTAGTTTGATAGGGATGGCACTAAATAAATAAATTCATTTTGGTGGTATTTTTTATCATATTGTTATGACCCAATCTTAAACAATTGATGTGGATTTATTTTATATTCTGGTTATTAATCATTTCTAGTTCTATAAGGTAATTCTTTGGTAGTTTGATTGACCTGGCATTGAATAAGTAAATTAATGTAGATAGTATTGTCATTGTTTTATATTGTCTCAGTCTACTCACAAGCAATTAATATTTCTCCAGTTATTTAGATCTGTCTATTTATTTGAAGAGTGTTTTGTAATTATGTTCGTATAGTTCCTGTATGTGTCTTGACAAGCGGAGGCCCAAGTATTTTATTTTTTTGGTTGTTTTTCAGGTGTGTCTAACTTTTTTCTGACACAATTTGGGGTTTTCTTGGCAAAGACACTAGAGTGGTTTGCCATTTCTTTCTCCAGCTCACTTTACAGATGAGGAAACTGAAGCAAACAGGGTTAAGTGACTTGCCCAAAGTCACATAGCTATTATAGCATCTGAGGCCAGATTTGAGCTCAGGAAGATCAGTCTTCCTGACTCTATGCTTAGGCACTCTATCCACTGTGCCACCTGACTGCCCTAAGTAATTTATACAATCTGCAGTTATTGTAAAAGGATTTCTTCTATCTCTTCCTGCTGAGTTTTGTTGATAATACTGATGCTTTGTGTGGCTTTATTTTATGTCCTGTGTGGAAAATACTGATGATTTGTGTGGATTTATTTTATATCTTGCAACTTTGCCAAAGTTGTTTGTTGTTTTAATTAGGTTTTTAGTTGACACTCTAGGGTTCTCTAAGTATACCATTATATCATCGGTGGAAAGTGATAGTTTTGTTTCCTTATTGCCTATACATATTCCTTTAATAATTCTTGTCCAGCATTGAATAATAGTGGTGATAATAGGCCTCCTTGCTTCACCCCTAATCTTACTAGAAAGGCTTCTAGTTTATACCTGTTACAGATAATTCTTGCTCTTAATTTTAGATTCATTTAATTGTTAGTTGAATCTTTAGGATTCTCTAAGCTGACTATCATATTATCTGCATTACTGCAAAAAAAGAAGTTTTGTTTCTTTCTTTTTTCAGTTGTGGCTGACTCTTTGTAACCCTGTGGACCATAGCATGCCAATACTGTCCATGGTTCTTGGCAAAGATATTGAAGTGATTTGCCATCTCCTTTTTCACTGGATTAAGGCAAACAGAAGTTAGGTGACTTGCCCAGAGTCACACAGCTAGTAAGTGTTTCAGGCCGGATTTGAATTCAGGTCTTCCTGACTCCAGGCTCAGTGCTCTATCCACTGAGCAACCTAGCTACCTCTTGTTTCTTTCTAATCTGTGCTTATTCCTTTAATTTATTTTTACTTGTCTCATTGCTATTGATAACATTTCTAAAATTATGTAAAATGTTTTTAGTGATGATAATGAAAATTATTGTTTTATTCCTGAAGTTATTGTAAAGGCCTTTAGTATTTCTCCATTACATATAATGCAGCCACTTGGTTTTAGATAAATACTATTTACTATATTAAGCAAAGGTCCATTTATTACTGTGTTTTTCAGTGTTTTTAATAGAAGTGTATTTTGTCAGAAGCTATTTCTGCATCTATTAATATAATGGGTTTTTTTGTTATTAATGTGGTCTATTTTGTTTATAGTTTTACTAATAGTTAATCAACCCTTCATTCCTGGTATAAATCCAACCTGATCATAGTATATAATCTTTTTAATATGTTGATGTATCCTCTTGCCTAATACTTTATTTAATAATTATCAGGGATATTGATCTACAGCCTCTTTCTCTGCTTTGTTTCTCGTTGTTTGAGTATCAGGACGATGTTTATGTTGTGGAATATTTTTTTTCATATTTTAGTTGTTTATTTAATATTGGACCCAATTGTTCTTCGAATTTTTGGTAGAATTCACTTATAAATCCAACTTGTCCTGACTCTCACCCCTAATCCACCCCCATTCTAGGGAGTTCATTTATGGCTTGTTCAATTTATTTTTAAAATTTCCCACTTCTTGTTTTGTTTCTGTTCATCTGAATAGTATATTTTTCTGTATTGATCTATTTAATTTTTATAAGTTTTATAGTCATGTAATCAAACAAAATAGTTTCAAATAATTTCCTTTATTTCTTCTTCATTTGTAGTGAATTCTCCTTTTTTATTTTTGATATTGGTAGTTTTGTTTCTTCTCTCTGTCTTTTTAATCACATTAATTGTTTATTTTTTAGTTTTTTTAAAAAAACTCAGTTTCATTCATTCTTGCTTTTTTTGCTTTCAATTTTGTTAATTACTTATTTGATTTCTAGGATTTCGATTTTGATGTTTAGTTGGAATCTTTTGATTTGTTGCTTTTCTAGATCTTTCAGTTGCATACTTAATTCATTGATCTGTCCTTTTTTTTGTTGATGAAAATTTCTCAAGTTGCAAATTTGCACTAACTGCTTTGGTTGACTTCCAACAAAAGATTTGTATGGTGTTTCATTGTTTTCATTGTCTTTAATGAAATCCTCCCATTTATTATGTACAGTTTTTTAGTATTAAATTATTTAGCCTCCAAATAAGTTTACAATGTTCTGTCAGAAGCCCTTTTTTGACTAAAAGTTTTAGTGTCTTGTGATCAATAAAGGATGCTTAACATCATTGCTTTTCTTCATTTGCTTGTGAGTTTTTAATGCCATACTACATGGTCAAATTTTAGAAAGGGACCATGTATAGTTGATAAATATGTATTCTGTTCATCATTCAGTAATCGCCAAAATTATATTACATTTAACTTTTCTTAACTTTTATTTAGATCCTTAACTTCTTTTATGTTTATCTTTTTGCTAGATTTGTTTGGTTCAGCAAGGGGACACACTGAAATCCCCAACTACCATAGTTTTACTGTCTATTTCTGTCCATAATTTAATGAATTTTTCCTTTAAGTACTTAGTTGTTATGGCATTAATTTGAGTCAAACAATTTCAGTGAGTTTTAGCATTTTGGGGACAGAATATTTTAGCAAATGCACAGTGTTCTCCCAGCCTCCTGTAGCCAGTAGTAAAAATCAATGCTAGAAGTCATTTGGGCCAACTCTGAGCAATATGATTTTTAGGGGGAGTAGATGTCAGAGAAGGAAAAGATAATTTGTTTAGAAAGATGGAAAGTGTCAAAACACAAAGCTGAAGGAGAGCTCACTGTGGTATAGAGGGTGACGTTAGGGGATACCAAAAATAGGTTGACTTTAGATCATCCTTCTGGAAGTTAGAAAGCTAAAGTAAGATCTCAAAATGCTGTTTGATGGGAAAAATGTATGTTAATGCTCTGTAAGATTTAGCCAAGGAGAATTCAGTTGATTTCAAGTCACAGGGATGTAAGAAACAAGTTATGTGTTGAGGGAGGAAGGGGAAGTAGAATGGGGAGCAAAGGAAGGACTGTGATAAATCCCATGCCCAGTGGCTTTAAAAATGTTTGCAAAGATTTATTTGAATCCTTAATTGCTCGATTGAAAGCACTTTAAAATGATCCTAATCTCCTGGGTCAGGGCTAAGTAGCACGCTTAGGGAGGAAAGGACATAGCTGGGAAGGCAGGCACTAATTGTCTGGAGAGGGTGTAGAAGGTGAGGGGAAAAGTGGTGGTGGGGGAGGGGGGAAGAAAGGGATATGGATATTAAACAATATTGCCTTGTCACAGGTGCATGGATGACAAGGCAGAGCTCTAATTAAGGAGAGAATTCCTAGAGTTGATAGAATCATATACAGAAATAACTTTGGCAGTATGAGGCAAGAATCAGGAAAAGAAATCACTAACACTATTAGACAGATTTGAGGGATAAGCATACTTGGAAATATAGGACTGATAAAAAAAATCAACACAGCTTAATAACTACTTTTTCCAGCCATAAATTGATGGGCAAGATCTAAAGAGGTGATGTCAAACATTTGTATAGATGGGAAAACTACTCATTTGTTGAAATTAACTTTCAAAGTCTAGAATTGAAACAGCTTTTCCCAGGGGTTTGTATTTTTGCAAAATGTCAGTCCTTTTGGTACACTGGATTCTACTGTCGGCTGTGGGGAAATGTTATTTTTGTTAATGCTTTCTGAATCTATGCCTTCTGAATCTTGTATAATGAGGATGTGCCCTCTGCTGACACATCTCTGTATTACTGAAAATGGACACTGAGCTGTATATTCTGTTCCTACCAGAAGCTAATTCACATCCCAGCTTTTATTAAGTAGTCAGAACGAAAAATAATACCAGGATAAGTGGGTACATGTACAAAATGCATACATGGTTTAGACATGAAAAGTGATATCATAAGCAAATTAGGGGAGCGTGGAATAGTTTACTTGTCAGATCTATGGATAAAGGAAGAATTTATGACCAAACAAGAGCTAGAGAGCATTACAAGATGTAAAATGGATAATTTTGATTACATTAAACTAAAAATTTTTTGCACAAACAAAACCAATGCAGCCAAGATTAGAAGGAAAGCAGAAAACTGGGAAAAATTTTTACAGTAGGTTTTTTGGATAAAGGCCTCATCTCTGAAATATATAGAGAACTGAGTCAAATTTATAATAATACAAATCATTCCTCAATAGATAAATGGTCAAAGGATACAAACAGGTGGTCTTTAGAAAAGAAATCAGTTATAGCCATATTTAAAAAATTCTCTAAATCACTATTGAATAGAGAAATGCAAATTAAAACAACTCTGAGGTACCATCTCATACCTATCAGATTAGCTAATATGACAGGAAAGGAAAATGGCAAATGTTGGAGGGGATATGGGAAATTGGAACAATTGTTAGTAAAATTGTGAACTGATCCAACCATTCTGAAGAGCATTTGGAACTATGTCCAAAGGGCCATAAAACTGTACATACCCTTTCATCCAACAATACCACTGTCTGTATCTCAAAGAGATTAAAAAAAAAAAAGGAAAAGTGCCTATATGTACAAAAATATTTGCAGCAGCTCTTTTTGTGGTGGCAAAAAAAATTGGAAATTGAGGAATGCCCATCAATTGAGGTATGGCTGAACAAGTTGTGGGCTATGATTGTAACAGAATATTATTGTTCTATAAGAAATGATGAGCAGGATGATTTCAGAAAATCCGGGAAGATTTAGATGATGTTATGCAAAGTAAAGTGAGCAGAATCAGGAGAATACGGTACATAGTAACAGGAATATTATGTGATGATCAACTGTGAATGACTTAATTATTCTCAGCAACACAAAGATCCAAGAAAATTCTGAAGGACTTATGATGAAAAATGCTATCCACCTCCAGAGAAAGAATTGATGGAATCTGAGTGCAGATCAAAGCACTTTTTAAATTTTCTTTATTTTTTTGTTTGTGTTTCCTTTCACAACTTGACTAACATGGAAATGTTTTGCATGACTGCACATAAATAAACTTTAACAAATTGTTTGCCTTCTCCAAAGAATTGGAAATTGAGGGGATGTGTGAGGGACTGTCTGATGTTGGCAGCTACCAGGTTGGGTGCTGTGGCAAGAGTAGGGTAAGATCTGGGTATTTTGGAAGTCGAGGCAGGGGCTGTGGTAGGCAGAGTCGTGGTGAACTGGGATAGGCTGGGTACGGAGAAGCCCTGAGGCAGTGGGCAGTGCTATGTGAGATAAGCTGGGTACAAGGAAGTAGCCGGAGCTTGAGCTCCTGAGGCAAGGGGCGGTGCCACGTGGGAGTGGGACGGCAGAGGACTGAGTTCCCTTTGCTTAGTCCCCTCGCTATATTACAACGTCAACCCCAGACGCCTCCATTCTTGTGACTTTCCTGACTTCCTGGGTCCCTTTGTGTAGCACTGACCCCAGACCCCTCCTCCCAGTATCTGAGTCTGACTTCCTAGGTCACGTACTCTGTCTATGCACTAATCCCAGATGCCTCCTCCCTGTATCCGGTCCTAGCCTCCTACGTCTCTCCCTCTCCCTTGGTGTGCTAAACTCAGACAGCCCCTTCCGGTATCTGACCCTACAATCATTGGCTAGTAAGCGGGCTGGGGAGGAGGGGCTAGGTGGGTATTTAGGAACGAGCGTGGTCAGATCACGTGCTCTCTCTCTTGGCTCCTGCTCTGTTGCTCTGGCCTTGCTGCTTGGGCTTGCTGTGATGGCTTGCTGTGATGGCCTCTGAATAAAGCTCTGGTGTTGGCACCTCCCGATGGCTCGTCTCTGTGTGTTTATCCGGCTGAGGACCAAAGACTCGGAAGTGAGTATGACTCTGGTAGCCTGCTCCTTATAGGAGGAGAGGGTATGGCGTGCAGCCGGCAGAAGGTCGGCGCGGCTGGTACAGGGATGTCCATCAATGGAGGAATGGCTGAACAAGTTGTGGTATATGAATGTAATGAAGTACTGTTGTGCTATAAGAAATGATGAGGGGCAGCTAGGTGGTGCAGTGGATAGAGCACCGGCCCTGAAGTCAGGAGTACCTGGGTTCAAATCTGGCCTCAGACCAAAACACTTGACACTTACTAGCTGTGTGAAGTCACTTAACCCCAACTGGGCAAGTCACTTAACCCCAACTGCCTAAGCAAAAAAAAAAAAAAAGAAATGATGAGCAGACAGATTTCAGAAAAACCTGGGAAGACTTACATGAACTGATGCAAAGTGAAGTGAGCAGAACCAGGAGAACATTGTACACAGTAATAGCCACATTGTATGATGATCAACTGATAGACTTAGCTCTTCTCAGTAACATGAGGATCTAAGACAATTCCTAAAGACTCATGATGGAAAATGCTATCTACATCCAGAGAAAGAACTGTGGAGTCTGAATGAAGATCGAAGCATACTATTTTCACTTTTTGGGAGTTTTTTGGTGATTTTTCCCCTTTGTTCTGTTTCTTCTTTCACAACATGACTAATGTGGAAATATGTTTAACATGATTGCACATCTATATCAGATTTCTTGTCATCTTGGGGGGTGGAAGAGGGAGAAACATTTGGAACTCAAAATCTTATTTAAAATGAATGTTAAGAACTATCTTTACATGTAATTGGAAAAAAATAAAATACCATTTAAAAAAACAGAAAAAATTGCTTACCTTCTCAGCAATGGGGGAGGAGAGGGAGGGTAGTAGAGAATCTGGAACTCAAAATTGTAAAAGATGATGGTTAAAATTGTTTTTGCATGTAATTGGAAAAATAAAATATTAAAATTAAAAACAAAACAAAACAAAAAAGCAGTTTTTGCTTCCAGAAATGAGTACAGAGCATAAGATAGTAGTGGATGGGAAGGGTGGGAGGAGAATGGAAGGATAAGACAAGATAGCTGTCTTCAAGTACTTGAAAGGCTGTCATATGGAAGGGTTGAGTAGACTTAATAATAGCTGACACTGATATAGCATTTTAAAGTTTACAAAGCACTTTACAATCATAATTTCCTTTGATACTCACAAAAAAGTCCATGAGGTATAATAAAGCTCAATTTTACAGACACAGAAGTTGAGGCAGAAAGAGGTTAAGTGACTCACCCAGGGTCACACAAGTAGTAAATATCTGAGGCAGGATTCAAATGTGAGTCTTCCGAGACTTTTCTACCTACTCTTCCACCTAGATATTTTGTTCTGTTTGAACAGAGAGGACAGAACCAGTAGTAATAGATTGAAGTTGTAAATGACATTTAGATTAATGTCAAGAAAAAAAATCCTAAGAATCAGTCATCCAAAAGTGGAATGGGTTGTTTTGGGGGTTGGTGGGATCTCTCTCATTGGAAGTCTTCTATCAAAACCTTGCTCATTGAAGAGGAAATTATTTTTCAGTCATTAGTTGGACTAGATGGCCCTTCAAGTACGTGACTGCCCACTAGTCCTTTTCATTTACTTTACATTATGGGAAAATTGACATACCTGCTCTTCTCCATATTCAACATACCCTCTTCTATCTCCACATTTTTGCACAGGCTGATTACCATGCATGTAAGATACTCCACCTGCCCCCCCACCCCTTTTGTCTCTTCAACTTCCTTCTAGGTTCAGTTCAGATGATATGTCCTATAGGAATTCTTCCCTAATCTCCTCAGGTGCTCCCTACCTCATCCTCAAATTATTAGTGCTTTCTTCCTCTTCCTCAAATAATCATGTGTATACTTATTCATTTCAATGTTGTATCTTCATCAATAGAATGTCAACTTCTGATGGAGAGGAGACTTTTGTTTTTGCCTTTTTGTCTTCCAGTTTCAAGGAGTTTGCATGGCTTAATGGAGAAAGAACTAGCCTCAAAGCCATGAATACCTGGGATCAAATTATCCCTCTGCGTCCTGCTGGCTGTGTAATGTTGAGCAAGCATTCTAAGACTGTGAGTTACAAAAGGTGCCAATCCATAGTGGCAGAGGGAATTTGCTCACCTGGGAGTTCCCTATACCAGATAAAATCACAGACCCAATCTCTATCCCCAGTTTTTAACATAATGCCTTGAATATAGTTGATGCTTAATCACTGTTTGCTGAAATGAACTGGTGATTTTGTATGATTTTGTGTATCTTAAGGTTCTAAAACTGCCTACTAAATAAAAAAAGGGTGAAAGTTGTGAAAGAGGCCAAACTGACATTTATGAAAGTTTGTCTTCCTCTCTTCCATTCAGCCTTTCATGGAATAATCATTTACTTGTTCACGAGGCAGAAGTTTCACTAATCTATGCCATCTTACCAGTCAATTGGTTTAAAAGGATTTATTGAATGTCAATTATGTATAAACCATTGTGCTGTGTGATGCAACAGAAACTTATGTGCCTTAGACACTCTTGGAAATGAACAAATATCTAATTTCACATCCAAAGAAGTCATTGAATAGTATACATTTATCTGGAGCTTTATGGTTAACAAAGATGTTTACATGATATAGATAAGGGTAAATGTTATCATCTCTCTAAATGTGAGGGCTCCCCAAGGTTCTCTCCTGAACCCTCTTCTCCATTTTCTCACTTGTTAATGTCATCAGTATTCATGTGTTTAATTATCATCTTGATGCAGATGACTCATGGTTTTATATATCCAGACCAAGCTTCTTCCCTGTGCTTTAGTCCAGCACCACTAAAGCCTCTTAGACATTGCAGCCTAATTTCCCAGAGACTTAGCAGACTCAACATATCCAAATCAGAATGTGCTATTTCCATTCCCCACACCCCATCCACCTTTCCTCCTACTGAGTTTCACCATTTCCATTGGGGATACCACCATTTCCCCAGGCTCTCAGGATCATAAATTCAACTCCTCATACCTTCCCACCCCAACATAGTCAAGCAGTTGCCATACTTAGCTGTTTCTACTTCCACAACATCTTTCCCATATGACCCCTTCTCTCTCCTCAAACAGACACAGCATTAGTTAAGTCCTTTAGTTAAGTCCCCTCATTCCTAGATTATTGCAATAACCTTTTAATTGGTTTCTATGCCTCAATTCTCTCTCCAGTCTGCTCCATCCTTTGCACAACTACCAAAGTGATTTTCTTTAAGCACAAGTCTGACTGTATTAGTCCCCTATATAGTAAACTACAGTGGCTCTCTATTGCCTCTGTGATAAAATATGAGCTTCTGTTGGGCTTTTTGAATGCTTCACAGTCTGGTGTCAACCTATCTTTGTAGTCTCATCATACATTACTCTGTTTCTACACTCTCTGGTTCTGCCAAACTGACCTCTTTGTATTCCTTACAAAGAATCCTCTATCTCCCATCTCTTTGCCAGGGCCATCCCTTGTGTCTACAACGCACCTCTGCCTCATAGAATCCTCCACATCCTTCAAGACATGACTTAAGCACCACCTTCTACATGCAGCTTTTCCTGTCCTTCTAACTGCTAGTTACACCTACTATAAATATTTTTATTCTGTATATACACACATGTTATTTCTTCCAATAGAATGTAAGCTTTTTGAGAGCACGAATCATTTCATTTTTGTCTTTGTAGTCCTAGTGCCTAGCCTATAGTTGGCCCTAAGTAAATGTTTGTTGATTGATTGGCTCCCATTTTATGGATGAGGAAATGAGTCTCAGTAAAGTCAAATGACTTGCCCATGATAATCTAGAAAGTGACAGAACTAGTACTTCAATTTAGGTCCTCTAGATTCCAAGTTCATTACTTTTTGTAATTCACCATGGCACCTCTCTAAGGCCATGCAGCTTATTAGGTGCATGTGATAAAGAAAATTGAGGCCCATTACCAATTGACTGAACCAGCCAATTGCTATCAAAAGTGCTTCTTAATAGCTGTGCTTTTTTAGTAAAAAGAATGGTTTGAAGCTCCCTGGAGGAAAAGTGCTGCATAAAATCCAATAATGGACTCAGTCCTACTTACTTTGAGTAACTGATGGTTCTGGGCATAATGACTTCATTCACATAAGGTAGTGAGTGACCTCTTCTAAAATCTATCTCCCACCTTTGTGCCTTCCCACCCATAGTCCTCCATGTCTGTTATGCACTTTGACCTCATCTCCCCCACTTAGAATCCCAAGCTTCCTTTTAAGCAGCTTTAAGTATCAACTCTCCTAAATATAAGCCTTTAAAGATCTCACCCACTCACCCATTAATTAATTCTCTTTCCCTCTTGAAATTACTTTGTATTATAGTATATATATATGTATATATATATATATACTATATACTTTGTACTTTGTACTGTCTGTGTTGTTTCTCCTCTGAAGAATATAAGCTCTTTGAGGGCAGACACTGCTTTGCTTTTGCTTTTTGTACACCAGATACCTACACAATGCCTTGTATGCGGTAGACGCTTATCAAATGTTTGTTGATTTGAAATGAATTCTAATTTTAAAAAGTTAATCTGATGTCTTAAAAGTATGTAAATTCTTTGAGGTCAGGAACTGTTTCATTTTTTTCTTTACCTGGCAGATAATAAGTGCATAATAAATGGTTATTGATTGGTTGTCTTGCAAGATTTAAATTACTTCACTCAAATGAACACTCTACTTGTCCTGTTGACTCGATAGAACCAAGCAAAACAACAATTATGCTAAGTGTGACACAGTGGGACAAGCATTGTACTGAGAATCAGAATACTAGGTCCTCACCATTGCTCTGCTACTAACTAGCTGTACGACTTTGGGCAAGTCACTTTTCCTTTCTGGGCTTCAGTTTCCTTATCTATAAAATTACAGGTTAAAAACTTGAAACAGGCTAAAATAGTCATAAAATTCATATGGAGACAAAAAAGATGAAGAATCTCAAGAGAGATAATGGAAAAAAAAGGTGAGGGGGACAAAGGGGTCCTAGCAGTGTCATATCTCACACTATACAAAAAGGCTGTAATTGTGTTTTGCATGATGATACATATTTGTAAAGGGTTTTGTTTTTCTTGCCTTCTCAATGGTTGGGATCTCCCTCAATGAGAGGGAGAGGGAGAGAATTCAGAACTGAAAATACAATAAAACAAGAAATGATGGACTTGATGATATTAGGAAACATGAACAGACTTGCATGAAATAATGAAGAGGGAAATGAGCAGAACCAGGAGAATGATGTATACAGTAACACTAATATTGTTTTAAGAACAGTTTTGAGCAATTAAGTCATTCTATTATAAATACCCAAATTAACTACAAAGGACCTCTGAAGGAAGATGCTATCTGCGTCCAGAGAAAGAACTGATAAATAGAAGTATGTATAGAATGGTTTTACATATATATGTGCATATATACACATATACACATATATACATACACATGTATATATTACATATATATGTTTAATGGTAGCCATCTCTAGGTCAGGGGAAGGAAGAAAAAAGGAAAAAAAAAAGAAAGTTACCAGATAACTTTATTATATATTTAAAAAGAATATCAAGTTGTTCATAATAGATTTGCAGTTTCATGTGCAATCATTTTTTTCCTATTCTACTATATTATGGAAATGCTTGTTTTATTTCTTAAGTTCAGAATAAAATAAATAAAATTTAAAAAATGAAAATGCAATAAAATTGCATTAGTGGGGGGAAAAGATGGCTAGGATTTTGGATGGTAGCTATAAATTGTGTGAATCTCAAAGGAAGAGAGGTTACTAAATGATGGTGGTCGAGGGAGAAGCTGGAAGTGGCAACAGGAAGCAAGGATTGTTCCAGTTCCCCACCTTGATTAGTAAGTGAGGTGGGGGTGGGGTTGAGGAGCAAGGAATGAAAGTACAGCCAGTGCTGGAAAAGGTGGTAGAACCAGAAGAACAATTTATACAGTAATCACATTGTTAAACACATAACTTTAAAAGCCATAAGGGCTATGATCAATACAATGATCACTCATGATTCCAGAGGACTGATGATGATGAAACATGCAATCCCTTATGGAGAGGTGATTGAATTTAAAGTACAGAAGGACACACACACACACACACACACACACACACACACACACTTTATAAACAACCATTGATGGAATTTGTTTTGCTAGACCATGCATATTTGTTACAAGAAATTTGTTTTTCTTTTTTCTCAATAATATGGAGGATTGGATTGAGAGAAAATAGATTTCTGTTAATTCTTTTTTAATAGAAAGTTGGGGATTGCTACAGATGCGAAATGTTGCATGCCTTTTCAGCTGAAGTCATTGTAGTGTTAGTTTTACTTAACTTTTTCATCTTGT
Organism: Vombatus ursinus; assembly: GCF_900497805.2. Classification (NCBI taxonomy): domain Eukaryota; kingdom Metazoa; phylum Chordata; class Mammalia; order Diprotodontia; family Vombatidae; genus Vombatus; species Vombatus ursinus. The sequence continues at coordinate 36,787,565 of NW_020954610.1, forward strand.
TACAAGAAGGCTCTCATGTAGGAAAAATCTATAAATGTAAATAATATAAAAACAAAACATACCAAAAAACAAACCATATAGACATCATTCTACTCAACAATGGCTAAACAAGCAAAAAAAAAAAAAAAACAGACCAACATCCTTATAACGTATGACAGCTTCCTCTAGGACAAGGGCAGTAGCAGATCAGGGCCCTGCCTTTGAGGTTGCAGAATGTATCACAAAAATCACTGAGGCCTCAAAGTAGTGTCTAAACCAATGGAGCAAATTTGTGGAAGATATGCTTATGGGGGAGGGGAGAAGCAAATGGGAAAATACTCTCACATACTTTCACCTAAAACCAGAATCTTATGAAGGTAAAGGAAATACTATCAGTAATACTTTTAGAAGCAGTTTAGGAAGGTGGTCCCATCTCCTGTCACAGGGTATGGTAATACATCCTAGGAAGATATGAATAAAAGCCTACAGGGAAGCAGAGATGAATACTACTACTACCCAGGCATAAAGCATAGGAGCAATCCTTTGCAAAGGTTATGAAGATCTGGAGCAAAAGGTCTATGTGTTTCTGGTTAAGAGGAGGGATTACCAATAAAATTCCATTAAAAATATATTTTTTTGTAATTTCATCCTGAAATACCTAAGGTTGCATTTGTATTCATGACATTTCTTAATGCGTCAGATTAGAATGCCTCTTCTGTAATCAATATCTGGTTGCGACCATCTCTTCCAGGATTTAAAATTTGATTTAGCTATTCAGAGTTCTAATCAAAGAAAGACAGAATCAATTGAAAATAGGCATTTTGTTTTCCCCAGACTTTCTCTCTAAGTCACTCAGGAAATGACTTCTGGTAATGAAATCCAATGGACTTTTTTTTTTTAATGTGTAATTCAAAGTGAAAAAGAAAACCCATAATCTTAACCAGATATGAGGTTAGCCAATGTCCTCATCTCCCTCCTCCTTCTCCTCTTTCCTAGGCACCCTTTCTTAGATATGGAAACTAGAAACAAGTTTATCTGAAACAGTTTAGAGAAACAGAATCAAACTGGATCTGGTCTCATAGAATCATCAACCACTTTCCTCCCTCTGTGGTATGGTAGTGGCAGAAAATATTAACGTATGGGCAGCGTAATAGATAAGAGATCTGGCCTGGGAGTCCAAAGACTCGAGTTTCAGTTCCACATGTTAGTTGTGTAGCTCTGGCCAAATTAAATTTTCAACTTCACCCATTAGAGGATATGTTCTTAATCTTTAGTGTGGCATGGACCCCTTTGGCACTCTGGTGAAGCCTATGAACCCCTTATCAGCATAATGTTTTTAAATCTATAAAATATAATACATAGAATTACAAAGGAAACTGATTGTATTGAAATACAGTTATCAAAATATTTAAACGAAAAGTTATCGGCCCCCAGTTTAAGAGCTCCTACACAAGGGACAGCTTTGAGGGTGGCTGGAGAGTGGTCTCAGAATCAGGAAAACCTGAGTTCAAGTCTTGCCTCTGACATATATTGACTGACTATGTGACCTTTGGCAAATCTCTTAACCTCTCAATGCCTCTGGCATTTCTCTAAGGCTATAAGTTGCTGAGGTGTCCAATCTACAGAGGGAATTTCCCTATAGGGACTTTTATATACCAATAAAAACACAGGTCTCATTCTTTTCCATGAAGATAGCCAAGCCATGAACCCCAACTGAGACAAATACCCATGAACAGTCCCAACACAACATGATGATGAAAAGGTGAAGAATACCCAAATATTAAAACATCTGTTACTATTCTGTCTCCCAGCCTCTTTTACTCCTTCTGCCTCCCTCCCTCAGTCTTCTTCCTTCCAGTAAACCACCCACCACTCCTTTCATATATACCCAACTCAACAATTCATTCTCTCTGTACACCAACATTAATCTCAACCATGCACCTTACCGCTGACCAACAGTTTAGCCTTATTTCCTGGAATTCCCTATGGAATTGTAATCAATTACTCCCCTCCTTGCAGGGTGAGAGTTTCAGATGGACCTTTCCCACCCTTGCCAATATCAGTGTCTCTACTCCTCAAAGTCTCCATGGTATTTAAATTTCCTGATGTCAAAACACTGGAACAAAGTAATACATATTGTTACAGAGGTGACACAGAAGTATAAAATCTTCCATCTCCCTCCCCACAGTGTGCCTTGCGGGGAAAGGAGGTATTTTTCCAGAAAATGATATAACCAGCCTTTCAGGTCACTTACGAAACTTATCCTGCCCAGGCTGAGCAATGATGCATCAAATGGCAGTGAATGCGAGTGACCTTGCATGCACTACTGGCACCATGGGTCATATTTTCATTATTTATTCAAACTTTTACCTCCCCACAACCTAAGTCCTTATAAACTCAACCTAATTACTTGAAGGCACTGGGCCTAGGGCCCAAAGCTGATGCACCATGGCTTAGCTCCAAAAAGTTACTCACTTTGTTCAGTTTAAAAAAAAAAATGTCCTTCGGAGATGAAGATGATGCTACCGAGCTGTCAGCATACTAACGTGTTTAGGCATATGTTAAGCACCTTTTCCAAGAGTGGGGAATGGGTTTTCAGTGTGCCATTCACATTCCCTGGCATGGTCCCCCTTTTGTTATATAAAAGTTGTATTATATAAGCTGATTAGCTTGCTCTGCATTCATGGATGGGCAGCTACATGGCGCAACAAATAGAGCGCCAGGCCTAGAGACTCAGCTTCCTGAGTTCAAATCTGGCCTCAGACACTTACAACCTGTGTGACCCCGGGCAAGTCACTTAATCCTGTTCACCTCAGTTTCCTCATCTGTAAAATGAGCTGGAGAAGGAAATGGTAAACTACTCCAGTATCTTTGCTAAGAAAACCCCAAATGGGGTCACAAAGAGTCAGACACAACTGAAAATGACTGACCAATAGTCACGGGACAAAGTGAAGCTAACTGGCCTACACATCCTTCATTATCACCTCAAATTTACAAGCTGAGTTAGCTGGTTCCAAAGAATAGAGGGAAAAGCAGCTACCATTACTTGAAATTCAATAGATATTTATTAAATGTCCATTATAAACAGCAGATTGACATAGTGAATAGAGTGGTAGATTGAACTCAGGAAAACTCAGATGCAAATCTTGCCTATCACTTGAGGTTATGTGACCATGATGGGCAAGCCCTGCACTTCTTTGAACCTTGGTTTCCCAGTCCATAAAATGGGAATAACAATCTTCACAGTACCCATCTCACAGGCTTGTTCTGTGGTTCAAATAAGACAAATCATATGAAGTACTTTGTAAATGTTATAGCACTTTATATAAAGCCTCTCACCAACCCTGCTTTCCAGTTCTGGAAAATCAATCAAATCAATATTGACATTGTTACTGGAAAAGGTACATTAGGCTCCACTTCGTCTCTTTGGTTCTACTCACCCTTGACACTTTCTTTTTTGAATTAAATTTTATTTTTTGAATTAACCAAAATAGAGGTTTCTCTCCCCCCCCCCCACTACCATTGAAAAGAAAAGAAAAAGAAAACTTTTGAAATAAATATGCATAGTCGAGCAGAACAGATTCCCACACTGGTCACTTCCAAAACATACATATCTCCCTCTGCATCCTGAAACTATCATCTCTTTCAGGAAGTGGGTAGCATGCTTCAGCACTGATCTTCTGGAATCATGACTGGTCATTGTATTGCTCAGAGTTCTTAAGGTTTTCAAAGTTGTTTGTTTTTACTGCGTTGATGTTATTGTATAAATTGTTCTCCTTATTCTGTTCATTTATTCTGTATCAATTCATACAAGTCTTCCCAACTTTCACTGTTCCTTTCATTACTTCTTATGGTATAATAGTATTGCATTGAATTAATATAACATAGTTTGTTCAGCTGTTCCCCAACTGATGGACACCCCTTTAGGTTCCAGTTCTTTAATATGACAAAAGGAGCTGCTATAAACATTTTTGTACATATGGGCCCTTTCTCTCTTTCTTTGATCTCTTTAGGCTATAAGCCTCCTAGTAGTATCAGTGGGGGAAGGCATATGCATTGTTCAGTGACTGCATAATTCCAAAATGCTATCCAGAATGGCTGAACCAATTCACAATTCCACAGCTGTGTATTAACGTGACTGTTTTCTCCTAGTCCTGCCAACATTCAGCATTTTCCCTCTTTTTTGATAGCTTTGCTAACCTTATGGATGTGAGGTAGAACCTCAGAATACCTTTGATGTGCATTTCTATAATTATTAGTGGTTTAGAGTATTATTGATAACTTGATTTCTTTCTTTAAATAATTGCCTGTTCATATCCTTTGACCATTATCAGTGGGAGAATGGACCTCTGAAAATTTCCAAATCAAAATACTCTGCTCTGCTCACCGCTCCCCCATTTAGTTTTCCCCTATTAGAATGTCAGGTCCCTGAAAGCATGGATTCTGTTTGCTTTTGTATTAGCATCTTTGACTAGGTGGCTTTTGAGTTCCCTTCCAGTTCTAGAATTATGATACCTTTGTGAACTGCAAGATGAAAGTAATTTCTTGATCTTGAGTGGGAAGGGCTGCTTGGGTGGTATTTAGGCCTGGGATTAAAGCTTGATATGCAGCTTGTTACTTCAGTATTTCAATATTGTTGCCTCCTGTGCAGCTGAATATGGTTCACAGTTTGGGATGCTATGACTGACTCCATTAACCTGAGTCTTTTGGGAATGCTGAAGTCATTTCCTTCTGCCCTGGGTGCTACCATTCTACATTGAACGACATTACCTAGGCATTAATTATTAAGTTACCTCCCCACCCCTCCCCCACCCACAATCCCTGAAGGGAATGTGGTCCAGAATAGAGAGGGATGAAAGTTACTTCTACCACAACGACAGGCTTCCTCATTGTTCTTTCCTAGCCAAAAAAACCCTGCCTTTGCTGTAAGCTGCAAATTGGTACCATTACCTGGTTCTCTGTTTGGGGAGACTATTTCTTACCTGTTTTAACAGGTCTCCAACATTTCTGATCTTTGTCTGCTTGGACTTTGACTGTGTTGTTCTTTCTATCCTGCTGGCCTCCTGGCTCCTCAATCCATACCTTTCTCTAAGTGCTGTTAAATTGAGTCAAGTCACCCAGAATTTATTAAACTTCTACTATATATGCCAGGTACTGTGATAAGTGCTTAGGGATACAAAGGAATGCAAAATCAGTTTCTATCTCAAAAAGCTCCCATTCCAATGGGGAAACAAACCCGCAAACAGCTATGTGCACACAAGATATATGCAGGATTACTTGGAGGTAATTACAGAAGGCACTAGCATTGAGGGGAACCTGGAAAGGCTTTTTGCAGAAAGTATAATCTTAGCTAAGACTTAAAAGAATCTAGGGAAGCCAGAAAGCAGAGATGAGGAGGGAGGAAATCCCAGGCGTTGGAGATAGCCAGTGAAAATACTAGGAATAGGGAGGTGGAGTGTTGTTTGCCAGGAATAGCAATGAGACCAGTGTCACTGGATTGTAGGATACGTGGCAGGGAGTGAAGTGTCAGAAAACTGGACAGGTAAGAAGGTGACAGGTTAGGAAGGGCTTTAAAAGCCAAACAGAAGATGTTATATTTGATATTGGAGGTAAGGAGGAAATCCTATTGGATGAGAGACTTTGATAAGAATTTAATTAATGTTAATTAATATATGCTTGGTAATATTTTGCTTCATTGCATAATTCAGGCAAATACAGATTTGTTGTTGTTGTTTGGTTGTTTTTCAGTTGTTTCTGACTCTTTGTGACTCAATTTGGGGTTTTCTTGGTAAAGATACTGGAGTATTTGCCATTTCCTTCTCCAGCTCATTTTGCAGATGAGTAAACTGAGGCAAACAAGGTTAAGTGACTTGCCCAGGGTCACACAGCTAGTAAGTTTCTGAGGCCAGATCTGAATTCAGGAAGATGAGTCTCACTGATTCCAGGCCCAGCATCTTATCCACTGTTATTACCTAGCTGCCTGAGTTACAGTTGGATTTTTTTGAGGGTGATGTCTTTTTTTTGTTTGTTTTCTATTGGGATCAGGGAGGAAGAAGTGTGATATAGCAGAAAGAATGTGGCTGAGAACTGGAAGTTCTGGGTTCTAATTTCAGCTTTTCTACTAACTAGTACATAGTCTTAGGCCTCCATGTTGTAGTAATTCACAATTCACTTCTGTTTTATGGGATCCTCTATGAATGACATTGGAAGTAGTCCCAGGTGATATATATATGTTTTTATTTTATCTTCCCCCCACCCAATTTAAGAGATTGTTTTGCTTCTGATTAATTCCTCTCCTAATCTACCCTCTCCCTTTCCCTACTGTTCCTTTCACCGCTTTACCTCCTACTTCCCTACTGGGTAGAATATATTTCTGTACCCAAGTCTGTGTGTGTGTGTGTGTCTGTGTGTGTGTCTGTGTGTGTATGTGTGTAAAATTTAAAAAAAATTTAAAAGATACTAAATTTTTGTTAAAAAAATTAAAAAAAGATACTCAGAACCATTTTAGGTTTCAGGTCTTGCTCTTGAGCAACATAATATGGACCATTTTTTTTTTCACATGGTGGATTTCTTCCTTTAAGAACTCTGTCTTTTTATCTTTAGATCATTTATCAACTGGGATTAGACTTGGAGGAGAGCATCCAAAATGCTGAACAGAGAATAACTTGAACAGGAATTGCAAAAGATTAGAAGGCATGGCTAGAACCTACACCAAATGGATGGAACCCCTTCACTGAAGTGATCACAGATCTGTCAATCTGTCAACTTCTCTGTAACTTAATTCCAAAATGAACGGGGTTGGACTATCTTTACCCATCGAAGACTTGCTACTTCTTTTTCCATGAACATCTTGTTACAATGACATTTCTTTATGGCAATGTGGTTTTTGTAACTTTCAAGAGCAATTTCCCAGCTTTAAACCCATTGTTTGAAAGAGTGGGCTCACAATCCTCACTTAGGAAGAAATATTCTGCCAAGATTACAGAAAACTTTATTAGCCGACACACAGAACTTTAGTAAGAGACAATACCTCCTTATATTAAATTCAGACTCAGATACTAATTGCGCGCGCACGCTCACAGGCACGTACATGTTTGTATTCTTCCCTCTTTTGACCAGTTCAGAGTGAGGTTCAAGTGTCACTCACACCCCCTCCCAAATGCTTGGGGTAGACATGCCCTTAACTCACTGACACAAGCCCCTCAGTTACTTTTAACCTGGTCTAGCCCATGTGCTAAGTTGGTTTACCAGGGTATAGCTGTTGTGCATGCTACAGCTTCTTGGATCTGAGTGAGAACTGAGTGAAGGTGGACACCAAAGGTGGATGAGCAACCTTGAAAAGAGCTCAGCAAGCCCTTGCACCAAAAGTACTAATCTTCCCTTAATACCCCATACACCTGTGAAGACTGCCCCCCCCACCTCCACCCCCAGCAGAACGGGCAGATGAGAACAATTTCTTCCAACAGCAGTGAAGGTAGCTGAAGTAAGTGCTGTAGAGTGCTTAGAGTTTTGTCAGGCATCAAAGACACCAAGGTCATCCACTGCATCCTAAACTGAGGACCGGACTTTTGTCTTACCTCTGGACTTTGATGACTCATGAAGAGAGAATGAGGCTAAGACTTTATGCAACTCTTGCTTCACTTATATCCAATTCATGTGTAAATCAAGACATCACCCTGTGATGTCATTGATCCTCTTCAAAAATGAAGGATGAACAATGATTAGTATCCCTAGGGATTAGCGTAGAGCTTAGAACATAGTAAGCACTTAATGAATGTTTTCTCCTTCGTTCCTCCTTCCTTTCTTTCCTTTTTCCCTCTCTCCCTTCCCATATGCCTTCCTTTCTTCCTTCTATCTATCCATCTATGCAATTTGATGATGCAGTGAAAATACTGCTAGATTTGGAACTTCAAGACAAAGAGGGTTCAAGTCCTGATTCTTCTACTTATTACTTATGTGATCCTGGATTACTTAACCCTTTATGCTTCAATTTCCTCATATGTAAAATGAGAGAGATTATACTAGATGACTGCCCTTCTAGGTCCAAATATATGATCCTATTTGTTGTGATTATTTCAATGTACAAGGCATCATGCTTAGCATTAAAAGAGAAGAAGGAACCCAGTTTCTTTTCTCTTTATTTGCTAGGGAGCCATTAAAGATATTTGAGCAGAGGAGTAATATGACCAGATTTAGGTGAATATGATAAGGGTAAAGAAGGGGTCATGACAAAGTATTACAAAAAATAAAGAAATGTTAAGCTTCAGGAGATCAAGAAAAGCTTTATGGGGAAGGTGGCATCTCAGTCAGTCAATAAACATTTATCAAGCACCTATTATGTGCCAGGCACTGGGCTAAGACAATCCTGGCTCCCAAGAAGCTTGAAGTCTAATTCAGGAGACTACATACAAACAGCTATGTACAAACAAGATATATATGTGTGTATACACACATACGATAAATTGGAAATAATTAACAAAGGGAAGGCCCTAGCATTAGGTGTGGGGGGGGGGGGGGTCAGGAAAGACTTCTTATAGAAGGTAAGATTTTAGCCGGGACTTTCAGGAAGCAAGTAAAGACAGGAAGGGGAGAGAAAAGGGAATCTGAACTGGACCTTCAAAAGAAGAAGAGTATTTTAACAGGTAGAGAGGCAGAGGTAGGGCTCTTAAAGCATAGAACTAGCTTTGTGCAAGAATGCCCTGTGATGGAAAAGAGCACTTTCTTTAAAAAAGCCTTTGGTTCAAATCCGACTTTCTTAATTCTGTGAATCATTTCACATTTCATTTCAAAGCAGGACATAGAACAAGGAAGAAGCAAAATTTTCCAGTTTTGAGTTTCATTGACCTCTGTTAAGGAACAGATTTTAAATGAAATTAGCCAGAGACAGCAAAGTTTTTGATCCTGTCTTTCTCTAAGACCAACTCCTTGGTGCCCAGACTTAACTCTGAAAACCCTGGTTTCATGTTTCCAATGAGAAAGAAGAAGATATTGTCCAGCCAAGCATTTATGTTGATTATAAATCCTGGTGATTTGTCACTGGCTAAAGGAAGGCCTTCTGAAGATGTCAGTCATTTCTTGATATAGTGCCATGTGATTCTGGCTTGTGATTTAGACATTTGGTAAAATACCTCAAGACTGTCCCACCAAGAGAAGGGAATAAATGAATTACCATATAGAAAGCATAAAACTGCTTGAAATCATGAATGACTTTTGTACATCTATGCGGTTAAAATTGGATTGACATTTCTAAACATAGTAATCCTTTGGAATCTTGAAAGGGATAAAGAGATTTTTTAAAAAAAGATGAGGCTGCAGAGAATGCTTTTTCCCATAAAGTATATAGGCCCTTAGGCAGCGGAAGAAAAACTGAGGTTGGATATCAGAGAATTTCCTAATACTGAGTTTAATTTTACTACTCATGCCTGGAGAGTAGATTCATATACAGGATCAAAAGAAAGCTTTAAAAATGTTTTCTGTGGAGGTATAAGTAGTTATTTCTTTTTTTATTTCCTCCTATTCTTCTTCTTTCCCTTATGTTTCTTCGCCTCCTCTTCTTCTTCTCCTTTCCCTTTCTATCCTCAAATCTCTCTCCTTCCCCCTCCTTCTCCCTCCTTTTACCTATGTGACTTTGGACAAATTATTTAATCTTTCTGGGTCTGTTTCCTCAAATATAAAATGAAGGAGTTGGACTGGATGACCTCCAAGGTCTCTTCCAACTCTCAATCTATGACCGTATGCCATATTTGAATTCAGATCAATGGCAGCTAGGTGGCCCAGTGGACAGAATGCTGGACTAGAAGTCAGGAAGACCTGAGTACAAATCCTGCCTCAGACACTTACTAGCCATAGGACCCTGGGCAAATCACTTAACCACTCTCTGCTTCAGTTTCCTCATCTGTAAAATGGGAAACATTAGCATGTCAACCTCCTAAGACTATAGCGAAGATCAAATGAAGTAATATTTATAAAGCACTTTGCCAACCTTAAGGCTCAATATAAATGTTTGCTATTATTATTATCCTGTGACTCCACATTCAATTCTCCAAATTCAGCACCCCTTCCACCAGACCAGGATGAGATAATGAAATGAAGTAATGTATGTTAAGTACTTTGTAAGCATTAAATCACCATGTAAACGAGTGCTATTACTCTTTAAGGAAGTGTAGTGATTGTGGTAGCTGGCAATTGCATAGACGGTTCACTCTGAGTCAAGGATTCTCTTGATGCAGTTGAGACTAGATAGCAATTAATAAGCAATTAATAGCAATAATATTTTGCCATTTATATGTTATTTGACCATTCAAAGAACTTTAATATCAGGTCTTTGGCCTTCACAATAAGCCTACAAGGTAGACAAAGACATAATCTAACTTTACATCCCCATTGGGCCTTTGATACCTCCAGGTCTTGAAGGTGATCCCAGGAGCAATCAAAAAAGGAATGGTCAATGTAAGTTGTATCACATTGTATCTGCAAAATATCAACCATATTACCTATTGCTTACCTCACAGAGTTGTCAGTCAGACAAATAGCACTTATTAAGTGCCAGTTATGTGCCATATGTTGTGATAAGCTCTGGGAATTACAAAGAAAGGCCAGAAAAGAGGGCCTATTCTAAGGAAGAGAAATCACAGAAATAACTGTACAACAACATGAAAAAGACAAGATAAATTAGGAATAACCCCAGAGAAAACGCACTAAGATGAAGAAGGACTGGGAAAGATTTCTTGAAGTTAAGTTTGACTTAGCTGAATCTTGAAGGAGGTCAATAGCCAGGAGACAGAGATGAGGGTTGTGAGGATTCAATTCAATTCCATAAACATTTATTAAATGCCTACTATGTTCCAGACACTGTGCTAAGTGCTGGATATACAAATAAGAGAAAGAGACAGCCCCTGCCCTCAAGGAGTTTGCGGTCTAATGCAGGAAGACAACACACAAAAGGTAGTTAGAAAGCAAGGGGGCAGAGGGATGGGAAAGAGGTAATGTGTTGTTTCATGGAGCTGAAGCCAAGTAGACCAGCTGATGGAAAATAAGGTAGGGTTAAATGAGATAATATGAATAATAGACTTTCTAAACCTTAAAGCACTATCTGTGTAACCTTTGGCAAATAATACTAATAGCTAGTACTTACATAAGCTTTAGTGATTGCAAAGAACTTTATATATATTATCTCATTTAGTCCTAACTGGTTGTTGTCCTTTATTCTCGAAGAGGACCAAAATGACATCACTATGTTGGGGTCAAGGCAGCTCATCAGACCAAAACAAGCTCGGAAGTCTCTACCCCAGGGTGGGCACAAATAGTCCAAATGAATGTTTGAAGTGGAAATGTCTCTAAATTTGCACATCCCATGTTTCTTTTGAGCTACCACAATTCTGCTTTGCTCATAGGGCACAGTGCTTTCGTTGATGCCGACACACCATGCTTGGCAATCCTGTATCAGTGTCTCTCATATCTCACAATCAATTCCAAAGTTCTTTAGAGAGACCTTGAGAGTGTCCTTGTATCACTTCTTCTGACCTCCATATGAGCACTTGCCTTGCATGACTTCTCCATAAAATACTCTTTTAGACAAATGCACGTTAGGTATTTGAACAATGTGGCCAGCCCATTGAAGTTTCATTTTCTGCAGTAGAGTTTGAATGCTTTGCAGTTCAGCTCAAGAAAGGACATTAGTGTCCAGTACCTTGTCGTGCCAGGTGATCTTCAGAATCTTCCTAAGACAATTCAAATGGAAGTGATTCAGTTTTCTGGTATATTGAATGCAGGTTTCACAGACGTACAACAATGAGGTCAGCACAACAGCTCTGTGGACCTTTAGTTTGGTAGGCAATCTAATAACTCTTCTCTCCCACTTTCCTTTGCAGTCACCCAAACACTGAGCTAGCTCTGGTAATGCATGCATCAGCCACATCATCTCTGTGTACATTATACTGCCAAGATAAGTGAACTTATCCACAGTATTTGAAATTTCTCCATTTGCTGTAACTGATGGCTCCACATATGGATGGTGTGGTGCTGGCTGGTGGAGAACCTATATTTTCTTGGGGCTAAATGTTAGGCCAAAATTACACAAGCAACAGAGAATAGATCTATACTCTTTTGCATCTCAGCCTCAGAGGCTGCACCAAGCATACAACCATCTGTGAACAAAAAAATCACACACCAATTCTCCCTCCACTTTAGTTTTGGCTTGTAGCATCTACAAGTTAAATAATTTACCATCAGTGTAGTAGCTAACCTTGATGCTGTTTTTGTCCTTGTTGAAGGATGCTGAAGACATCATGCTAAAAAGTGTGGGAGTAAGCACACAAGTCTTGCTTCACTCTTTTGGTGACTGGGAAAGCACAAGAGCGTTGTCCATCATCCAGGACCCACACAAGCATGCCATCATGAAACTGACATACGATGCTGGTGAACTTTTCCAGGCAACCAAATTTTGCCATGGTTTTCCACAAGCCCTCATTACCAATAGTATCAAAGGCCTTGGTCAAATGGATGAATGTTGTGTACAAAGTTCTATTCTGCTCCTGGCATTTCTTCTGGAGTTGTTGGGCAGCAAACCATCTCAACCATTCTTCCCCTTTCTGAAGTGACAGTGGCTTTCAGGTAGATGAGCATCTTCCAGGTGAAGGGTCAGCCTATTAAGGAGGACTCTGACAAGAATCTTGTCATCAGTGACTAAGAGGAAGACCCCCCCCCCATGATTGTTGAAGGACAACCTATTTCCTTTTCCTTTAGAGAGGTGGACAATGAAGGCACCCTTGAACCCCTGGGAGAAACCTCCTCTTGCCATGTAACTTGGAAGATTTCAGTCAGCTTTTTGATGAGCAGTGGACCCCCGTCTTGTAAATCTCAGCTGGAATAGAATTAGTACCAGACACTTTGCCACACTAAAAGAGCTTAATGCTATTCAAAACCTCTTCTTTAGTTGGAAATTCAGCTAAGGAGGGATTGACTTCAACCTAAGGTATACAGTCAATGACTTCAGCATTGATTGATGATGGTCTGTTGAGAACTCTATGGAAGTGTTCAGTCCATCTCTCCAGAACTATGTCCTTATCACTAATCAATGTGGCTCCATCAGCACTAAGTAGTTGAGATAGCCTTCAGGGCATCATAAAAGTGCTTCCAATTGTTGCTATCAGTGTAAAACTCAATTTCATCTGCTTTCTTACAGAGCCAAAAAGCCTGCATTTCTCTAAGCTTCACTTGCATTTCACTTTTGATGGAGTTTAAACACTGCCTTTTTAGAGATGGATGAAGTATCTTGTGGATACCTCAGGAAAATTCCACGGAATTCTTATTTTTTCATTTAGCAGCTTCTGAATTTCCCCGTCATTTTCATCAAACCAATCTTGATGTTTATGAGTGTTCTGGCCCAGATGAGTAAAGGTGATGCTGTGTACCAAATCTCTGAAAACTGCCCACTCCTTTTCTGCTCCATTGTTGCCAACCATCTGTTGGCTCAGCTTTCCCTCCAAGTAAACAATGACTTGTTTATGCTTGGAGCAGCACTCTAATCTGTTGACATTAAGTCTTCTGGTAGTTGCCTTGCCTTGGCACTGCCACTTTTGTTGAATGTGAATATTTAGGTTGGAGAGGATAAGTCTATGATCTGTCTAGCACTCTGTATCACACATCACATTCATCAGTCTCACATTCCGTCTCTTCACCTTATAATGAAATAGTCTATTAAATGCCAGTGTTAGCTGTGAGAATGTATCCACTGAGTTTTATTAAGTAAACAGTTTTATTAAGTAAACAGAAAACAGTGTTGGTGATGAAATACACAGGTCTTCAGTAGTAAGTGATCACTGCTGTTGCTGTTTCTGACTCCATTTTCTCCCGAGGATTCCTTGCTATATCTGTGCCTACTCTGGTGCTAAAGTCACCCAGAATTATAAGCTTGTTCTCTTTTGGCACATCAGTGATTAGGGTCTCCAGGTCTTCATGAAATTTTTCTTTGACCTCATCAGGGTTTGTCATGGTGGGAGCATAGGAACTGATGAAGGTGGCAGGAAATTGCATTGTCATGAACCTGTTGTTCAGTCCTTCTGGGAGGCATACAAACTTGTTGACTAAACTGGTTTTGATTGCAAAAACCTATGCCAACTTCACAGCATTCCCCATAGTTGTGGCCATTCCAGAAAAATGTGTATCCAGCTCTGATTTTGGTAAGCTAGCCTTCATTTGCCAGCCTTGTTTCACTCAGGGCTGCTATTTAAACATGATACTTGCTGAGTTCTCTTTCAACAAGAGCTGTTCATTGTTCAGGTCTACTGGATTTCCTATTATCCATAAGCACATGCACATTCCATGTACCTATGTTGAGTGGAATAATTTTTGCAGAAGGTTTTGTACATTTTTTATGTGTTTCAATCACAGGGTAGGATCCCTACCTGCCACAGTAAGCAGGTCAGGGTTGGGTGAAGCAGACAATTTTTAGGGTACCTTTTCTAGCCCCTTCCTCATGCTAGGAGGTGAGTAACATGGTCCTTAAAAAAAGCTGCTCAGACACCCAGGGGGATGCTGAATCCCACTGCTGCTTCAGTTCAGTGAGATGATGACCTTATGGTCTGGGCCACCTGTGTACAGGGTTGTGACTACAGCTCCCAGTTTATCCACATCTGCTGCTTCATCACTTGTCTATTGCCACAGGACTTTGAGGTCAGTAAAAATGGTAAAATGGTCCACGGGTATGGGTGATGTCTTTTGATTCCTGCATAAATAAATGAGGCAGAGTTGCACAAAGTTATTAGCTTCTCTCTCTCCTCCAGGAGTCCAGTGGCAAGACAAAAATCAACATGACTGGGGATAGCTCTGGATGCAGTGGATGACCTTGGCATCTTTGATGTCTAACCAAACTCTAAGCACTCCATAGAGCTTGCTTCAGCCACCTTCATGACTATTGTTCTCATTTGCCCATTCTGCCAGGGAAATTCTTCGCATGCTTGGGGTAGACACCCCCCTAACTCACCGATGGGTTTGAGACCCCTTGGTTACCTTTAACCTGGGTTAGCTGGTCTGCTGAAACAGTTTACTAGGATGTGGCTGCTGCTTATACCACAACTTTTTGGAACCACAGGTGAGAGTGGGGTGAATCAGGTGGACACCAAAGGTGGAAAGCAGCCCTGAAAAGGACTCAGCAGCCCTTGCACCAGAGGTACTAGTCTTCCTTGAAAACCCCTTATGACCCTTTTTGGTCCTCACAACAACCCTGTGAAGTAGAGTTTGGCAGATGGCAGAAGCTGAGACCAAGAGAGAAGTAAAATGACTTGCTCAGAGTCACATAGCTAGTGACTAAAGCAGGGTTTGAACTCAGCCCTTCCTGACTCCAAGTTTTGGGTTTCAATTTCTTTATTTCAAAATGAAAGAATTAGACCAGATGACTCCTGATGTTTCTTTAACTTCTAAATTTATGATCCTAAGATCCTATGGAAATTGAGTAGGATTAGGGTGTTTTTTATTCTGTAATCTGGCAAGGTATATTATTGTATTCTTTGGATCCAGAGGTATGTGGTGAAACAAAATGAGATATCCTCTGTCCTTGATTGCAATTTGGACTTTTTGTCCTTGATTCACTTTCAGGTGAAAATGGGATTGGGGATGGACCTGTGATTTCATGAGCAGCTCTCATGGAGGAAGATTCTTTTTTTCATGCAGATCAGTACTTTCTCTGTAACTTAGAGTCTGAGTTCTGTGGGGACACTGAAAAATGAAGAGATTTGTCCAGGGTCACAGAACCAATGTATGTTACAAGTAGGACTAAACCCATGTCTTACTGACCTTGAGGCCACTGTCTATTTATTCACTATGCCAAACTTCCTTTTATGGTTGAAGATGAAAATGTACTTTAGAGGCAGAGGCAGAAATTATATACTCAACAAGTTTAAAATAAACACACACACACAGTAATTTTATAAAACCACCTAAAATCTAACTCTACTTGCAAGACAACCTTTGGGACCCTATTGACCCTATTGGGTCCCACAAAATAAAATTTGGAAAATCCCAGCTAAGGCAGTTTTGTAGATATCTCCCAGTAGTAGGCTTATAGTAGTTATCCTTTTGATGAGTGTTTCCCAAACTGATATGGGAACAGTTAGAAGCATTCCAGGAATAGTTCTAAAGGGATCATGAAAACTGCAAAATATGGACATTTAGTAGTAAAGATGGTGAATAATAGGCAAAGTCAACCCTAGGCAAAATTGTGGAACAGACAAAACTTTGCTTAGGTATGGGGGGGGCGGGGAAGAGGATGATAGTCAAAATTTGTCTATCTTACCTCTTGTCTTGAATCACAGCTCCTTTGCTTCATCCAGGTCTTTTTACTTTCCTAGCTCTTACCTTATGTAGTGAATACGTTTTCTAGTCTTACTCATTCAGAACCAGGCCAGTTACATCTCCACCTAAGAGATATGGGGCACCCACAAGCTTCTCTAATGCCGTTGGATGGATTCTCCATTCTGGTGTGGTTCGCCCAACTGTTAGCCAACAGTGACTCATAACCCAGCTCCATTTAACCAAGATCAATTAGCTTTTATAATTTTATTAATTTCTAAGTTGCAGCAAGAACAAAAGTACAAACATTTCCCTCAATATCTTGTGGGGGCATACTCTCACCCTATTCTACTTAGGAGTAGTATTACATCAGACTTAACAGTTTCTCCTTAGAATCGGTCTCACCAAATTCACATGGATGAGTCCTCATCTCAGCTACAGCGGGGCTATCTGCAAAACCTGAAGTAGACTCAATTCCCAGATTTCTGGACTCCTGGACCCCTGGATGGCTCACTTGACTTATCTTTGGAAACTTGCCAAGTCACAGCCTTCCATTTCCTTTACCTAAATAAAAAGTACAAATACCATGGCAGGTAGAATGACGGGTTGATATTTTGTGGAAAGGGACACTACTCTACTCATAAGACCTGTCATGTTTTCATTCTACATCAGCACAACAGATAAACCTTTTCACCTAGGTTCAGTAGGGGCTATAAGAGCCAAATTTGTCTTTTTTTCTCTTCTATCCCTGCATCTCCTCTACTTCATCCACATCTTCCTTCTCGCTTGCCCTATTCATCATCCTGCCCTCTCCTTGTAGCTTTCAGTCTAAATCAGTGAATCCCAGTCTGTGCACCCAGGACACTTGTGGGAGTTGGAATTTTGCAAGGTGTCTACACCAAATAAACATTACACTTCCAATTTTTGAAGGTTACCAGGTAGCATCAGCCATCTTATTAAATGACTCAGTGTCATAAACAATCATGCCATTTGTAAAGAGATGATTTTTCACATGTATCAATATTTTTCAAATGTATATAGATGTCATTTTGCTTAGTACAATGCCAATTTGTTTAAAGTTATAACAATTTACAGTGGCTTTTTGTCATAATATATTAGCTCAATTAATGGATTTTAATAGAATAACTAGTATCATGTGGAAGTCTATGAGATTTTATTTTGACCTTAACAAAAGTTCTCATACTGGAATTATCCTAATCTAGTGAGCATGAAGTGATTTTATCTCCTGGAGACTCCTATGAAGCAACTCATTTCTAATCTTTGAAGGTCTATAAGGATCCTTACTCCAGTCTTTGCTAGCTTTGTAATATGTGGGCAGATGATTGAGCCTCTCTAAGCCCCACTTTCTTTACTTAAAATTAAATTAATTTCAATAAGCCTTCATTATTGGACTTATGTGAAAGATGCTGGGGGATATAAAGACAAAACAAAAGCAGTCTATGCCCTCAAGGAGCTCACATCCTACTATTGGTGATGACAGTGGTGGTAGTAGGAAATAATATTCATGCACATAATTAATAATAATAATAATAGCTAGCATTTATATAGGACCTACTATGTGCCAGGTACTGTGCTAAGCACATTTGTAAGTGCTTTACAAATATTTACATTTGTAAATCATTATATCTGTAATTTCTAAGTGCCTTACAAATACTATTTTACTTGATCCTCACCACAACCCTGGGAGGAAGGTGCTAATTTTATCCCCATTTTATGGATGACAGATCTAAGGCAAACAGAGGGTAAGTGATTCTCCAGGATTACCTGAGTTCAAGTCTTCCTAACTCCAGGCTCAGCACTTTTATCCACTGTGCCATCTAGTTGTCTCTAATTAAATATAAAACAATCTGAGCTGGGAGAATTGCCTCTAGAAGTAATCACCAAAGGCTTTGCTTAGGAGGAGCACCTGAGGTGAGTCTTGAAACAGCTAAAACCTTAAGAGGCAGAGAAGAGGAGGGAGGGCATTCCATACACATGAGACCTTTGCAAAGGCAAAGAGATATTAGATGGAATGCTGGATGTGGGGAACAATAAATGGATCCATTTGATTGGGACATAAAGAGCATCAAGGTGAAGAAATGAAAGATATCTGAAAAGACAGTCTGTAGCCAACTACAAATAGTTTTAAATGCCAAGATAAGGAGTTTGGTTTCTATGATATCCTTGAGGCAATAGGGAGCCACTAAAGAATCCTGAGTAGGAGACTGGGGCCTTACCTGTGCTTTATTATTCCCATTTATAAAATGAGTATTATAATACATTAATGGGAATAAATAATTACATGCTAAGTAGATAAAAGAGCTAAAAAGCAAATGGTTGCAAGATCTGAGGGAGAAGGTCATTAGTGGCCAAGGTAGATTAGGGAAGGCTTTATTGAGGAAGTATTTAGTTGGGTGTTAAAAGACAGGCAAGAGTTCTGTCCTGTCTCCTTCCAAAGAGCGAAATGGAAAATGTTCAGCAAATAAGGACTATCAGGAGCAAAGGCATGTGGCTAAGGTAAATGATCAGAAGTAGTTCAGGTTGGCTGGACTATAGAACACATGAAAAGAAGCAGGATAAAATAAGATTGGAAAGACAGGATGATGCCAGATTATGGAAGACATTGCTTGCCAGACCAAATGATTTACACTTTGCTTGGTAAATGATAAACTGAAAAGTTTTCAGCAGAGGAGAGACATTGCCAGATCTGGGATTAAGGAAAGGGGTGGTCTATGGTAACTGCCAGCTCTATATCCTATGAAAATTAGTCTGGCAACAATATGAAGGCTGGAATAGGAGGGAAAGAAAATGAAGGAGAGAAGGCCTGAAGGAAGGCTATTGCAGTGTGCAGGAAATTGATAAAAAGGTCTTCCTATACTGGGGCAGTGGCAGGAGGAATAGAGGTAAGAAGAGAGATCTGAGAGATATTGGGGAAAATGAACTATGAGATCTTTTTTTGTTCCCTTTAAAAAATTATAGAGTGTCACATGGGGCATGGGACATCAGCAAGAGTTCCAAAATTTGAAAGATCCAAAATTTAAAATATTGGAACCCTTGGAGTAGGTAATTCTGTTTTCATTTCCCCCCATGGAATTTACATTACTTTTAGATGCTCACTGAATAACATGTTAGAACCAAGTAAGCCACTAGGGGGCTCCACACTACCCTGAAACAGACCATTTCAGAAATTTGGAAAAAAATGAGTATCAAGATTAGAATTCAAATAAAATAGATTTACTAGTCAAAACTCTAAATTTGCTCTATTTCAACTGAATGAAATTGTCCAGTAGCTTACTTAAATAGATTTTTTTCATATGTAAAATATATAATATTGAGGCAATATATAGAGAGCTGGCCTCATAGCCATGAATATCCAAATTCAAATTCTGCCTCTGAAACTTGCTGGCTATGGAAGGCCAGGCAAATCACTTAATCACTAGGGACAATTTTCTAAGAACTATAAGTTTCATAGAGGTATTGATCTGCTTTGGTATAGGAAGTTTCTTCACTCAGAAGTTTCCCATAGTAATTAAATCACTGGTTTATTCCTTGTCCTATGTCATATGACTCCTATAAAGATCTACTGAAATGCTTTATTGGGCATAGAAGTGACTCTGGGTTCTCAAACGCTATGTCAGTGGAATACAAACACTAACAGGTTGGACCAGGTGGCAAAAGCTTGAAGTATGGCTCTGTCCAAAGATTGGTCTGGCCCCCGAGAAAGATGACCACAAGGGGATCAATATTTTTGGCCATAGCCATTCTCAAAGGCACTGAAGGGGTCATTTGTTTGGTAGCAAAGGAATACTTATTGCTATGAAATCATATTTTGAGTAATATATGACTTTCACTGAGTGCTAAATATCCTAAATGCTTTAGAAGACTATCTTTGGCAGTTGCTATGGTGGGAAAAATTCATCATCACATCTTGCATGTGACTAGGCTGAACCTTGGATAGCAGACATTGAGCTTATTGTTAGATGAATACTCAATGACTTTCCATCTAGAAAGGACCTGTTAGAGCCTGTCCTCTGCTTGCATGGCAAGATACATAGATAACCCAGAATCATTACATCATGATGAGGCATAGGAGTAGGACTTGAATGGCATGGGATTATATAGTCATAGATTTTACACTAGAAGGAATCTCAGAGGTCAGGGGTTCTAGTCCAGATGTTCTTAACCTGGAGTCTGTGAACTTGTTTTTAAAGAATATTTTGAGAAATTGATTTCAATATAATTGGTTACTTTTGTAATCTTATCTATTTCACTTTTTGTATTTAAAAACCTGAGAAGAGGTCCACATATGGGCTTCACCAGATTGCCAAGATCTAGTCCATCCTTCTCTTTGTACTGATGAAGAAACTTATTCCCAGGGAGGTTAAATGATTTATTCAAGGTCATACAAATACTAAATTTCAGGTGTGGGATTCAGACCAAGTCCTCAGATTCCAGAGTCAATGCTCTTTTCGCCATACCACCATTCATGCATCTCATGAAAACTTGACAACTTGTACAGGAAGAAAACAAAACAGAAAACAGGACTGAATCCTCTGAGCTTGGGCTGTCTTAGCAGCAAAGATGAGTCTGCTATGGCTGATGACATTTTCTACTTAGACAATACTCATTTCCCAAAGGATCCCTACATTACAATTTAATAGCAAGATCCTGGTAACAGGCCAGCATGTACATCTGGTCTCATCTGTAAGTGGACTATAAAACAGTAAAATGGAGGGAAAACAAGGGGGAAAAAATCTTACCCTGGAAGTTTTATTTTATTTTACTTTTTTAAGAATCAATTGTGGAAAGTGGAGTTTAGAGAAAAACATTTGTCTCTTGTAACATTTAGATTGTTCTATTTCCTCATTCAAACATAAGTGTATGATGCAAGAAAAAATATTCAGATGGAATAAAACTTTGCATATGGTTCTTGGCAGAGAGTCTTAATGATTAATATGCATCTGTTTGAATCAATATTTGACTAAACTACCCTTCAGGAATGTGTTTCACTGCCTTCAACAGCTTCCTTCCCCCTCCCTAAACTGATCCATTCAATCAATGGTCATTAAAACCTACAAGGAATGTTGTTGCTCATCCTTTCACATGCAGCATTGTCCACCCTGTACCCTACTATTTCTAGGCAAACAAGTAATCTGAAACTGTAGTGTATGTACGGGGTACCTATACGCCCCTTTTCAGAATAGTGGTTTAAAAAAATCACAATGGAAGGAAATGTTAAATTTCAGTTAGACTTTAGTGAAAATAATGATATATTTTTTTTTCCATCCAGGTTTAGACTCTCTGAAATCTATGGGTTTTGTAGATCCATTGAGGGGTCTGTGGACCACAAGTTAAGAACCCCTGTGTTTGGCTAAAGTCTTAATCAATAGATGGGGAGCCAGTGAAATGAGCTCAATTTCGAACAAAGTTTTACTGCTCCCCTTCTCCTCCTAACTGTCCTAGTAAGGCAACTGCTAGGTGGGATGGCATTGGACTCAGGAAACACTTGAGTTTGATTCCTCATGTCTGTCTATGTCAGTTAGTGAGTTAATAAATGTTTATTAATGCCTATTATGTAATAGGTACTGTGCTAAGCTCTGAAGATATGAAGGCAAAAACAAACAATCCCTGCTTGCAGAGAGCTGATAGTCTAATGAGGGAGATAACATGCAAGCAATTACATATAAACAAGATATAGATAGGATAAATTGGAGATAAGCAGCTGAGGGAAGACACTAGTGCTTAAGAGGGATTAGGAGAGACTAGTCAGAGAAGGTGAGATTTTAGCTGGGCCTTGAAGGAAGCCAGGAGGCCAGGGTGAGGAGTACTTGGAATGCTCTCTCTCCTCACCTCTGCCTCCTGCTTTTAAGGAAGATCAATTTGACTGCTGAAGGCAGGATGGACTGGAGTGAGAAGAGTCGTGGGACAGGTTGATTCACCACCAGACTATTGCAATACTCTAGGCACAAGGTGATAGAAGACTACACCAAGCTACTAGCAGTATTTGGGGAGAGAAGGAACATATGTGAGAACTGGGGACTGGGGATAGCCAGAATAACTAAAGGAGACAAAGCCATAGTATTTGACTAAAATGTACATTGGCCATTTACAAGCTCCATAGTGACCACAACTCTATTGCTGAAGTCAAAGGAAGTAGAAAATGTCAGACGTACATGAAGCCAATTTTTCCACTTTGATAGAAAGACTGATTAAAATCAGTTCTTGGCCATCTGTTAAAGGAAGCAAGTGATAATTCATGCAAACCCCAAATATTTGTGTTTAATTTTGGAATGCACTATATGATTGGGGTAGGGGAAGAATAGCTGTTAAACACCCTAAATGTTTTTTAGACTGATAATTAAAATTACAGTAAACAACTTGCATGAAATAATGAAGGTGAAATGAGTAGAACCAAGAGAACATTGTATATAGCAACAGCAATATTGTTCAAAGAACAACTGTTAAAGACTAAGTTATTTTGATTATTATAAATACTCAAATCAACTACAAAGAACCTATGAAGGAAGATGCTATCTACCTCCAGAGAAAGAACTGAAAAATAAAAGTATGTATAGTATGGTTTACATATATATATGTATACACATACATACAAACATACGTACATCTGTGTCAAATGTTGGACTTCTTTAGTTTGGGGGGAGGGCAGGGAAGGAGAAAAAATGGTGTACAACAGAGAACAAAAAAATGCAGAAGGAAGCACAGAAAAGGAGGGTAGTTTTGAAAACAATGTGTAGTATTTATTATATGGTTTTTCAAAAAAAGTAAATGGTGTGAAATGGTGATTCATGGTTTCATATTGAATCCTCTTTTTGTGTTGTGCTATGTACATGGAAATGCTTTTTTTTCTTTTTTGTATTTCAATTTAAAATGAATAAAAATTAAAAAAAAATAACTGTACTAACAATAATAACTAATGGTGGTGAGGATGAGCTAAGAAGCAGGTATCCCAAAATCATGATTGGTAATAGGGGAAATCTACTCTGGGATTAAAAATTGTTTCTAAATAAAGTCCTACTGAAAGCCATCTTCTCCATGATCCCCACAGTAAACAAATACCTTCTTCATCAGAGCTCATATAGCACCTTTGTTGGTAACTCTGTAATATATACCCCATGTAATAGTTTGTGTTATACCCATATATAAACTTCCTTGAGGGTAAGGACCCTATTATATTTAAAATCTCTCATAGAATCTAAAACAATGATCTTGTACATAGTAGGTGGTTTGTAAATGTTAATTGCAACTCCTGTGGTTATCCTATTCACAAATTATTTGCTAAAGGTTAAAAGATAGAAAGAATTGAAGAGCTACCAACAGTAGCTACCCATCAAATTTGAATTTCTTTTTAAAATGTCTTGTTGATACTTTAAATTTTTTATATTACTATCATTTCTGAAAACAGCCTACCTACATATATACTCCTAACTTTTATTTCAAAGAACAATAATAATCACCCTCAAGACCATAGGTTAAATTAATAGTGAGATGTGGCAAGAACAGACTCCCTCTAATTATTTAATATTTGAGGACTTAATCGAGAGGCAGATTGATACTCAATATTCAGGAAAACTTCCTAGCAATTAGAAATGTCCTAAAGTAGTGGACTCCCTATTACTAAAGGTCTCCGTCAAAGGTTGGATGATCATCTGTCAGCGATATTGCAGAAGAGAATTCCATTGAAATAAGGAATTCTATTTCAAGTATCAGTTGGACTGTGTGATCTCTAAGGCCTTTCCAACTCTGGGCTTCCATGAGCTTAGACCACTTCTTTATGGTTTCCTTGAAGTTGGGCTGTTGATTGGTTTTCATGTATGACTTCAGGCTTCCTTCACCTTTTGCCCCAGCCTCTACCTCCTGTCTGGTGTTCAAGTCCTTCTTCTCCTCCTCTTCCTCTCCTCCCCTTTCTCCACCTTTTGATTGGTGACAGTTCTTCATATCTAGCCCAGATGTGACCTATCATGTATTTCATTAGCAAGCCTACCCCTCTGCATTCCCAGTCCCCTTCACCTCTAGCTCTAGAAACAGAAGCAAATCAACACTGCAGTTCCTAGAAAGGATGACTCATTCGATTGCCCTATAGCACTTGCTCAACAGTCCTGTGACTTCCTAGACCAAAATACCTCCCCCTGACCACCACTTATGTTGTCTTCTCTAGATTGAATTCTCTTTTTGCCAGTTACTTATGAGATTGCCTAGGGCAGTTTAGGAAATGCCAGCTGGGGGGAAACCTAAAACTCTCCTGGGAAAGACATAATGTTGCAAGGCCTCAGTGAAATGTCTTGCCTCTCTTTGTCATCTACATCTGCACCGATAAGAATAGATTTTGCAAGAGCCAAGGGAATGATTCACCATCGGCATGTTCAATGGGAGAACTGGCCTTTTTGCTACTCTAGCTGGGTTCTGGAATGCTCCATGGCTTAAAGCCAGCTGTGCCTATCACTACTCAGATTGCTTGCTCTTAAGGGATGGGGTTTTGTGCTGTATAATACACAGGGCCAAGGGCTTTCTTGGTGCCTGACAAATGTTATTATGAATGCAACTGCAATAGTAAATTGGATTTGAACACAATTACTGTACTGTTGCACACTCTCCCCTCTGCACCCCTGAATACATGCTTCTGGTTTTAATACACATTTGGTACAATCAGTTTGGGCAGTCAAGAGAGAAAGCCCAGTTTTAACAGAGCCCAGTCTCTATTTACATAGCTCTGGGTATAAAGGGTTCATAAGTGGACACAATTATAGATATAGGCTATGGTTTAAGCACTGTATGTATAATGTATATTCATACATGTATGTTTGTATTTTGTAAACCTAGCTTTTTGATTCCTGTTTACCAAAAGGGTGCCCTGACCTAAGAACAAAGCAGATAAAACTCATCCTGTGGTAGATAATGTCTTTCTGTTTTGTCCTTGGCAGAAAAGAAAAACCTTTCCGTTTGGCATGTGACAGAGAACTTCAAAATGATAAGAGAAAGTGTTTTCCACCATTGTGGAGGCAAACCTCTTATAAACCACATGTGC
Source organism: Vombatus ursinus (assembly GCF_900497805.2). Lineage (NCBI taxonomy): Eukaryota > Metazoa > Chordata > Mammalia > Diprotodontia > Vombatidae > Vombatus > Vombatus ursinus. Next base: position 36,812,874 of record NW_020954610.1, read on the forward strand.
AGGGAAAACCCCTTATGTATTGCAAGTTTTTGATGAGAAAAAGTAATACATCATTAAATAGCATGTTTACAAATGCAGAAATCTTAGTATGGTTCATTTATTTTTCACCATTCTGAGTCAAAAAAGAGTCAAACAGTTTTGATGAGCTTACATAATGATGCTAGAGAGTAATATTTTACCTGAGTTGGATGATTCTGATAATTAAGTATATATGTGGTACAACTTCAGTTTGGAGAGTGTGTTTAATTATTATAATAATAGCTGACATTTACGTACATCTTTTAATTCAATTCAACAAATATTAAGCATCTGCTATATGCAAGACATCCTAGTAAATTCTGGGGATTAAAAAATAATTTCTGCCCTCAAAGAGCTTACATTCTACTGGAAAGCAGTGGGATATAGTATGTACACAGATAAACAGAAAGGAGAGATACAAAAAAATTTGCAGAGAGAGAAAGAGCATTAACAACTGGGGTGAGAGGAGTGGGATAAAATCAAATATTGATTTAGTATCTTATATCTGATTCCATTCTATAATTGATTTTATTCTGTAACTACTTGAGCCCTGTTTTTTGTCTTAGGGTTAGGTTCAAAAGTTCATGAGTCTAGAAGTTCAGTTTTCCCTCTCTGAGTTAGTTTAAAATTAATTTGTCTCATAAGTCACCTTGATTCAAACAAATACATTATCTCTATGCATCTTACTGCCCATGCACAATTAAGGAAGACCTATTATCTCACCAACGAGTCCTTCAAGATGCAGGTGGGCACTAGGAAGCTTATTATCTCTGCAACATTGACTGTCCTTCAAGAAAGTATGGTTATTATTGCTGTGCCACTAACTAGCCATGTAGGTGGACACCAACAATGAGCTTTACCCAGCAACAAGATAGAAGGAAGGGTGGTTGCTAACCCTGCATTCCAGACTTTTATCCAATCATATTCTTTTCCATCATCTATAATACTTTGGACCTTGTATCTAATTATATTGTTTTCCACCTGTGATGCTTCCTGTTCTTTCTTCTCTTGTACTTCCCCAAACTATATGAAGGCTAGTAAGCCCTACCTCGTGGTCTTTAGGCTGACTGAGGAACCAAGAAAACCATTTTTATTCATATTGTTAGCTTTACCAATAAATTGAATGTGCTTGAAACTTTGTGCCTCAGTTAACCTTAATTTTGATCTTGACAGGTGTTAGAAAAGACTTAATATAGTGAGCAGCAACTGAGTTGTGCTTTCAATGTAGTGAGGGATTCTATGAGATAAATTGGAATAAACAGGGCATTCTAGACTTGGTGGACCACCTGGGTAAAAGTATAGAGGCAGGAACTAACTGGTCCATCTAGCTGAAATGGAGAGTGTGTGATGAGAAGTGACATGAAACAAAACAGGTCATATAGCTCTTAATAGTTTACACAGTGATTTACATAGGCTGGCCATCAGCTCAATTCCTTCTCAACACAGTGCTGAATCTGACCTCCCCTTGACTTCTGTTTTGAGGAGAAAACTAGGGTCTGGGGATGCAGACCAGGCAACATACAACATGGATCAATGTGAGACAGGTGGTACAATTATTATTATTCCCATTTTAAAAAGAGGAAACTAAGGCTCAGTCAAAGAGATAATGACTTGATAGGGTAACACGTACTCCAATTGTACCCATTTGGGAGGAGCAGGGAAGAGGCTCAGGGAAACGCACCTGACACATTTTTGTACAGGGAAAGTTTAGAATCATGAGCAAGCAAGACATAGTCAAGAATAAGCATGTGAGTTACGGACTGATAAAGGCTGGTGGTGGGAGGCGGTTTCTGAAAAGGAAGCAGAGTAAAAGTCGGTAATAAGGTCAAGCCAACAAGCATTTATTAGGTGCCTACTTTGTGCCAGGCACTGTGCTAAGCACTGGGGTTACAAAGAAAGACAAAAGACAGTTCCTGCCCTCAAGGAGCGTATAATCAAATGGAGGAGACAACATGTAGACAACAACATACAAACAAGATATATAAAGAATAAATTGCAGGTAATCAATAAAGAGAAGACACTAGAATTAAGGGGGATCAGTCAACACTTCCTGCAGAAGGTGAGATTGTAGCTGATACTTAAAGGAAGTCAAGAAACCAATTGTGGTCGCAGAATCACAGGAATTCAAGAGTCAGAATTCAGAGCCCATCTAGCACTCAGAATGCCCTTTCCAACTTTGCTATCAAGCAATTCCAGTCTCTCCTTGAAGATGTTTGGTGAGAGTCATAGCCTCCTTGATGTCCTATTCCACTTTTGCATAGCTCTAAGTATCAGAAAGTTTTTCTTTATATACAGTCTAAAACTGTTCTAAGAGAGGGTTACCAAAGTGAAAACGTCTAGGGGACAGCTACTAAGATTCCCTACCACAGCAATTAATAGTCTATTGACTTACACAAAGAATTACCTCAATTTGATGTACTTATTTTGTCGGTGGGAACATCCATACTTTCATGTCTGACATCTTCTGGCTGGGGTTTGCCCTCTAGTTTCTTTTGAAGTCCCTCCAGGTGGGAAATTCCTGGTGCTGCTGCCCTAATCTTTCCCTATGGAAATAATCAAGTCTACATGCCACTAGACTGAAAGGGCCAAAACAATGAACCTGTCTTCTGTTTCAAATTGACTCCTTTTTCCAGTATGCAAGGTGATATTCTCACTAGAGATTTAGCATTTCTCTTAAACTTACGTTTTATGTGAAAACAAAAGAAAATGGCGGAAGGGAAGATATTTTCTCATGTGTCTTATCAAAGGAAATAAGTGACTTGATGAGAACAATTTTTTTTAACTGTAGCTATTTTTAAAAACAGTAAATTAGAAGAACATGATATCTCTTTGTTTTTCCCAGATAGGTATTGTTACATAAGGAAGTCAAGTTAGTTGAGCTCTAGAGGCAGGAAGACAGTAGTTGTCACTAAGAGATTAAGGGAATATCAATCCTTCTTCTACAGAAAACAGATAAAAAACAGAGGCTGGTATTTTATATACTGGCTTTTTTTTTTTAGGACTCTAGGAATATTTTCATTCCTAAATTGGTTTAAATTACATTATGTAATAACAATACAACAATCTATTTTATAAGTGTATGAAGATATATGAAACTAAGTTCCTGGTTAGTGTTCATCCCTATCTCTGTCCTGTTCAGAGTCTGGTCAGTGGAGGCTGGTTGTTAGGGAGGAAAAAGTCCCTGTCTACCCATGCAGAGCTGGTCATCTAGTAGTTGCAGATGGTTTTTGCTAGAGATGGAATTAGCAGTAGTACTACCCCTAAATGGTATGCAGATTATGGTTTCAGAGCTGACTATAATTTTTGAAAAGAAAGATAACTGAAGGGGTCTTTTTGATGGTGGAGTAGGCTGTAGAATTTGTTGTCCTGGAATGGCTTTCTGTGTTGGTGTTTCCTTTTGATATGAAAGCCCCTAGCAAAATTGTGGGTGCTAGGACTTGCTGCAAGCTGCTCAATGTAATGGGCATAGGAAATTCAAGGGATTTGGCAGTCACAAATTTATGACCTAGGTCAGGAACAGTTGCATCCTTGACAAGATCATCTGGTCCTTTCTTTTCTCAGATATGCCTTTAGCAAACGTAATAACTACCATTCATTTTTTGCATCTTAAACAATTATAACATTTTATTTACTATACTTACATCATATTTATAATTCATCATTCAACTAGAAAACATTAGAAAGTAATAAAGGTTTGAGGCTTATTTATACTTTCTGTGCATTGGTTCCCAAAGTGGGTGATACTGCTCCCTAGGGGCACTGAATAAATCTGGGGGGAGAAGAGGGGTGGTAGAAGTCTTGGGTGCAGTGGGGGGGCACTGAATAAAAATAAAGGGGCAATGGAAGCATAAGGAAAGAAGAAAAGCTAAGAAAATTTTGAAAAACTATTTATACATGTTTGATCTGTTGTGTAACAGAGTTAAAGTTGTAGGGATTACATTATCTTCCAAATAAACAAACAAAATGCAAGTTATAACCAATCAGTGATGAAATACACCAACAGGTCTTAACAAGCAAGTGTTGGCAGGTGAGCATGTAGTGCATTGTTGGGAAATTCAGCTTGCATTGGCAGGAATATATGCATGTAATTACTAACATGATGCAATATTGCATCATCAAAATTTCAATGTAGGAAAAAGTCCACAAATTTACAATAAATTATTAAATTTAAGATGAATCTTTTTTTAAAAGCTGTATATTTTTTGAAATTATGCAAATTTAAAACAAATTAAAGGGTTAAAGAAAGTAGATTTCCAGGTTGACTCTGAGTAATTTTTTTTTAAAGGGAGCGATAGGCCAAATAAGTTTGGAAACTTCTGGTATTGCTATTCATGGTTGGAAGAATATAATTACAGGAAAGGCTTTTTTTTCTTTTTTTAAGATTTTCCCCTTTTTAAAAGCATTTTTGACAAAACCTCACTTGACCTGGTAATGGTTTTTGTGTGTTATAGCAAAAGTTTAAACTAATGTGGAGATTAGCCAGATAATCTCAAAATTATCCAAGAAGTTCTGGTTGATGATGAATCTAACTCAAAAACCTTAGATAGCTGCAATGTTATTCTACTGCTTTCTGTGTCATTCTTTAAATCTTTAACTACCTATCTATTTATCTGAATGGGGTTCACCAAAGACCATTCCCATATCAAATGACCTTTGATTCAACCAGATAATGACATATTCAACTCAATTCAATGGAGTATTCTCTAAGCACCTGCAAAATGCAAGGAGAAGCTGGGCTAGGCACTGAGGTTACTAGGATAAAAAAAGACATAACCCTTGCTCTCAAGGAATTTACAGTCTAGTACTGGAATGCCTAGATAATATTCTCTCCACCTGTTATAAAGGGAAAAATACGCTATTCATCAGATAATCAAATGCTGCTGGTCTATCATTTTCCTTTGGCTTCCTCCCAAACTTGAGCATAAAATAAGCATTAGTAAATAATAACCTGCTGTGAAACTCCTTTGTTACTTTACAAATGTATATTTTTTTGTTTTGTTTCTGAGATGTTCATGGTTAAAGAAAACCAGTACCTTTGAAATGCATGAGCCTGTTAGGAAAATACCATTCTGAACATTTCGCAGGGATAGCATTACTCTTTCTCTATCTAAAAATAGAGACAAATTTTAATTTACATTTTAAAAAGTCTGTGCTGTTTTTCCTTAATCACAATAGTTTGATGGCTATTTTGCTCCAAGAGAAGACATGACTTAGCACATAACAGCTAACTATACTGGCTTTGTAGAAGCACTCCCCACTTATAATTTATGAATAGGGAAATCAGGAGAACAAACCTCATTGTGCATCTCCACCCCCATTGCCAACTGAGCCCTATAATTGTTCTTCAGGTGATGGCTGAGGGTAGCTGCATTTTGTGACATGTGGAATTTGTCTCTTGTCACCTTACTCAGAATCTGACATCACTGGGTGATATAATTTGATTATCCTACCACATACTTCCTTTGTATTTTCTCCCACACATATCAGATGAAAAATTTCACAAGGGGGAAAATCACTACTGAGCTAAGTAAGCCGGAGTAAATCATGGCTATAGTACCAAACTGAGAGGATCTGAATGGAAGTGGGTAACATGAAACTGAGGAGGGGGCCTAATTTTCCTTCTTTGCATTAGCACCCCTGCCAATCTTGCTGCGGCACTTATTGAATCTTTCCAGCAAAGGAAAACAAAAGGCTTTTGTCTTGCCATCTATTTTAAAGCCAATGGCTTATTTTGCATAAAAATAATAGCTCACGTTTCTATAGAACTTTAAGGCTTACAAAAACCCCTACCAAGCCTGGAAGATACATAATGCAAGTACTGTTGTCCCTATGTTGCAGAGGAGGAAGCTCAAAGTGGTTAAATGACTTGCTCAAGGTCACATGATTTCTAAGTATCATTAGAACCAGCATATGAACTCAGTTCTCATCACACAATCCTGTCTCTTCATTCTGTTTATTGAATAATATTTCTTAATTTAAAAAAAAAAAATTTTAGGCAATTGGGGTTAAGTGACTTGCTCAGGGTCACACAGCTAGTAAGTGTCAAGTGTTTGGTCTGGGGCCAGATTTGAACTCAGGTCCTCCTGACTACAGGACCAGTGCTCTATCCACTGTGCCACCTAGCTGTCCCAAACAAATTGCTTGATTTTTTTTTTTTTTTCTGGTGAGGCAATTGGAATTAAGAGACTTGCCCAGAGTCACACAGCTAGTGAGCGTTATGTGTCTGAGTCTGGATTTGAACTCAGGTTCTCCTGACTCCAGGGCCAGTGCTCTATCCACTGTGCCACCTAGCTGCCCTGTTTATTGAATAATTTAAGGGGGAAAAAAACCACAACAGTGACACAACAAAGGGAAGATTGCTTTAGGAATATTTTTGTAGTCCTGAAAAATATAAGGCAAGGTAAAAAAGTTTTATTTGTTACTGATGACAAGTAACTCAGTCTCCCAAAAGCACAAATTTTCTGTGAGCCCCTTAGTCAAAATATTGTTAGTGAGGATACTCCTCTATTGAGGCAGACCTGGTGGCAACCTATCCATCACTTATTGTCACAGAGACTTACCTGAATCTGAGAAATTGAATGACTTGTCCATGGCCACACAGCTAATTAGGAGTCAGAGGCAGGATTTGAACCCAGGTTTTTCTAGGACAAGTCCAGTGCTATCAACTTATATTACAATGTATCCCTTCTTGGAGTTTTTGAAGAACCCCCCCAAAATTTTCCCTTTCACTTAAATCTGTACATTAGAATTCATGGGAATGAAATGCACAGGGGAGGAAGAAAGAGGTTCATACAATATTTTTCATTTGTACTTTTCACAAATGTTCACAGAGAACATGAAAACTTTAAAGGCAAAGCAAATCCCTAGTGGATACATAGAGTTAACAGAAGTGGTTGTTTTCTTCTCTCCTAAGATTACTGTGTGCTAAAGGATAGGAATAAACTTGCCCTTAATCTGACATCTTAAAATAAGATATAATTCCATCTATATCACTAAAAATCACATCCCAAATGTCAGGAAACTCAAAACCTTGGTTAGTGATAATACTTAATAATGAATAGTCCTATAAATAAACTTTTGAAACAAAAAATCTGTCATCCTGAAAAATACTTACCAGTTTTCCCCTTCCTATCTCTATGTTTTTACCTAGGATATATTTCATGGCTTCATGTGTGGTAGCCTGCATAAATGAAACCTTTGTTACAGGTGATGGGGTCTAGATGTTTAGGGGTGCTGGGACCCTGAGATCACAACACATAGAGGTCTTGCCTGAAAGAATTCGACCCAAATCTTCTTTCAGCCAGAGAAAAAGTTTATTAGGGATAAATCATACAGGCCAGACTCTTAAGGAATCTGAACATTAGTGGGCATGAGGAAGTCTCAGCGTTTAAATGGGGGCGAGGATCTTAGGTACACTCAAATAATTTTGGGTGTTTGGAGGAGGGGTTGAAAGAAAGATCCTGAAGCTGGGGTGAGTTTAGGGAGAATTCTGATTGGAATGTCTGGGAGGTTGAATAGATAATAGGAATAGATAATGAAGGGAACTGGAAGGAAAAGGTTTGAATGGGTTCTGGATCTTCATTAGGTTTTCAAAGGGAGATAGGGAGAGTCAATAAGGAAAAGCCATTGAGTGGAATATAGCCTCAGGTAACCATTTGAGACCAGAGTGAGTTTAAGGGTTTTCTGGGGCCCATAGACAAATGGGACCCAAATTCTTTCTGGGGCAACGGGCAAAGGTCTCAGCTTGGGACCATACCCCATCACAGGTTTCTATTTGTCATTATAATTATCATTTACCTAGAACCTTATTCTTTTAGCTATAACCTAAACATTTTCTTTTCATAATAGAATTATGACCTGCCTATATAGAGTCTTGAACAAACTCCATCGAATTGGAGTAGGAAGGTTGGGAGTGTGGTGTCCATAGGTCAACATGTACAATCCCATGAAACTTATCCACCTTCCCTCTCCACCCCAGCCCCCAAACTGTCTGTGTGCTGCAACAAAGACCTTCTCAACGCAAAGTGATGACCCCTGGCATCAAGCAGCAGCCTCACAGTATTGCAGTTTTTCTATACATGCTTTGGTTTTCTGAGTTCTCTCCCCGTACTGGGCTTCGTACTACTGCCTCAACTGAACTTTTCTTAAAATTTTGATTTGAGGGGGCAGCTAGGTGGCACAGTGCACAGAGCACCCGCCCTGGAGTCAGGAGAACCTGAGTTCAAATCCAGCCTCAGACACATAACACTCACTAGCTGTGTGACTCTGGGCAAGTCTCAACCCCAATTGCCTCACCAGAAAAAAAAAAGTCAAGCGATTTGTTTGGGACAGTTAGGTGGCACAGTGGATAGAGCACCAGTCCTGAAGCCAGGAGGACCTGAGTTCAAATCTGGCCTCAGACCAAACACTTGACACTTACTAGCTGTGTGATCCTGTGCAAATCACTTAACCCCAATTGCCTAAAAAAAAAAAATTGATTTGAGGGCACCTTTTGTGCTTCTTGTCTTGGCCACATTTTGTTGTGCTTGCCCCAGATGCCAGCATTTGTAGTTGGGCACAAGCTCTGGAGTTACTCTCTCAAACCCTCCTTACACTGGCAGGCTGGGCCCCAGAGGTCAGTTGATACTTTCCTTCCTAAGGTCCTCAGGAATCTTGAGGAACTAGAAGTGGTGATGGCTTTTTAATGGATCATAAGCACCAATTGGTATGCTTCCCCCAGTGGTAATTAGTCGATTCAAATTTTTCAGACTTAATTAGCCTTTAGAAATGGGTATTTATTAAGGGGGTATAGTAAGAACAATTGGTACAAATGCCCCTCCAAAACTAGGGGCACACTGTCCCACAAGTACACAAGTCTGGGAATAAATAGGCTCAAGATGAGAGCAGATGTGGTAAGAGGGTGGTGAAACTCATAGCTTCTGGGAATGTTTTTATTGAAAGACCTTTTCTCTCCTTTTGGGGGGACATCGTGAAGCTGCCCTTAGGCATGATGTAGCTTTCTGCTGGGTTCCATGTAGAGTCCTGAGGCTGCTTCAAAGGATTTAATTTGTCCTCAGCTCCTGATGCAGACACTGCTACCAATCATTGTTATTCCAGGAACTCTACTAGGACACTAATGAGAAATCCAAATCCTTTGATTCTCCTGAGTTTACAAGTTCTGGTCAAGAAGCAGAGGGAGGAGATAAAGGCTCTTTCTCCTCTTCCTCTTCCCCTACTTCCAAGCAATTCCCACTTTAGGACTTGGCTCGAACTACTCTTTCTTCCATGATGCCAGATACTCAAATACCCAGGTTCTAAAGTGGATTGCTATTTTGTAGAAGATAGACACAACATGAATAAATCTCTGGAGCCAATACTAATAACATTTCTTGTACAGCATCACATCATTTTATCCAAAGGCTTTCAAGTTCGCTTCATACCTAGCTTAACCTCCTTAGCTGATTGATTAATTGACTTAACAAAGGAGTTATCACCTGGTTTAGGTTTCAGAGCTAGAGTATTTTGTTAATGACTTTAAGTGGGGTTGACTGATTGATTGATTGACTCAATTGACCCCAATCCTTCTAATAGTAATACAGAGTAGCTAAATAATAATGGCTCTGATATTCAGCTTATTCATTCACTCATTCAACAAGCATTTATTGAGACTATGTGCAAAACCATTTGAAATTTGATAAAAATTGATCATTTAGCAACCGCTTCATGTTCACCCTCCCCCCAGCTTCTTATTTGATCTAGGATCAATGTTGAATAATGAACAATCATTTGTTGATCCACCTTGACAGAATATAAAATTGTTAAATAATTAGACATCCATTTATATTTTCAGTGTTTTCGCCCACTACATTATTTTTATATCAATACTTATTATTAATTATTCAGTTTAATTGAGAAATTAGAGCAAAAATGTAAAGAACCCAGACTCAGATGATGACATAAACATCTATGATACTGCTATGAGTAACAACTCTCCAATTTAGAAGAAACAGAAATATGACAATAGCCATCTTCAATTTGTGTTAGTTCTAGTAACTTCAAGTCAAAAAATGTTTCATATTACCACATTTTCAAAGTTAGTTCCGTGGCCTTGAGAAAATTGCAAAGGCATTTACAAACAAACAAAGAAAATTTTGAAACAACACTCCCTATTGTTAGGGAAATAATTTCCTCAAAATATTGCTTTATGTAAATACAAAAAGAAAGAAAATTATTGCAAAACAACTTACAAGATGAGAGCATGGCCAATAATTCCTATTGATTAAACATTTTCCTAGCAAAAATGTTAACCTCGTTAAGTTGCTTATAATATTGTTGAGTTTAGGATAAAAATTGATCCAAATGTATACATTTAGAAAAGTCAGCCTTAGACTAATGATGAAAAATGCCACCATCTCCGGAGAAACAACTGATGAACTCTGAGTGCAGATTGAAGCATATTTTTTTCACTTTATTTTTCTTGCTTTTTATTTTGCAACATAGCTAATGTTAACTGGATTTTACTGAGTCAGTCTCTAAACTGAGAAGGATGAATCAGCAGGCTAGAAACAAAGTGCCAGTAATCAGGTAGCAGTTGAATTAATTAGTTTCATAGATTTTCAAATTGGGAATTCTCCTGATCAGAATTCCACCTTGCTTATGTGAAGACAGAGATTACACACATAAATCACAAGTGGGAAGGCAGGAGGAAAGGTGGATTACAATGTTTTCTTGGGCTTGAACAATTTCCCATGACAAACCCACAAATGGAAGATAAACAATTCTGGAGTCCTGTGGGAGCAATATTGCTTGAGTTCTTGGTAGTTGTTATTTGGTGGGTCACAGGACCAGAGTTCTGTGATAGGAACACATTCTACAGTCTTTAATTCACTTTGCTTCAGGTACACAGGCAGTGATTGTGAGCCTTGTCAAAGTATCATTGATAATTTCAAGTTGTATTGTGAGCTTCTGACTCACAAGCTAGAAAAGGTAATTCTGAAAAATCTAATCTATTAGTATATTCATTACACATCTCATACCAATTATTGCAAAAATCATAATTCCCTTCACACTAATGTGGAAATATGTTTTGCATGATTTCACATGTATAATGGATGTTGTATTTCTTGCCTTCTCTTGGGTGAGGGAGGGGGTGGAAGTAGGGAAATAATTTGAAACTGAAAAATTTTTAAAGAAGACAGTTTAAGAATACTTAGTATCATGGATAATAGACATTTAAATAGCTGTCTTAAAATTTTTTTTTATAGCATGTTTCACCAGAGCCTTGTTTAAAGCAGGGATTCTGAGATTTCTTGAATTGGAAAAAAAAATCTTTATTTTTACTTACCACTAATATAAATTTAACAATCTTTTGTCTTGCCACCGGCCTTTGTTAAGTGGAAGAGAGAGTAAGGCTGACAACTTTGTGCAGCTCTGCCTCACTTCAATACAATTCACTCAAAAGTCAGGCATCACCTTCATGATGCTATTAGTTCTCTGAGAACAAAGGACAAACAACAACAACAACAGTATTTCCTTCAATAATTTAAAAACATGACGCTGAGAAGTAGTTCATAGGCTTCACCAGACTGACTACCAAGGAGTCCATAACAAACAAAACAAAAGTTAAGGAACTCTGGCTTAAAGTGAAGGGCTCTTGTCCCAGGAAGGGAAAAATTGAGAAACACCGTCTGGGGTAAACAAATGATTTTTCTCTCTCTCAGTAGATTTTCCCATGTCTTATTTGAGGTGCTGACTAATCTTGTGGATTTTTAGAGACTGAGAGTTTGCTAAACTTGTTCTTGAAAAAAAGAAAGTAAATCTTTGGAAATCTGATACCTGAGGTTGGAGGTTGGTGGGGGTGCAGGAGGGAAAGGAGGAGATCCTGGGGAGAGATACCCCTTCCCCTTTGCTGAGGAGGGCATTGCTGGGAGAAGGGATCAGAATGGGGGTTAGCTAGGCAGGAGCTCATCTTCAGGGTGGGGAAGCCTCAGGAGACAACCTGGCCTATTGTGATCCATTGCATCATGGATGACATTCATGCAAGTCACTCATTATTGGTGATAGCCCATAAGTGAGGAAGTATAGTATGGTGGATAGAACATTGGACTTGGAGTCAGAATGACTTCTATTCAAATCCTGTCTCAGATACTCTCTGTGCAAACCTGGACAAGTCACAGCCTTTTAACTTCACTTTCCACATTTGTAAAATGGGGATAATAATAGCACCTTCTTCAAAGAGTTTTTATGAGGATCAAATGAGATAATGTATGTAAGATGTTTTGCAAAACTTAAAGGGATGTGAAAATGCTAGCTCTTATTGATTCTCCATAGACTGTATTGTACTGACAGATTCTTGCGGTTCCTACTACTTAGCCAGCTCACCTCCTCATAGCTTGCTTTGCAACCTACTCATTAAGTTAATCCTTGGCTCAATTGCTTGTTAGGTCCATCACCTGGGACCCCTTGCTATGCCTCTGTCCCAAGAACTCTGTTTTCATTTCCTTCTTCCCTATCTCCTTGTTATGCGGACTTAGGGTTTTGTGTAAAATTTAAGATCTTTGTCCCCTATCATCAGGCCCAGCTCTTCGGTCCTGAGGCCTAATGGAAATGTATTTTTAAAAAACCAGATAGGCCAGCATTTAGTGCACAGTACACTTCGAACAATAAACTTTCCTTATCTAATACCTGTTACATATGGAAACTATCATTAAGACCATCAGATAGTAGATATTGATTGTAGTAAGTACTGTCAGGAATGACTTTGAAGCATAAGCATAAATGCAAAGAGTTTAAGAAAATGACCAAGGCAATTGTCCTACTGTGTAAATAGTATCTGGGAGGGTTTTGAGTGTCACTTTTCTGCTATGCAAAATACAACTGTCTTATCATAATTCAAAAAGCTTTTTTAGCTGTGAGCATGTGTTACAAAAAGACACTACAGAGAGGATACTTTTATGTTACTTTATATAAAGTGCTTTAATGGATGTTATCAGTGTGGGTACCCCTTCCACAGAGATAGATTGCAATTCATTCATTCATTTTTAAAAATCATTTTCAATACCTGTCTGTAGATTTCTCCATTGTGGCACAATGGATAGAGAAATGGAGTCAAGAAGACTTAGGTTAAAGTTTGGCCTCTGATTTATTCAACTGTGTGACCATAGCCAAGTCACTTAACCTTTCAGCACCTTAGACAGCTCTTGAAGCCTCTAAGAGACAGGCTTATTGGATGGAGTTCTTACCCTAGGAGTTCCACCATACTGATTAAATCATGCCACTACTCCACACCCCTCCATACAAACTGGCTTAGTAGAGCACTTCCGTAACCTGCTACAGGGGAGACTGAGGCTGATGACTCACTTGAGTTCTGGAGTTCTGAGCTGAGGTAAATCCAGCACCAATATGGTGAGACCCCCGAAGTGGGAAGTCATTGGGTTCCCTAAAGTGGGACTAGCTAGGCCAGGTTAGAAACAGATTGGGTCAAAGTTCCCATGAAGATCAATAGTGGACCTGGGCTCCATGAGTGATTGCTGGACTTCAAGCCTTGATGAAATAGGGAGACCCAGTCTAAAAAAGAAAAAAAAAATCCTCCACTGGGGATCTATCCACTTCACTGGTTTTTTAGAATCACAGGATCATAGACTGACATCTGGAAGAGATCTTGGAGACCAAAGTATCCTACTTCCTCATTTTAAAGATGAGGAAAATAAGACTGATAGAGGTTAAGGGACTTGCCCAGTATCACACAGTTAGGAGGTACCTGAGGTAAGATCTGAACTCAAGTTTTCCTGATGGCAAGTTCAGGGCTATATCTATTGTGATGGCATATTTTGTGGATGCCAAGGCTATACATTTCTTATTCTTCCACCATGCTATGTAGACTAGGATTTTTACACCATAAAAATGATTAAAAGCAAAATGTTTGTCCAATATAGTAGTGAGAACATATCTGTGGGTACCTTGTTCTCATACCCACAATATCCATGGCTCTGTATGTATTGTTCATAGATCAAATCTTGCCTCACAAGTCGTGAAAGCTGCAGTACAATAAAAAAATTCATACTTTTCCCTTTGTTTTTTTTTCTTTTCCAGTGACACCCTGACACTGTAAGTAAAAAATAGTGATAAATTGGAATAGACTTTGAATGTACTACTGGACAAAAATGAAAGAGAGAAAAGTCATGAATCCTAAGGATACAATATTTGAAGGAGAAATATCTTTTTTTCATATCCTGCAAGTGTCAAATGAAAGTTACTAAGGAGCAGTGACAGGAACCTTTCTCCCCCTGGCTTTCTCCCTTCCTCTCTAGCCATTCTTTCTCAAGGTCTTATTTTACTTCTTTCTCTTTATCCATGTCCCCCATCTCTTCACTTTCTTTGCTCTCTCCCATGCAAATCTCATTCAATCTAATTACTTCAACTATCTACTTTACACAGTTGACATCCTCATTTCATTTCTATCTCAAGTTTCTGGTCCAAGATTCAGTAATACCTCTCCAATTGACTAGAAGATATCTATCAAAAAAAAAAAAATGGAATGGGATTTGGGAGCGTTTTATTTGGGGACTGCATCTGCAATGCTTCATCTTCTCACAGGTTCAAAAGAAAAAAAATACGATTAATTACTAAGGCATATTTCAACAAAGTAGTTTTTATACTCCATTGTGAAGCTGTTAGGAAATAAAAAATCCTGAGATTAATTACTATATTTTCTTCTCTTATGACCATGATTCTTTCTTTCTTTTTTCTTTTTAAGGCAATTGGGGTTAAGTGACTTGCCCAGAGTCACACAGCTAGTAAGTGTCAGGTGTTTGGTCTGAGGCTGGATTTGAACTCAGGTCCCTCTGGACTGAAGGGCCTGTGCTCTAGCTATTGCGCCACCTAGCTGCCCCCCCCATAGACCCTTTCAGGTACAATTATTAGCCAAAGGAGGAAAATATAGGTCCAATTTCATTTGATTATTAAAATATAAGCTCACTATTTCATATTTATAGAGTTCTAATAAAATATAAGTTCATTTCCCCATTAGAATTTAAGCTCCTTGAGGTCAAGGACAGTCTTTCTTTCTTTCTTCCTTTTTTTTTTTCATATTTGTATCCCCAGAACTTAGCACACAGTTTCTGGCATATAGTAGGTGCTTAATAAATGTTTACTGATGCACTTAATCAAAAACTTGATGAAATATGGGTAAATTATATCCTCAGTATTTTTCTGGTTTACTAGTTTAGTAATTCTGTAAAGAAAAAGGGAAATGAAAGTGCCTGAAAACTATGCTGGCCTTTTGTAATTACTGCTTCTCTTTCTCTTTGATGGTCCATTCCAGAATTTTCCCAGAAATCAAAGTTCATTGCCTATAGCTTGTAGACGCTATTTTCTTTTCTTTTTTATAAATTAGGACAACATTTGTCCTTTTCCAGCCTTATGCTATCTCTTCCATCTTCAATGATCTTTCAAATATCATCAGCATTGATTCAGCAATCACATCTGCCATTTATTTCAGAATCTGAGGATGTAGTTAATTGGAGTTAGATGACTTGAATTCATTAAGAGTAGAGTTAGGTTACTCTTTCATTTAGGTTGCCTTACTCTTTCATTACTTAGGGTATCGACTCCCTGTTAGTCATTTTTGTTCCATTATTTCTAGTGTAAAGACTATTCTTCTTTATGGAGAAACAGAAACAAAATTAGTAACTTGGCTTTCTTTTTATTATCAGTTATCATTGTGCCATCCACTCTAATCAAAGGTCTTGTCTCTTCTTTGATCCTCCTCTCTCTCTGTGGTTTCTCTCTCTCTCTCTCTCTCTCTCTCTCTCTCTCTCTCTCTCTCTCTGTGTGTGTATGGCAAAGCTTTTCATCATCCTTAGTTTCCCTGGCCTTCTGTGAGGTTACTGGACCATAATGAAAAGTTATAAAAATACAGTACAAACTGAATCAAATCCCAGCAAGTTGACTCCACCAAGTCTGCACAAGCAAAGGCCCTAGAGTAGGGATGGGGTTGAAGGAGAAGGGGGGAGAAAAAGAAAACCAAAATAAACCCCCTTCCCCTTCTAGTCTGTTGCTTTAATAAAGGGAGATTAAAAATCAAAGGAGAAAAAAGACTTTCATTACTTTGGAAAACCACAAAACTACCTCTTATGCATTCATTGCTTTGAATCAAATCCTCAGAAATATGAAGTGTGTTTCCAATAGGGTTCATGTTAAGGTATAAATGATAGAGCCACTGGAAATATAAACAAGGAGAGCAAAAAGTAAAGTGATCTATGTATTGCTTTTACAAGTCATGCTTTTCTTTTTCAAAGTCTTAGGAGACAACCAATTAGTGTCCATCCTCCCCAACCCCCCTCCCCATCCCGACAGTTAAGGTAGTTACTATTAGTCTCATTTCACAGAGAGGCTAAATTTGGCAGAACCTCAACAATTTCCAGATGCACAGAGGAAATTGATGCCTGTATTAAGTTGAGAGCTCATGTTCATTACTGTTTTCAGTTCTGATCTGAGACCACTAG
This sequence comes from Vombatus ursinus, assembly GCF_900497805.2. Taxonomy (NCBI): domain Eukaryota; kingdom Metazoa; phylum Chordata; class Mammalia; order Diprotodontia; family Vombatidae; genus Vombatus; species Vombatus ursinus. The sequence goes on from NW_020954610.1 coordinate 36,829,376, forward strand.
GCTATGGTAGCTATTATGAGTAAGTATGGGGAGGGGGGTGGAGTTTCTGGTAAATATTTAACAAATAGCTCTCTGGAAAAAAAATGTTTACATAACACATTTTAAAATTTAATATGCATTATTAATGCTTTATTAAATCTGGACAATCAATGAAACAATGATTCAAGCACTGATTTGTAGTATTTGTGAATTTCTGAGGCATAAATGCTCACATTGAAAATTTAAACAATCACCTCTCATGAGCCAGGTTAAGCTGGCTCTAGCACACCTATATGTCACCTTGTTATTTCTTAGATATGCTTTGTTTTACTCAGTTCTTAAGACAATAGGTAAGTAGATGAGAGAAAGGGGGGATGTAGTCAATAATGAATATGAGGTTAAAACAAAAGGTACCAATAAAAATAACATGTAAAAAGATAATAGGTAATTTGTATGTTTATCATGTTTCCCACTAGTATTGGACTTAGAGTCTGTAAGACCTGTATTTGAATCCTACCTCTGATACTTACTACCTGTTTGATTTTTGGGCAAATATTTTAACTTTTCAGAGCTCCATCTGTAAAATGGGGATAATTTATTGGTAGCAATATTACCTAATAAGTATAATTATTATAGTAATAAGTATAATTATTAGTATCTAAGTATAAATAATAAGCACAATAAATAATAAGTACAATTATTATAGGTAACAATACCTATACAGACATAGGTAATGTGGCATTATCAATAGTGAGATGGCCTTAGGGAAAGGAAGAGTCAGGTTTCAAATCCCAACTCTTAAACACATTGAATGTGTGATCCTGGCCAAGTCACAACCTCTCAATGTCCCAGCAAGCTCCCTACAACTGTTGTTGTTGTTTGCCCTTTGATTTTGGAAAGGACCAATGACCTCACAGGGTGATTTCTTGACTTACACGTTGGATTTATTAAGTGAAGCAGAGTTGCACAAAGTCATCAGCCTCACTCTCTCTTCCGGGAGTTCTGTGGCAAGACAAAAGTCAGGATGACTGTTCATGGCCTGGGAGGCAGTGAATGACCTTGGCATCTTTGATGTCTGACCGAACTCTAAGCGCTTCACGATGCTTGTTCTTATCCACCCCTTTCCGCTGGGGAAGTCTTCACATGCTTGGGGGAGACATCCCCCTAACTCACTGACAGGTTCGAGGCCTGTCAGTTACCCTCAATCTGGTTTAGTCCATCTGCCAAGATGGTCTCACCAGCACGTGACCACTGTGCGTGCTTCGGCTCCTTGGAGCCACAGGTGAGAGCTGAGTGACAGCTGAACACCAAAGGTGAATGAGCAGCTCTGAAAGGGGCTCGACAGTAACCAGAGTTACTACTCCTCCCTGAATAAGACCCTCTGAAGAGATTATTTGCTTCCCAGACACACCAAATAGCAGAAGTGCAGGAGGTGTCAATGAATGTACCAACCAAGGACAACAGCAATAGCAACAGTGTGACAGTTGAGAGACCAGTAAGAGACTTCTTAAGTTCCAGAGGAAGTACCAGATCTGAATTTCTAGAGAAAGTTTCCTATACCAATGAAATCCCAGGCCTGATTTAAAAAAAAAAAAAAGCTATGTGACACTTCACAGGATTATTGTGAAGTTCAAGTGAAACATTATTTGTTTTTTTTTTTTTTTTTTTGGTGAACAGTGCTTTATTTTTTCTAATTACACGTAAAGATAATTTTCAACATTCATTTTTTAATAAGATTTTGAGTTCCAAAGTTTTCTTCCTCTTCTCCTTTCTCCCCCCTCCCCAAGAAGGCAAGCAATCTGATATAGGTTATGCATGTGCAGTCATGTTAAACATATTTCCACATTAGTTGTACTGTAAAAGAAGAAATGGAACAAAAGGGAAAAACCATAAAAAAACAAAGTGAAAATAGTATGCTTTGATCCGCATTCAGATTCTGTAGTTCTTTCTCTGGATGTGGATAGCATTTTCCATCATGAGTCTTTTGGAATTGTTTTGCATCATTGCATTCATCATTGTACTGCTGAAAAGAGCTAAGTCTGCCATAGTTGATCATCATGTAATATTGTTGTTGCTGTGTACAATGTTCTCCTGTTTCGGTTCACTGCTGTCGGCGTCAGTTCATGTAAATCTTCCCAGGTTGTGAAACATTATTTGTAAAGCCTTTTGTAAATATTGAAACACTACAAAAAATTCACTCATTATTATTATTTGTGGGGATAATGAGTCCTGCACTTGGAATCAACAGAGAACTGATTTCTAGCCTTGCTTCTGATGCTTACTATTTGGTGGAACATGGGCAACCTCTCTGAGCCTCAGTTTCCTCATCTGTGTAATGGATATAATCATACCCATATAAGCCACCTCCCAGGGTTGCTGTGCAAATCAAATGAGAAAATACATGCGAAGTGTTGTAGAAATGCTAGTCATTGTTATTAATGTTTATGAAATGTGTTGTAAGCCTTAAAGTGCTACGCAAATAGTATCTATTACTTCAGGAGTACTTTCATAGGAGGAAAAAAACCCTAAGGCTAATGTTTTGAAAACTAAGGTTATGAAATAAAATTAATAAATCATGCTCTGGGAAGAAAGAGCCCCTCAAATTAGTGATTTGTTCTAGGTCATTAGAGTCCATGGTCAAATTGGCAAGCAAGCATTTGCTGAGCCCTTGCCAACTCTTCTACACCAAATCCCTTAGGAGTGGGGTGAAGGTTTAAGCCTGGGGAAATCTTATTCTCATGCCTTCTCCCAACTCTGAAAGCTCAGTCAGGTTGGTATATTATTCAGATCTGAAAAGAAAGCCTTTACATCATTTTCTTACTACATTGAAAGAATTACAATTTATTAATATCTGAACCAAAAAAGTATTTTTTTTAATCTACAGGAAACTGTCTCAGATGCATGTACCTTGAGGAAGACAAGAGTTCATGCTTGGCTGATCAATTATAAAGCCAAGCATTTGTGTGATTTCTAAAGAAACAGCCCAAGTCCCTTTTTGGATTTTTAAAAATTCACCTATTTGGGGCTTATCCATGCAAATTGCTCAAGTAATTTTAATTTCCTCCCAACTTCTTGTCAGAAATAGCTCAATAACTATGGCCTTTGTGGGCTGGGTACTTAGACAATTTGTCACAGATATAGTTATTTGTATAAACAAACATACAAATATCTTTAAAATCTAGAAAAGAAAAACAAAACAAAAAATTTTAATTTTTAAACTATGAACTAGAAAATGTTCAAAAGATATGAATATTTACATAGACAAAGAACACCAGGAAATGGGTATTGTACACAAAACTGGGAATCCATTACACTTACCTTATTCAATTTAATATCCACTACATTTAAAGTGATAGCACCAATATTTGTTTGCATGTATCTCTTTCTGAACCCTCTTCTGGTTTCCTTTGTGAATTTTAAAATGCTTCATTGACCTTTTTTCTTGTTTTTTTTTCTCTTTCTTTTTTTATCACTATCACTACCACTTCCACTTCATTATTCCTCTTCTCAACTACTTTTTGTTGTTCAGTCTTTCAGTCATGTCTGATTCTTCATGAACCCATAGACCATAACACAACTATCCATGGAATTTTCTTGATAAAAATACTAGAGGCTTGATCTTCATGGTCACAGAAGTAATAAGTGGCAGACATTTAAACACAGATCCTCTGATTCTAAATCCAGTGCTTTTTCCAAGGCATCATGATATCTAAAATGTTGTGGTAATTGTATAAAGAGCTGTAATATTTCTATTCACTTCATTCATCATCAGTGCACATACATTTTCCAAGATTTCTCTGAATCCATTCCTTTCTGAATTTCTCATGGTGGACTGTGCCGGCCGCGCTGTGCACTCTCCTCCTATAAGGAGCAGGCTGCCAAGGTCATACTACTTACCAGTCTTTGGTGCCCACCCAGATAAACACAGAGACGAGCCGATCAGGAGGTGCCAACACTCGAGCTTTATTCAGAGGCCATCACTGCAAGGCCAAGCAGGAAGGCCAGAGCAAGAGAGCAGGAGCAAAAGAGAGAGCGAGCTCCGATCTCTACTGTGCCTTAAATACCTTCTTAGCCCCTCCTCCTCAGCCCGCCTACTAGTCATTGATTGTAGGATCAGATACCGGAAGGGGATGTCTGGGTTTAGCGCACCAAAAGAGAGGAAGTGACACAGGAGGCTAGGACCGGATACAGGAAGGAGGCGTCTGGGTTAGAGCGGTAAGTAGGGAGAGGACGTGACCCAGAAAGTCAGGCCCAGGTACCAGGAGGAGGCGTCTGGGGTCAGTGCTACACAAAGGGAAAGTACGTGACCCAGGAAGTCAGGAAGGAGACATCTGGGGTTAACGTTGCACCTAGGGAAGAGGACTAGACAAAGGAACTCGTTCTCTGCCGTCCCACTCCCACGTGGCACAGCCCCCTGCCTCAGGAGCACGTGCTCTGGCTACTTCCTTGTATCCTGTTCCTTCTCCAGCTTATCACAGCTCCACATAGCACTGCCCACTGCCTCAGGAGTGTGAGCTCCGGTTACTTCTCCGTATCCAGTTCCCATCCCAGTTCACCACAACTCCGCCTAGCACAGCCCCTGCCTCGGGAGCGTGAGCTCCGGTTACTTCCTAATATCTTGCTCCTACCCCATCTTGCCACAACTTTCACTTGGCAGTAGTCAACATCAGACAATCCCTCACAGTGGACAATACATTCATATGCCATAATTTGTTCCACCATTCCTCAATGAATGGGTGCCTACTTTGTTTCCAGTTCTTTGTTATAGCAAACAGTATTGTAATTTTTGTTGTTGTTGTAAATATGGGTCCTTTCCCTCTTTCTTTGATCTCTTCAGAGATATATACCTAGTAGTGATATCTCAGAGTTAACACAATTTAGGGACTTTTTAGCAAAGTTTAGTATCTTCTGGGGTATAGTTCCAAATTGCTTGTGGATTTCTTGCCTTGAGAGCTGCCTTTTCATATCATTTGACCATTTATATATTAGGGAATGGCTATTTTTCTTATGTACTTGTATTAATTCCCTATATTGTATGTCTTGGATATCAGGCATTTATCAGAGAAATTTGTTGCAAATATTTTTCACCTGGATAGTTTTTCTTCTAATTATAACTGCATTGTATTTGTTTCCACAATAACTTTTCATTTTTATGTGATCAAAATTATCTTTTTTATCTTCAGTGATCCTTTTGATTCCTTATTCAGTCAAGAATTATTCCTGTGTTCACAGTTATGAAACATACTTCCTTCCTTTTTCCCCTAATTTATAATATGACCTCATATCTTGGAGCTTATTGTGGCATATGGTGTGAGAGGCATATCTAAGTTTAATTTCTCTCAGACTTTTCCAATTTTTTCAGTAGTTTTTGTCGCATAGTAAGTTGCCACCTGTGTCCTTCAGTTTACTGAAGACTATGCTACTGTGTTCACTTGCTTTTGAATTTTGTGTGCCAAATCAATTCAGTTTACCAATTTTTCCTATTTTTTTAAACTAGTGCTAACTAGTACTAGTTTCAAAGATTACTGATTTGTAATGTAGTTTGAGATCTGATCATGCTAGGGTCCCTCCCTCCCCACTTTTTTTATTATTTCCCTTCAGATTCTTTTCCTACTCCAGATGAATTTTGTTATAATTTTATTTTTTAAATTTTTATCATTTTCTTTTGTGAGGCAGTTGGGGTTAAGTGACTTGCCTAGGGTCACATAGCTAGTAATTGTCAAGTGTCTGGGGTGGGATTTGAACTCAGGTCCTCCTGACTCCAGGGCTGGTGCTCTATCCACTGTGCCGCCTAGCTGCCTCTAATTTGTTATAATTTTGTCTAGTTCTATAAAGTAGTGCTTTGATAGTGTGGTAGTATATTAATAATTAGCTCATCTGAAAATATTAAGAAATAATATTTTCTTCAGACAAAAGCAGTTTCTAGACTTTTCTCTGTAATAAAGTATATAGAACAGAAACTATAGCTTTCTTTTTAAATGGATTAAGGATGATAATCAAACTTATCTCTTGTCTCCTTTAGATCTTTGTCTTCCTTAGTTCCAGAAGCAATTGGGCTATCTATGATGCAAACCTAGGAAAATGCCTTTTTTTGTTATTCAGAAAGAACTTCAATATTGATCACAAGAAAGAGGCCTTTCCTTTCAATGTTTGAAGGTGTGGAGCACAGCCAAGTAAGGAGATGAGGAGTGATTGTTTTTCTGGAATGATACCTCCAAACAGTATTATAATTTTTTTTCTTGTAAAAGATCCCTATAAATGTTACCTCAAATCATCTTGGGTTAAGAGATAGTTAAGGGCATGAGTAGATTATGCCAGGTTCAATACTTCTCTTTCTAAGCTAGAAATGTTTGAATATTAGAATAATGTTAAATTAGGCAATTTTTTCCCTTGCAGACTTGTTCCTAAAATACAGAGTACAGCATTAATTTTTTTTCTTCAATAGTAGTTTGATTGCTACAGCTCTGAACCTGTAAATTAATTTAGGTAGTATCATCATTTTATTATATTTGCATGGGGCTATGAAGAGCATGGAATGCCTTTCCAATTATTAAATTCCTTTATTTTCATAAAGCATGTTTTATTGTTGTATTTATATAATTCTTATGTATAATTCCTTTATTTTTCTATGTAGATTTCCAGGTATTTTATATTCTGTAATGGTTTTGAATAGAATTTTTCCTATCTCTTTCTGATGGATTTTTTTTTTGGCAAGGTAGTAAAGGTTTATGGGTTATTTTATATCCAATTAATTTATTGAAGTTTTAATTTTCATTAATTTTTAATTGAATCTCCAGCGTCTAATAAATTATCATATTGATGCTGTTTAAGATTGCTGGGAACCTAGAAATGCCAGGTTACAGGGCAGAGTCTGCCTGAAATGAATTTACACACTCAAATCATCTTCCAGTCAAGGTGCAATTTATTGTAGCCAATAGTAGTGGGCGAGGTTCCTACTGAACCTGCAATTTAGTGGGGGTGAAACTGATGCTTATCTATGAAAAGTACAGTGAAAGGATCTGGGTGGGATTAAGGAGTGGTCAGTATATGCAAGTAGTCTGGGGTGGGCCAAGTGTGACAATGAAAGGAATGTCAAGTAATCTCAATCCTTAATCCCACCCAGATCCTTTCGCAGTCCCTTTAGTGTATACAAGTATCAGTCTCATCCTCATTAGTTTGCAGGTTCACCAGGAACTTTGCCTGCTTCTATTTGTGTTACAAAAAAATTTTGGTGCCATTAGATTGGAAATTGGTTTGAATGTGTGAATTCTTTCTAGGCCACTCTACCTTGTACCCTGACATTTTGGGGTTCCCAGAAGCCCCAAACTGCATTAGGTCCATAATTATTTTTTGACTCTCTTTTTTGGTTAGATTTGTCTAGGTATTAAAGGAGCATATGGAGGTCCCTTAATTTGGAAAAGAATTACTTTGGGTGCAAGGAATGAGCTCCAATATCTATGAGTAGATGGAATACCTGTGTTGATGAGATCATGGATCTTTTTTCCAAAAATGATACTAAACTACAAACCCCTGTGTTCCACTCCCCACTCACACAATTGGATATTGTGATATCTAAAAAATCCTGAAATTCACTAGTTTAACAATGACCAAATTATAGTTAAAATGGTCACATTACATACACCTTTCACAATTTTCCTAAAATCTTTAGTGTAGGATTCTAATACTGAGAAGCAGCAAGGGAGACATATTTTTATCATCATCATCTTTATCATCATCATCATCATCATCATCAACAACACTAACATTTATAAGGGGTCTACTATGTCTCAGGCACTGTGCTAAGTAAGCACTTTACAAATATTATCTCATTTGATCCTCACAGCAACTTTGGGAGGTAGGTACTATTATTATTCTTATTTTATAGTTGAGGAAATTGAGGCAAACAGAAGTTAAGTGATTTGACCTAGGTCACATATCTAGTAAGAGTCTGGGGTAGAATTTGAACTCCAGTCTTCCTGACTCTAGGCAAAGTGATCCATCTACTGGGCCACTAGCTGCAGCTTTAATTGCCATTTCTGGCTTTAGTGCTCTCTTAAAAATATTTTATGGGTTTGCCAAATGTTGTGAATAGAACACTTAAACTAGAAAACATTTTCTTTTTCTTTTCTTTCTTTTTGATACTCAGTTATCAGGTTGAAATAGTGAACAAAATGGAAGGTAGATGAGTTCTTGTATATCAGTTATATCAGGTGCTAAAAAAACACATTCATCCTTTTAAAACCAATATTTTGGGGGGACACTATATGACTATGACTCATGGAATAGCACAGTCTCTGAAGAATCAAAATAAAAATTTCGGGTTATGGAAAAGGCAATGAAGAGAGAAGCATGATGACTATTTACAGACTAGATGACTTGGCGTAATGGAATGAGTATTGGTCCTGGAGTCAGAGATTTGGATTTATATCCTAGCTTGCCATCTACTTCTTGTTTGAGCCTGGGAAAGTTAATTAATTTTATTGGGCCTCAATTTCCTCATTTATAAAATAAGATTGCAAAAAGTATCAAAGGTCTGCATGCCCTTTGTCTCAATGATACCACCACTAGGGATACATCCTAAAGAGAAAGAGAAAAAGGAACTATGTACTAAATGCTTCGAGCAGCATTTAAAAAAAAATATTGTTGTAGCAAAGAATTGGAAACAAAATGTATGTTAATCAATCAGAGGAAAAGCTGGGCAAATTATGGCATATGGATGTAACAGGATGTTGTTGTCCCATAAGAAATAATGTAAGGGATGGACTCAGAGAAATTTGGGAAGACTTTTGTGAATTGATGTTGATCTCTAGCTTAGTAGAGCCAGTCCTAGTCACTCACCATTTTCTGAGTTAAACTAATAGATATCCACAAAGGTCATAGGCAGTGGGCACCCTTTGTTCATCCTCAGCTAGGCATACAATACTATTCCCACCTCAGGGTCATGAGTCACTATATCCTAAAGTCACAGAACGTCAGAGCTATTGTCACTGGACCATAGAAACCATTTAGTCCAGAGGTTCTCAACCTGGGGTCCCAGATGCCTTGGGAGTCCATGGATAAATTTTAGGGGAGCTGTAAACTTGGATGAAAAAAATTACATCTTTATTTTCACTAAGCTCTAACTGAAATTTAGCATTCCTTTCAATTATGAATGTAGGCAAAGTTGTTCATCCTTTGTTTTGAAGATGACCAGTGACATTGTGGGGTGACATCTTGACTTGCACATGAAACGGATTTAAGTGAGGTAGAGTTGCACAGAGTTGTCAGCTTACTTCTTTTCGAGAGTCATCAAAGTCTCTCAGCAAGACAAAAATCAAAGTGACTGGGGTTGGCCCAGGGTGCAGAGGATGGCCTTGGTGTTCTTCATGTCTGACTAAGCTCTAAGTTCTTCACAGTACCTGTTTCAGCCACCTTCATGGATGTTGGAACAAATTATTCTCATCAGAGCATTCCACCAGAGGAAGCCTTCATATGCTTGGGGTAGACATCCCCTTAACCCACTGATGGCTTTGAGGCCCTTTGGTTACCCTCATTCTGGCTTAGCCTGTCTCCTGAGAATGTAGGCAATAAACAGGCTTTATCAGACTGCCAAAGAGGCCAAGACATATTAAAAAAGCTATGAACCCCTGGGATCTAACCTAAACCCTTTTTTTTTTCCAATGAAGACTGAAGTCCTCTAAAGTGAAGTTACATGTTAAGATTACATAGGAAGAACATAACTGAGATTTAAATCTGGTTCTTTTGGCTCAGAGACCAAGATTCTTTCCATTATATTATACTGCCTTTCTCTTAAGGACCAAAATCCTAAAGACTAAAAGTTATCATAATTACTTTTTCAATACTTCAAAAGATTTGTAATTTCATATGTGTGCATATTCTTTTCAATAATTTACTTTACAGACTCTCTGTGCCTCAAGAGACAGTTTCGTGATTTGTTGTGATGGAAAGAAATCATCATTTGCCAGTCATGAAAAGAAATCATTACCTGCCAGTCAACTTTCTGATAACAAGTCCCTGTCCTAACTTAGCCAGACTGGTTGTTGGACAGCAGTCCAGCACCATTTGTACTTGAAGCCTTCTTTTTAAAAAATATTTTGTTTCTATTCTTTTTAAAAACATGACTGTCACAATTCAAAAACTCTCCCTGTATCACCTCTTCCCACACAATAAAATCTGGTCTTGTAATAAGTGTAATTAAGTAAAACAAATCAATTTGTTGACAATGTATGCCTCATTTCGTACCTATAGTCCACCACTTTTCTACCTGGAGGGTAAGGCATGCTTCATCCTCTGAAGACATAACTGGTCACTACATGGATCAAAGTTGTTAAATCCTTGAAGCCTTTCTAGTGCAGTAGAACATGTCAGGATTTGACTCATCTGAGTGGCATAGTCATTGAGAAACCAAGGGTCACCTACTTTGGACAAGGACTTTAATAAGGGTTATAATAATAACAATGAAAACTGCATGGACATATAATAAAATGATTAACATTTCCTATACCCTGTCCCAATAATTGGGTGCAGCAATTTTCCTACAGGGTTTCTCTTAAGGATTGCAGCTCAGAACTGGTCATGGCTCTCTCATGATGATTTGGCCAAAGGTTATAGTTGGAAACAAGGTTAGATCTCCATCCCTCTTTTGTGTGTCTCACTCATGAAGCAATTTTTTTTGCAGTTTGAGTATCTTATTTTCTTCATCTGTAAAATGAGGCTGAAGTCCTGTCTAGCCCCAAATTTATATTCCTCTAGGTACTCCCACAAATAAAATCCAAAAGCAACCGAACTAAAACAACATTTAGAAGCAAAGCATAAAACTCATGAATTGTTTTTCGTCCTCTAAACTACCTAAACCTTGTAAATTTTGTTGCCAGAAGGGGCCCAGAAAAAGAGATTCATCAGATAGTGATATATAAATGCATATACATGCTGGCACAAACAACCAATAAGCTCCTTCCCACCTACGCCCTTTCCACCCTTTGTGCGTCAGTGAGCTCAGAACATACTGTTAAAGAGCATGCTGTTGACGCTAGCTTTTCCTGTCCTGATGACTGTTAGGGAAAGATGGATGAATGACTGTCAGTCCCTGTCACGCTGGTGACACCTATGGTCTGGCAGTTGAAAATACCTTACAGTTTCTGTTTGCTGCCTTGCCTTCTGACGCCACAGGAAGTCTCATGTTTTTTTTTTTTTTTTTATCTCAGACTGAGCAATTCCTCACCTCAAAACTTTATGCTCAGTTTCTTTGAGGGGCTAGGCTGTTGCTTTACTCAGATATTATTGCTAATATTTAGTCTACTCCAATCCAGAAAGCACCCAGCAAGCATCTGCAGTATACAACATATTGTGATAGGGTCTAAGGATATAAAGGCAAAAAATGAAACAGTTATTTTCTCTGAAAAAGTCATGTTTCACTGAATAATTTCACTTGTAAACAGATGAGTATATGCATGATAATTTGAGAAGGGAAAGAGCATTAACAAAAACAGAGATCAAGAAAAACTTCCTTTAGAAGGTGGCACATGAGCTGAGCTTTGAAGGAAGTTAGAGATTCTAAGAGGGAGAGGGAGAAAGGAGTGTCTTTCGGTAATGGGGATGACTTCTGCAAAGTCATAGAGATGGAAGATAGAGTGCCAAGTTGAAGGAACAGCCAATAGCATGGTATCATTGGAAGGTAGAGTGCTTGAATGGAAGTCATAAGCCTGGAAGGGGAGGTTTAAGCTAATCTGTGGAAGGTTTTATGTGCTAGGAACCCAGTTTACAAATCAAAATTTTTCTTTTGCCTTGTATAAGAAGACTCACTACCCTGGTACAATGGGTCCCCCTCCTATCATCATAGACCAACAGAACTGTCCTGAGTGGGACTCCAGTCAAGTGGAGGGGCTGTTCTAGAACCCTGTTTTTAGAAATTCAGTTGTCAAAGATCAGCCTTTACAGAATACAGACAATGCTTGCTCAGAAACTGAGCTGCACTTTTTATCTGTATGTTAGCTTTTATCTTTTGTTTTTGTTTTTCATTTTACACATGCATTTTGTCCTGGCTTGCAGACATCATACCCCAAATATTCTGGGGGATCACATAGTATAATACTAGATCTTGATCCATTGTTTAGGAGAGCTTGTTACTAGGAAGGAGAGAAGACCAAGTTCTTGGAATTATAAGGAGGAAGGGAGAAGGTCATGAGATACATATTTCAGACTTGAAGGGACCTTAGAAGTCAACTATTCTAACTCTCTCATTTTATGGTGAAGAAGTAACTTGCCCAGAGTCATACAGGTAGTTAGTGGCAGAGCCAGGATTGAGCTCTGGAAGTCTTTTTTTTTTTTTAATTTTATTTTTAGGCAATTGGGGTTAAGTGACTTGCCCAGGGTTACACAGCTAGTAAGTGTGTGTGTGTGTATATATATATATATAATTTTATTTTTAGTCAATTGGGGTTAAGTGTCTGGAAGTCTTATTTGACATAAAGTACTCTTCCCACTGGACCTCATTGCTTCTGATCTGGCCCACTAGTGAGAGGTATCATGGAGTCGTTGATAGACTGCTAGACTGAGTCAGGAAAACCTAGGTTTGGATCACATCTCATGTGATTGTAGGCAAGTCTGCTGGTCTTCTTTTAAGAAAATTTTCTTGCTCTCTTTTGTTTTTACATTACCTACATTTCCTAATATCTCCGCCTTCCCAAATAGCCATCCCTGATATTAAAGAACGAAAAAGAGGGGAAAATTTCACCAAAATTAACCAATATATTGAAAAAGTCTGACATTATACACAGTATTCCATATTTAGTCTCCCAAATTTTCAAAAAAGTTGGGGGAAGTACCTTCTTGTATCTCATCTTTGGTGCCAAGTATGATCATTGTAATTTTACAAGATTCAAATTCAATTATTATGTTATTGTTGTCCTTTCTATTTACATTGTTGTCATAGTCATTCTGTGTATTATTTAATTGGGTTTAATTATTTCACTCTGCAATGACTTCACATGTTTTCTCATGCTTTTTTGTATTCATCATTTTTTATAGCACAGTAATATTCCATTATCCAATTTGTTTAACTATTTGCCAGCTATTATTACTAATAAAGGTACTAAACCTTAAAGCGTGGCAACATTTCCCCCATTCATTCTTCACCATCTCCTTACCTAGGATGTAATGGGAAGGGTTTAAAGTCAAACAAAATAGGTTTGAATCTTACCTTTGTTACCTGTGTGATCTTAGGCAAGTCAACAATCCTTTCAGGGCCTTGTTTTCTCATTTGTAATGAGGAATCTATAATATAGAATAAATGACCTCTAAGACCCCTTCCAACTCTATATCTATGACCTTATGAGCCTATTTTTACACATATCATGCCAGAAAATTCTGCATTCTGAGGCTTAGGGAAAAGCTCACCGGAAATAATTTCTATCAATTCTAAACATTTCTGATGAGAGAGAGGGGGAGAGAGGGAGAGGAGAAGAAGAAGAAGAAGGAGAAGGAGAAGAAGAAGAAGGAGGAGGAGGAGGAGGAGGAGGAGGAGGAAGAGGAGGAGGATCAGGATAAGTAAGAGAGAGGAAGCAGGAGAGGAAGAAGGAGCATCCAAAAATGGATAGAATAACCCCATGTACTTAAAGGTATCTTGTGTTACAAGCTATTTTGGAGTTACAAGTTATAGTATTCCTGGACAATAAGCAAAATTTCATTAGATAGAATCAATCAAGTATTTATTAAACACCTACTATGTATTAGGCACTGTGCTAGGGAGAAAAACAGAACGAATGAAGCAATGCTTACTAACAAGGAGCTTAAATTCTAGTGGGGGAGACAAATGCATTTATAAACACATAGAGGATAAATATAAATATGTACAAGGTAGTTTAGGATTGAGGGCATGAGTATAGTAGTTGAGGGATCAGCAAAGCCTTCATACAGAAGATGGTGCTAGAAAATGATTACAGAAGAGGTGAAAGTTCAATTAACATTTTGCTTTATCAAACAGAACAATGTTATTTAACTTTCCACACATCCATGAGCAAGTACTCTCAACTTTTTTTGTGTGTCATCTGAAACCTATAGACCTTCTCAGAATGTTTTTAGATTCATAAAATAAAAAGCGGACAATTACAAACGAAACCAAAGATTAGTGAAAATGAGGATGTAACAGCATTTAGGTGGTAAAGTAGAATACTAGGCCTGGAGTGAGGAAGATCTGTGTGCAAATCTACATTCAGAGATAGCTGTGTAACCCCGAGAAAGTCATTTAACTTTTATCTGCCTCATTTTCCTCAATTGTAAAATGGGGATAGTAATAGCATGTACCTTACAAGGTTGTTATGAGTGAAGATCAAATGAAATTATTGTAAAGTGTCTGGCACATAGGAGATGCTCAGTTAATGTTTGTTTCCTCCCTTACCCTTTCCCTTCCACCCAAATTAAAAAACCTTCTGATATCCTTGATTTTAATCTGAAATCTAGGTTAAGAACCCCTTCCCTAAATAAACATTTTTCTAAAAAAAATAAATTCAATCCCTTTTCAACTACTTCATTCCCTGATTCTCCATTTCAACTATTCAAAGATGAACTGAAGAGATACTTCCATTAACTGATGTAATCAAAAACTTCTTCTTTAAGTCTGATCATTACCCTAATCCAGTCAAGGCATGGGGGTGGGTGCCCTGGAGGTAAGAGAGAAAAGGATGCTGCTTTTAAGTGAATCAGTCAAGGCCCCTTTGATCTGGTTTGGTCTCTGCCCTAATTCTTCCTAAAAAAATGAATTCCTCCCCAAACTTTTTACCCAATTTCCTCAAAGAAAATCTAGACCTTTGGTAAGAGAGAAAAAGGATTTAGCGTAGGGCAGAAATGTTAAACACACAGACCAATACTCCAAAGCTGGGCTGAAACAGATCAAAATATAATTGGGAAATATTTAACAAATTAAAAAATACAATAAAACATAGATAATGTTAATATGTAGTTTTCTAAATCAATATGCAACTACAGGGATCCTTATGTATGGTTTGACACCACTGGTGTAGGGTATTGTTTCAGAATCCATATTACCACCCTGATATTATTTTGGAATATGTAGCTTAAAGAGTAGAGGCACAGGAGGGAAGGGCTATTGGTAGGCCTTCAGGATTATCCTTCAGGATGAGCATTGATTGACCAATTTGTGAGATAACTTTCCTTATTGACTATCTTTTGTAAGACTCTCTCTCTTTCTCTCTCTGTCTCCCTCTCTCCCTCTCTCTCTCCCTCTCTCCTCCTCCCCCTACTTTTCTCCTAGATTGCCTTTGATGTTCATTTAAAAGGAACTTATTGTCTTTTGTTTTCATTACAAGCATTTTTGGAGGTACCTCTTAAAATTGTGCATTTTTATTTCTTCTTTGGGCAGCTAGGTGATGCAGGAGATAGAGGATGGGGGCTTAGAATCAGGAATACTCATCTTCCTGAGTTCAAATCTGGCCTCAGACACTTACTAGTTCTGTGATTCTCTGCAAGTGACTTAACCCTGTTTGCCTCAGTTTCCTCATCTGTAAATGAGCTGGAGAAGAAAATGGTAAATTACTCCAATATCTTTGCCAAGAAAATCCCAAATGAGGTCACGAAGAGTCAGATAGACTGAGACAGCCCAACAACACACACACATTAATATAAGCTTTATATATGTGTGTGTATATATATCATACACATAAACATATATATAAATATGTGTGTTTATGTGTATAGAAACATTTATGTATGTATACACACAAGAGACACATACTTTTGGTGGAGTGGCAGACCTATGATTTCCTGGTGAGGCACTCCTGCCAATACAGAGCAGTACTTTTTCTTTAGCTTATAGTCTCAGAGAGTTGCCTAGGTATTCTAGGGGGCTGAGGAAGTCCTCCTGACTTCAGATTTGAGACAGTGAAAATGACTGACCCAACAAAAGCAAAAGGTACATAAATTTTAAAAGATTTAATTTGTAAGTGAGGATACAATCACCAAACACAAATGGTGCAATATGGGACTTGATAACACTTTCAGTCAGTGGACAAACTCCCTACATTTCTGTGTTCCTCACGGTCAGACTCATCCCTGGTTCTGACCTCACAGCAGCCAGCCTGAGGTGAGGGTCTAGACTGGTGAGAGGAGCAATGATCCCTGTGCCCATGATTACTTTTATTTCCAAATAGGGGATGGTGAGTCATTGCACCTTGTAGTCAAGACAGCCTCTCTGTGACTCGAGGCATGTCTAGTTTACATTTTATAACTTTGTTTTTTTGGCTCTCTCCCACCTGCCCTCTATTTTACAACCTTGTTTTTTCCTGCTTTTACCTAATTAAATTCTTACCATGTCCACTGCCCTCAGAATACCTATCTCAGTGGGGCTTGCAGCAGGGCCTGGACAAAGCCCAACACTCTAGGATACCGGGAGGGAGTCGAGCTATTTCTTCAGGGTCACATAGACACCATGCGTCACAGATGGGAATTGAACCCAGGTCTTCATGACTCAGGGCTAGCTCCTTCGCCACTAACCCATCCCACCTCTGATTTCATAAATACATACATACATATAATCCAGTGCTTCAATGGATCTATTATCTCATGAATTTGCCTACTTCCTCCAGTGATACAAGTCACAACCCATCCATACTCTTGTCATATGACCAACCGTCTTTCTCCCCATCAGTCAATAAATAGATGAATTGCAAGCATTTATTATGTTCTTTTGATGACATCCTTTACCCTATTCTCCATAATCCTTCATTTGCAGCATTTTTGATGACCTCCAAGCTTCTCCCTGAAACAAAATTTCATCATTTTGTTCTAAACAATTTTTTTTGAATCAACAAGCATTTATTTTTTTCCCTTCCACTCCCCACCACTGATAATAGGAAGAAAATAAACTCCTTATCACTAGTTTGTATGTTCAAGTGAAAACAAATTCTTATATTGAAGGCTCATTTATTTTTTGTATATACTAGTATCCTTCCAGTCAGAGGCCCTTAATCTTTTTCTGCATCGTGGAATCCTTTGGTAATCTGGTGAAGAGCCTATAAACCCCTTCTAAGAATAAGGTTTTTAAATGCATAAAATAAAATATGTATGATTACAAAGGAAACTAATTATATTGAGAGTTCTCTATCTATCTATCTATCTAAAGTTCATAAATCCCTGGTTAAGAACCTCCACTTCTAGTGCTATTGTAGGGCTATTTATTATGGAATTCTATAGTCTCCAAAAAAGTGAGTTTCAGGATCACCCAAAGGGACATGGAAAACTGCTTGGTGGGTGTCAGCAGGTTCTATCACACTACAAAAAGGGACAATATATACATACATACAACAAATGCCTCTGGGTATGGTAACATTACAAGCCATCATTAGCTAACTTACTAACTCCTATAGTAGCAGAGATTAATTCCAACTAATTAGGAGTGGATTTGGCATGGAAAGAGGGAAGTGAATGGATATCAAAGACAACTTTGTCTACTTCACAGGTTTGCCTGAGACAGATCCTCTTAAAAGTTTTCCACAAAATTGAAAATTGTTGAATGTATTTGTTTTATCCCATCTACTTAATGACTCACAAATATACAAACAACTAGGCAGGAGTACAAATGGGAATGGCAGGAGGTGATGAAGCAAAGGGGTAGGTGGCAGTTCTTCAAAACTACAGCCATTCGTTAAAAAAAAATAGGTGCTCTGGGTTACACATGAACATCTTACTCTGAAGGACATTTCCATTTTATAGGGTATAATAGACCTCTTGAAACTAAGAACACTGGATCTATAAATCTTATGGCAAAGATACTGCTCAATAATATTAAGAAAAAAAATCTGTTCTAGGGGTGGGGGTGGGGGGAAGTACATCTCTGATTCTATCATGAAAGAGACTAGAGAAAGAGAAAGTAATGAAATGTAAATAAAATAATTTACCCCAAGATTGGCATGATACATTTGCCATCTAGAAATATTTAACAACGCATAAAGCCTCAGAGTATCATTTCCTTCCCCATAGAGTTCATTTCCATCTCTTGATGAATCCAAATACTGTCATCTTTCAATCACTTTTCATCAAAGAATGGAATGAGTGCAATTGTAGCTTTACTGAAAATAGAAAATATATAATTCCAGAAGATTCCAAAATGAAGCCCTCCCCCCTGATTATTATTGGCAACAAAATGACGGATATTAAATCCATTGGAATCAACCAAAAGCCATTGTTATTGACAACAAAATGCCATATGAGAAAGCTGTTCGACTCAACCAATAAACATTTAGTGAGCATTTATTAGGCACTTTACTTGGTGCTGTTTAGTAGTGGGCCAACCAAATGTAAGTAGTGGATTTACCAGCATTGTGTTTAGGAACCACTAAATGCTGGCCAATTTTCATCTAAATATGGCCAGTTTTCATCTAAGACATCTTTCTTTATACTCATACAGGGTAGAGTGCCTTCACAAAAAGGGCTTCCTCTTTTGCTTTGGCATTTTGGATTCAGATATCGTATATGTCCAAGGCCAGCTTTAGAATAAATTAGATATAAAATTACTCCCCTAACACTGCAGGCTAATGCACTGCTATGTTCTCTGATGCCACTACCTTCCCCAACTTTAGCCAGTCTGGTATCTTATCTCTCAGGACATTTTGAAATTAGCAGGAACTTTGTAAATATTTGTCTAATTGAGTTTCTTCCACAGAAGCGTACTCTGTCTATTCTATGATATCAAAGAGCATCCTGATAAACAAAACTCTAGTGGAAGGGGATAGGAAGTCTCTCTCCACTCTCAGATAAGATATAAACATTTTAATAATGGTCTACTGGAGACAACACCTCTCTTTGTTATCTAATCTACTGGTAACAACAGAATTTGTTTTGGATTAGGTGAATTCTTTTTGGTAACCACTTGATAGTGGTAACTATCTATGACATCTGTTCATAAAGGAAGTCAATCTGACTTTGGTAATTTTAAAAATCAAATTGTGACCCCAAAGGGAACGTTTTCTACTTTTTCTTACATGGCCTTTTTTTTTCCCCTATTGTGTTTTTCGAAATTCTGGAGCAGTATGCCAATTCTGTGTTTGCAGTACTTTGTATCATATTGCTCATCATACATCTGTCTGAATTGTCTAGTGTTCATATGTTGTTGGTATGGGAGGGAGGAGGGAAGAGAAGTCATGGTGTCAGGAAATAGCTTTACAGTGTTGAGTGTGATTGAATGTAACTTTTGGCCTAAAATTAATTTGTGGAACCCTGAGTTCATGGGGAGCTCAAGTTTCCTGGAAAGCTTTTTTGTGATCCAGGGAGACTTGAGACTTTAGCAGGGATATATTTGCTTCCAGTATTTTGTTTATTTTGCATTAATAACCATGGAAATTGGAGAAAACTGGCTACAGTCTCCTTGAGGGACTCAATATCTCTAACCTAAATGTATTCACACAGGTAAAGGGTTCTTAAATTTGTTTTCTTTCCTT
>NW_020954610.1:36848812-36899748 GCF_900497805.2 Vombatus ursinus
TCTTTCTTTCTTTCTTTCTTTCTTTCTTTCTTTCTTTCTTTCTTTCTACCTTTCTTCCTTTCCTTCTGTTTTCCTTCTTTTTCTTTCTTTCTTTCTTTCTTTCTTTCTTTCTTAATAAAGTTATCCTTTTGAATACTACACTGGATTTTTAATCTTTTGGTATGAAATGAGTTTATGATTCCCCTCCCCCTTCTCAGGAGAGGTATGACACAAAACCCTTAGGATAATGTATAATTTCAATACCCTGGTTCATATTGAGTTTAAAACATCCATCTTTTATTCATTCATTCATTCATTCATTCATTCATTCATTCATTTATTTATTTGTGAGGCAATTGGGGTTAAGTGATTTGCCCAGAGTCACACAGCTAGTGAATATTATGTGTCTGAGGCCAAATTTGAACTCAGGTCCTCATGACTCCAGGGCCGGTTCTCTATCCATTGCACCACCTAGCTGTCCCTTTTTGTTTATTTTTTTAAAAAAATCTTGTTGATGACTTTTTGTCTTTTCATCACAATCCTTAGTCACCCCTCCAGGTAAAACTCTCCCTTGTGACAAAGAAAAATGACGAAAACATATCGATACAGAAACTTTGACAATATGTACAATATTCTGCCTTAGTTGTCCCCCATTCCCTTCTATGAGGGAGGAGATATACTTTGTTATTTCTTCTTTAGGACTTTGTTTTTCACGTCATGCAACCTTCAACTTCTTTCTATTTATACAGGGTATCCCAAACTCAGTTGACATAAATACAAAGAGGGCAGGTAACAAGGACAAGATATTAAGTGAAAAGCAGAGTTCTTACTTTGTTACCACTTTTTAAAAGTATGAAGTTCTTGATCAAAAGAGTTGCATGCCATTGACATTTTGAAGATATGTCATGCTTTTTGTGGCCTTTAAAAAGTAAGGTATATATTCTCTTGGAAGACACAGTTGAACCAGGAGACAGTTATGGAGTGTAACTCCTGGCCACAGAGAAAAGAGCCAGCCTTGATAGATGAAGAATTTAGTTCTTGATAGAGGATAACTCTGCACATTTCTCTTTGTGTTTCTATGAGAGGGCAGCAGGAGGTGAGGAGATTAGACTAGATTATTCACAATTTCTCTTTCAGATCTAGAGCCTATGATTTTATGAAAAGAATAAGGCAGACAAATCCACATGAGGATGCAGACAACAGTAAAATAAATGAGCACTTTTAACAGGATGTGCTGGAAAGAACATTAACGGGGTTTGCGTCATTTGTCAGAGTTGCTGTTGGGAGCCAAGGGGAAAGACCACCATCACTTTTTCAGTTCACTGTGAAAAGTTGCTTTTTCTATGAAGAGGGGAAGATATGGTTTCTACATAACCTAATATAAATAACCATATTCATTTTTTCACTCTTCTTGCTCTAAGAAGATGTTAGATTCGATTCAGTCTCCAAAGCATTTATTAATATAATCAATCAACAATAATTAAAAAAACCCCACCTATTTTCTAGTTACTATTCTAGGTGCTGAGGACAAAAAAACAAAAGTGTAACAGTCTTAGCCCTCAAAGAATTTTCATTCTATAGGGGGAGTTCATGTGGTATGTGTGTGAGTACATAGAAAATAAATATATACAAAATAAATAGAGGAGAAGGAAATAGTAGTGAAGGGAAATCATGACAACTTAATGTGGTGAATAAGTTGAGATTTAAAAGAAACTAGGGATTCTATGAGTCAGAAGTGAGGAGGGAGTGCAAATCAGTCATGGGGTATAGATAGCCCCTGCAAAGGACAGGAGATAGACTATTGGGTGTAAGGAATGATAGGTGAGAAGGCCAGTTTGGCTGAACTAAAGAGTACTTCAAGGGGAAATAATGAGTAAGTTATCCCAAAAGTCTCAGTGTAGTTTTAAGCTGTTACTCATTTGTTTAAGTTGTGTCCAACTCTTCATGACCCCACTTGGGGTTTTCTTTGAAAAGATATTGGAGTGGTTTGCTATTTCCTTTGCCAGCTCATTTTATAGACAAGGAAACTGAGGCAAATGAGGTTAAGTGATTTGCCCAGGGTCAAACAGAGTTAGTGTCTGAGGTCAGATTTGAACTAATGAAGATGAGTCTTCCTGACTGGCATTCTATCTGGCACTCTATCCATTGTACAGCCTAGCTGCCCATAGTTAGCTACTAAATTTTAAAATCACACTAAGATTTTTAGAACACCTTACATAACAGATCTGGAAAAATAGACTAGAACCAGGTTATAAATGTATGCCCAGTACCAAAGCCCAATGGTATGAGACTCTCTCTTCATTTGTGGAGATGAATGCCCTGTCCTGTGTGAGAGGTGGGCTGGAGCTGTTGAGAGAGCTCTATCTTCTTTAGTATTCTTCACACTTGGAGTTTCTTTGAACTCTGCAGTGACTTTGCTTTCTTCTGACTTCCAGCTTCAAGAGGGAAGGTGAGGGAAGCCAACTCCACTTTAGTTTGCTGAAGGAAAAGACTGGGAAGATGTAAGAGAGTGGGCAGTTTCTATCATATCCCCAGCTTGCTACACTAGAAACGTCAGGGATTTTCCTCTTGGGTGAGACCTAGGACTCCCTCTCTCTCTTGGTTGAGCTGTGTTACCAACATTCAGGTGGGAGAGTGTCTTCATTTTGTGTTGTCTGATATGTATTCTCACATGTATACTTCCTTTAAATTTTGTTTTTGCTACCAACTTGGATAAATGGGTTTCTTGGCTAAGTTAGTACTTGGTAGGAAAGGGAGTCAAGCCTTGGATATAAATCCTGCTTTCTCCCATACTGAACTGTGATCAGAAATCAGCTTGAATCTGAAAATTCCATCCTCTTGACTATTTAAGGGAGCATATGTAATTCTAGCCCAGCAACCCATTTCTCTGAGGACAGCAGAGAGGCCTCCAGCCCCAACTTCTTACTTCCCCTCCTGGAAGGAATTAAAGTCTCCCTTGGAGAAGGGGAGGCAGCAGAGAAGAGGCTAGATTTATCTGTTTTGCCTTGAGACTTCCTCATGCCATGTGGGGTTAGCTTTCATAATACATAGGCCTTGCTACTTATGAAGCCCAGCAACATAAACATTTATATATGGCAGATTAAAGAAAGGGAACACAGTGTTTCTTTAAAACAAAGAATCCAGTGACCAAGAAAAAAATCCAGTGACCATCAAAAGAAAAATTGAGTGATCCCATGACAAATGATGGTGACATAGAAGTGTAGAACAGTAGCTAGAAGAACTATCATTTTTTCTTTTTTATTGCATCCAGTAGACTGAAGTAAATTTATTTTGTGGCTTTTAACTACTTTGAAGACAAAACCTAGCACATCAACAACTTCCTAGGGAAAGCAGGAAAAAATTCAACCCCTTGAAGATAATCTATAGATTGCATTCAACAAGTGTGAACAGAAGAATAGAATTTAAAGACAAACTGCTAAAGTTATTGTATAATGGATCAATGTTTTAGGTACTGCTAAGGGTTGAGAAGCAATAAAGAGAATAGAATTTGGGAGACTGAACACACCACAAATAGAAATATGTATGAAAAAGAAATCATTCCAGAGATACAATGGTGAAAGAAACACACACGTATACACATCACATATATGTACATATACATATGTACAAACACATGTGTATATGCATGTAGCTAGAGAAATCCAAAAAGTCTTAGTGTAGTTTTAAGATCCCAATTTACGTGTATTCAGGCATAACAAACTCATGTCTATCCCAACACCTACACATCTAGGGCAATCTTCTTCCCTCAGGTCAAAATCATTCAGTCCTTGAGACCTGCAATGAAATGCCAACCCAGATGCCCACCAAGAAAAATGTCCTTGGTCACAGGTTACCTGAAGGAAGATAAAGTAGTATATGGATCAGAAGAAAGACATCAACAGATAAACTGCCCTTTTGATCAGTGGCACAATTTACCTATGCCAGGCCAGCACTCTGATAAAAATAAAGATGAAATGTTTCTAATCCTACTTTAGTAGCGTGGCACAAAGAAAGTCTATGATGCATCATTTTGGTAGGCCTCCTCCAGTTTCATAGGCCTTCTCTCTTGAGATGTCACTCCTCTCCAAATTTGCTCTTTTCCCCTTTTCAAATAATACATGAAACACAGAAAACATACCTTAATTCTCAAACTTGGCTTTATACTTTGTATGAATTAATTCTACTTTAAAATATTGGAGAATACATAAATAATGGAAATGAGGCATTTATAAAAATCAAATTTACATGAAAATATCATGAAGACATGGAATTAAACTTTATATTTTGCTAGGTACCATACAAGACATACAGTGATTGCAGTGGTTTTATAATCCCAAATAGGACAGACTGACCCTAAGCAATGCATGCCTGCACTACTGCAATAGCCTTCTTCGATTTTTCATCGTCACCCTCCCCCCCCCACTTTTTATTGATGCTTGCTCTTCTTGGGACCTTCCTGAGATGCAGTGGGGAAATGAATCAAACACAGGTCCTTCGTGACCACTGGTCCTTTTGAGGGGGGAATTCTTTATTATTTAGTTAACCCATACATTATAGAAGCTCATTTCCCTAGTGTCAGCTACTTCTTGAACAATATCTTACACAAGGGGATTTCTTTCTGGGTGTGTATGTCTGTGTAAATACCATGGTTACACGACTAGACTTTAAAAATTTTATATACAGTGTTAAATGAACTAATGTCCTTAATGGGATGACATCCAATTCAGTACTGAACAGAGGAAGAGGGAGGCCGGTGCTTGGCTGCAGCTACTAGCCCAATGGGGGTAGAGAACAAAGCTTGTGGACTTGTGACATAGCAGTTCCAGTATGAGGATTCAAAGGGCCGCTTGGGAAGAGGAAATAAAAATAAATCAGGAATCAGGTGGGGCCGGGGCTCTTCTGTCTGGGACTGGCTGAGAAGCACATTGTTTGAAGAGTGGGAGTGGAGAGCTTAGGTGCGTCGGGGTGGGGCTTGGATGCCAGCCCCTCAGTTGTGAGGGCAGGGGGCATGGGAGGCGCTACAAATATTAACCTCGGGAATGGGAGTGGCATAGTCCAACAGCTGCAGCAGCATCAAGCTCCTGGGACTGTGGGAAAACCACAGCTAAGCCTCGAGGGACGTTTGGGAGCCCCGAGAAGCTAGCGGCACGCAAGGTGGGGGTGGTCGCAAAGTGGGGTTGGGTCTTGGCCAACCAGCCAAGTTGAATCAGATATCCTTCTGATAGGGGTGGGAAAAAGGAGCACTATATTTGGAGTAGCTGGACCTGAGTTCAAACCCCAGTTCTGCTTCTTATTACTTGTGCGACCTTGGGCAAGTAACTTTCCCTCTTTCGTTTTCAGTTTCCCCATCTGTAAAACCAGCAGGGTTTGAGTAGTGATTTCGACAGCATTAAATCTATGAGCTGAAGCCTTAGGATGGATGCTAACTCTTCGCAAATATTTGAGGAGGCCTAGGTTGTTCTGCTTGGCCCCAGGGGGGCAGATGCAGGATCGATGGCTGAAGGTTACAGAAGTATTTTTAGGCTTGGTATGTATGGATGAAACACTTTTGAGCAGAGGGCTTCGTAGAAAGTGGAATCGCGCTGCTTCTGGAGCTGATGGGTTTTCTCTCTCTGCAAAAGCTAAACGACCCTTGGTTGGGGTGTTGTAGCAGGGCTTTTAGTCCAAATCCAGGTTGAGGCTCTTTGATCCCTTCCAACACTGAGATTCCATAAAAGGGGAGGACACGCTACGGCTGTCAAGGAGAGCCACCGCAATTCCTTCTACACCCAGTGTGAGGGTGTTGGGGAAGGAGAGCGAGTTCCCCAGCGAGAATTGGAAGCGGTGCCTCCTTTCCCCCAGGGCAGTTCTGGGCTTAGGCGGGGCCCCAGGGCTTCGTCTGCCGAGCGAAGCTGTTCCTAGCTGGGAGCAGTGAGCGGCGCTGGGCGCTCACCTAGCTCGCGCCGCGACCCGGCGGGTGGAGCCCGGAGCTGCCACCGCCCCTTCGGTCTGCAAGCGCCTCCTTCTCCCCTTCCCTGCCTGCCTCTCTCCCGCCCCCACCCGCGATTCCCGGCCCGGCCCAGCGCTGCCCGGGCCATGGCGCCCTGCAGGCAGACGGAGGCTGGCTGCGGTGGAAGAGAGCAGCAGTGCCCTCGGCGGCCGAAGCCCTAGAGCTCCGAGCTCCGCACCTGGGCGCTGGCCAGCCGGTGGCTGCGGCTGCCGCCGAGCCTTTGTCCTTTCCCCGAGGGCGCTCCGGGCCGCACTGCCCGTCGGCACCACTTCTCCTCTTCTTCCGTAGAAGGGGAAGGAGGGGAGAAAGGAGCAGAGCTGTAGCCACGGGATAAAGAGCGGCGGGCACTGCTGGCTCTCTCCCCCGCCCCCCCCTCTTCCCTTCCCTCCGCCCCCACCCTGAGGCTCCGGGCTGGAGGAGGACGGAGGAAGCGGCGCGTCGCTCTCTGGAGGAAAGTATTTCACCCACCGGGCAAAGGCTGCCGCTGCTGCCGCCAGCTGCGTAAAAGCAGCAGCCGCAGCAGCCCCCCAGCAGCCGGGGCTCAACGGGTTTCCATTGCCATGGAAAGCAGAACCGGGGCCGGGGGCGGGAGTGCGACAACCCAGTTTGTCTGGACTGCCGCCGTTTAGATACCCGAATTGCCTGCCTCCAAACTGCGGAGAGGAAGGTAAGTAGCTGTGGGCTCTGTCCCCTTTCTGTGGGTGCCTTACCCCTCCGGGGTTCATTGTGTAGACAGAGTCGGGGGCGAGTTCGGCCGGTTCACCACCGGCCAACCGCAGCCTGCTGGGCTGAGTCTAGCGAGGGAGCACGTTGAGGATTCCGGGTGAATGAATAACCCTCCCCCTCCCAGCCCTTTCTTGGCCGGGTCCGCCTCCCTTCCCTGGATGCCTTCCCTCCGGGAACCGGAATGATTGAACTCCCTTTGAAGCGAATCCACTCCCTGAGAGAGGGTGGTTGGGAACCCTCGTCTTGATCATAGTTTTCATCTAGTTTTCTGGGGAGGAAACAGTGTCATGTGAACACTCTTAAACTCTAGGGGTGTGTGTGTGTGTGTGTGTGTGTGTGTGTGTGTAGGGGTGTGTGTGTGTGTGTGTGTGTGTGTGTGTGTGTGTGTGTGTGGAAATAAACCCCACAGGAAGCCGGCTTCAGGGAAAGATTGTTGGAATGCATTGCGTGTACGTGTGTGTGTGCGCGCGCGCGCGCGCGCGTGTGTTTAATGGCTCTGTCCTGTCGCTAATCCGATGGAGGTATTTTTGTTTTGTTTGTAGCGAGGAAGGTTTTCAATAGAATGGATCTAAAATCTGGAAGATTCTCAAGAACTGAACATTCCAACCTCATATATTATGGACTTTCCTACCGGACTTAGCTTTCCCTCGTTGGAGTTGGAAGGTTGAAAGGATCAGGACCAAAACTGTAGCTGTGCTTTACTTTTACCTGATTTTTAAAGTCAGAGTCTTTGCTTTACTGTGCATTCAGTACTGAAAGGGGGCTGCTCTCAGGACTACAGTGGGCTGGGAGGCTTCATTTCGTAATGTGCTTTGAGTTAAATAGCACAGATCATAGGACTTCATACATTGAAGAACCCGTAGAGATGAGTGTGTACAACTCTGTTTCTTAGTTTCCTCATGTATAAGGTGAAAGAGAAATTCCTTGACTCTTCAAGGTCAAGCCTAGTGGCAAGGCCAGAACTAAGAGGCTAACTCCAAGTTCCTTTAGTTTGTTCTGCTATAACACTAGTGGATTAAAACCAGTCTGTTTCTTGATTACTTCTAGACTTGAGGTCCTAACCTTCTGAGATTCACGTTCTTAGTTTAACTAGAAAGTGAAAGCACAAGTGTGTATAATACCGGTATCTAAGATGCACTTTCATTATAGATTGTGCACTTCAAAGGGAGTAGTTGAGATTGAGAGAAAGTATAAGTTGAGGGCATTTTGACCTGAGCTCTGATACAGCTGAATTTACAGCAATAAGAAACTTCATATTGAACATGTAGAACCTTAAACTCAATCATGTATTTTAATATTATTCTTGTGATTCTTTAATAGCACAGAGTGGAATTTGTGTCCTTTCATTAACTTCTACTTAGAATAAGTTGCTATTTT
Source organism: Vombatus ursinus (assembly GCF_900497805.2). Classification (NCBI taxonomy): domain Eukaryota; kingdom Metazoa; phylum Chordata; class Mammalia; order Diprotodontia; family Vombatidae; genus Vombatus; species Vombatus ursinus. Next base: position 36,856,884 of record NW_020954610.1, read on the forward strand.
CAAGAATTCTATGAATTCAATAAAGAAACAGTTATCAGGTGTCTACCATACATTCTAATTGCTCCTTATTCATCTGCACACTCTGATACATAGAGTGGTCCACTTAATGCTATTCCTCATGCATGGTACTCCATCACCTACCTCTTTAGTGTCTTTGCATTGACAGTTTCCCCTACACCTGGAACATCCTCCCTTCTGAACTCCTATCTCTCAAAATCCTTACTTTCTTTCAATGCTCAGCTCAAGTTCCAGCTTTTCTACATGAAGATTTTCTGTATGTCTGTGCCTTCCCTTCAGAATTATTTTGTATCTATTTTGTTTTGTTGTTGTTTTTGTTGAGTCTGACTCTTCGGGACTCAATTTGGGGTTTTCTTGGCAAAGATGCTGGAGTGGTTTGCCATTTCCTTCTCCAGCTCATTTTGTACAGTTGAGGAAACTGAGGAAAATAAATAAGGTGAAATGATTTGCCCAGGGTCACACAGCTAGTAAATGTCTGAGTTTGGATTTAAACTAGGGTTCTTTTGACTCCAGGCAGCTAGGTGTTGCAGTAGATAGAGTGCCAGACCTGGAGTTAGGAAGACTCATGAGTTCAAATGTGGCCTCAGACAATTACTGTCTGTGTGACTCTGGTCAAGCTACTTGATCCTATTTATTTGCCTTGGTTTCCTCATCTGTAAAAAATGGAGCTGGAGAAGGAAATGGCAAATTATTCCAATATCTTAGCCAAGAAAATTCCAAATGGGATCTCAGGAGCCAACATGACTGAACAATTACCTCCTGACTCCAGACCTGGCACTCTATCTACCGTGCTACCTAGCAGCACCCACAGAATATCTATTTTGTATATACTATATATGACAGCTAGATGGCATTGGATAGAGTTCTAGACTTGGAGTCAGGAAAACCTGAGTTCGAAATCTGCCTTGGACACTTAGCTAAGTAACCCTGAGCACTTACCCACCCTCAACCTTGGTTCCCTCATCTGTAAAATGGAGGTAATGGCTTGTCATGAGGATTAAATTATATTACACCTGTAAAAGTGTTTTGTAAACCTTAAAACACTATATAAATGCCAGCTATTATATGAGTTGGCCTGGGAGCATGAGTGGTTAAGTGGAAATCATAGGTCCAGTTTAAAAACAAATATATGTATGAGTTGTCTCTCTTGGACTTTTGGCTAGATGGTAATCTCCTTGGGCCTGTTTTCACTTTTATTTTTGTATCTTCAATACCTAATATAGCCCTTGGCACATTGTAGGTGCTTAATGAATAATTGTCCTCTGATTGTTATGCAAGGAAGGCACTGTGCTAGGTTCTGTGCATACAAAGATAGATATGAAAGGGACTACTTTCAATCAACTTATTGGGGGTGGGTTGAGGGTAGAGAAGACACAAAGGAGAGTGTATTAAGTTCAAAGGGAAGATACAAAGTAGTTTGAGAAATTTGAAGAGAGATCATTTTTCAGAGTAAGAGTCAGGAAAGAATATAATAAATGAATGAAAAATCATTTATTGAGTACTTACATCAGGTACCATGCTGAGCATTGGGCATACAAATACAATCAAATAAGACAGTATCTGCTCTCAAGGAGTTCACATTCTAATCAGGTAAGACAGCACATAGATCTGGACAAAGGGTGGGGGAGTAAACACTGCTTTGGAAATTGCTGGGAATTATATGGTGACTTGGGTTCCAGGCAAGAAAAAACAAAGATTCACCAATCAGGACCATGGGTCCTGATAATATCCATATCAAAGTTGTCGAAGTCCAACTTCTGGTGGGAGGAGGATGAGGAAGATGGCTAGTGTGGAAGAAGAAAGTGGTGCTGGAGTTGGACCTTGAAGGATCATAGATGATGATGATGATGGCTAACATTTATATAGCTCTTACTATGAACCAGACAATGTGCCAAGTACTTTACAATGATTATCTTGTTTGATCCTCACAACAACCCTGATAGGTAGATGCTATTGTTATTCTCATTTTCATAGATGAGGAACATGTGGCTGAGAGGTTAAGTGACTTCTCTTGGGTCACACAGCTAATAAGCATCTAAGGCTGGATTTGAACTCAGGTCTTCCTGATTTCCAGGCCTGGTGCTTTATCCACTGCAACTAGGTGGAAAGAACCTCAAAAAACATATTGTCCAAGCCCTCTCGTTTTGAGGGAGGGACTTAAAAGAGTAGAGATGGGGGTTAGAATGGAGCTCATTCTAGGCCTGTGGATAAGGACAACAAAGGCAGGAGGATGAGAAGGCAACATGAGAATAGGAAATGGAGACTAGTCCAATTTTGTTGGATTATAGAATAAGTGATGGAACAGTACATGTTTAAGCAAGAAGAGGGCTTGGATCTTAGGATCAGGAGTTTCTCTTCTATTCCATTGGCAGTGGAGAGCTACTGAAAGTGTATGTTGATACCTTTGATCCTGCTTGTTAATGCATGGCAGAACAGAATGATCCCACAATTATCCACCCTCCCTTTAACCTCAAATTTTTCCCCAGCCTTTGGTTAATTCCTTCTCCCTAGAAATCTCCCAGATCTCTCCAATCCTTAAAACAAAAGAAGGCAAAACAAAATTCACTACCATCACCTCAAGCTATTGTCCTATATCTCTCCCTTTCACAGTCAAACTCCTAGAAAAAGCTGGAGGGGAAACAAACATTTAGTGTCTGCTGTGTTCCAGATCGTCAGTTAAGTTGTAGTGAATGTTGTGAGCCTGTGATGTTTCTTAGACTCCATTTTGTAACATAGAACCCATCTCTAATTTTGACTTCTGCTTGTTTTCTGTGTGACTTGCTGTGGCTAGCTGGCTTGCTGAATCCATATGACCTGGCCTTCCCTGACTGTGTATCATGCTAAATGACCATTTCTTAATCTGCTTCTTTGTATAAGACCATCACTGTCAAGGTGGTCCAGGGTTATTAGAACATTGGGCAGTCATTTACCTATTCTCCATCTAGATATAAGCACTACTATCACCTAGCTCCATTCAATGCTCCACTGAAATCTCAGTCAGTGGAGAAATCACTGCCAGTCCCTGGACTGCATGGTTGTCTCCCATTCTCAGCTGATGGCCAGAAACCAGCTCTTTCATCCTATAGGTATTACTTAACGCCCCAAGTGGGACTCTCCCTTCCCCACTCCCCCCAATATTATTTCCCTCTTTTTATCCTATTCCTTCCTATAGGTTTTGCTACTTGTGCTGCTGGCCTCTGGACCCTTCTTTCACCCACCACTGACCTCTGGTAGTGGTAAGTGTTAACCCATTACTAATAATGCTTCTCGAAATGACTCTTGGAGTTGGAGTTGTCCCTTCTTATCAGAATCTAACCCAACTATATAAAGAGTATAAAGCTGAGTCTGGACCACTAGTATTTTAAGTCATGTTGCTTACCAGAACTAGGAACAGGACTCTTGGCAGCCACACCTTCAAGGATAGGGCAAGGTCAACAGCTCTTCTGGTTACCTCCTATTTTCACCAAAGAGAGTAAGAGCTGACTGTCTAACAGTGATAGGGACCTTTTCTTCTTAAGCTGGTTATTTCCTATTCACACTGAAGAGAGCAAAGGCAGAGGATCTGATATTCATGCCCCAGTGACAGGAAATCCTTCTCCTACCATGGTCAAGGCAAGGCCTTTACCTCTGGTGTTACATATAAGTACTTTACAAAAATCATTTGATCCTCGTATCAACCCTGCTATTATTTCCCCCAGATAGGAACTCAGGTCATCTTGACTCCAGGCCCAGTGCTCTATCCACTGTGCCACATAGCTACATCAAAGAGCAGTATATTAAGTAGATAATAAGAGTTACACTAAGATGAGGGTTAGCAGGATGAGAATGATGAAAGGTCAAAAGAATCAGGGGTAACAAGTATAACAATAATGATAACTTATATTTGTATAATACTCAAAGTATTTTAAAATCAGATCATGGTTAATAGATTGGTAGAATAGGGATTTTTAACATGTTGTTGTTCAGTCATTTCAGTCAGATCTGACTCTTCATGACCCCATCTGGAATTTTCTTGGCAAAGATATTGGAGTAGTTTACCATCTCCTCCTCCAGCTCATTTTATAGATGAGTAAACTGAAGCAAACAGCGTTGTGACTTGTCCAGGGTTGCACAGCTAGTATTTGAGGCTGGATTTGAACTCAGGTCTTTCTGACTCTAGGCCTGGCACTCTATGTACTGTGCCACCTAGCTGCCCACCTTTGACTATAGTAGACTTTAGTTTAGTTGAATAAGGCTACTTTAAGGTGAAGAGACAGCTAGGTTTAGATATAATGGATAAAATACTGGATTTGGGGTCAGAAAAACCTGAGTTTAAAATATGCCTCTGTTACTTACTAGCTGTGTAACCCTTGATAAATCACTTAACCTATGTCTCGATTTCCTCATTTTTTAACATGATGGTAATGGACTCGAGAGCCCTTCTAGATCTAAATCTATGAACCTATGAATTGTAGGAAAATTAAGGGATTAGAACAGATGGAAAGATCATGATTAGAACACTGGAATTTTGAAAGTGAAATACTTTTGAATGCTGATCTGGTCTAAAGTGTGACTACGCTGGACAGTAATTGAAGTAGTACAATTGTATTGAAGATCTTGGGAGTTGAGCCAAAGAAATCATGGTTTTAGAGGTGTCATCAATGGATATTGAAACCTTTAGTAATGATGGCTGAGAAAGGGGTCAAGGGGAAGACTGTGATCTAGATGCCATAAAGTTGGAGAAAAGTGTGAGGGTTTCTAGAAGTCATAGATGACAGAGATGAGGGTAAGGATATCATTGTTTATAATCAGATGGCATGTACTTCAAAGGAGAGGTTATAGAACAGTATTTGAAGAACAAGGCTCTGGAAGTGGTAGTGAGGAATGAGTACACCAGGATGAAGTGAGAAAGATGTAGGTGATATTAGAGAGAGCTATTAGAGATGTGGAATCCTTAGAGAAAAGTCAGGTTTCACTTGATGGTCTGAGGTGGAAAACATATGACAAGGAGAGATTGAGGATAAAGTGAAGTTTAACAGTGGAATAAAGATTACAAAGAGCCCAATGAAAATGATGGGTAGAGGCTATAAAGATTGGAGGGAATGTGGGGCTGGGTTGAATGGAATGGCAGCGTGTATGAGATAGCCACGCTATGTGATATAGTTGCATGACAGGATAAAGGAAAAAATTAGGAAATGAGCTAGCACAGTATCAAAATTTTATGTATTTAATTTTAAATATGAAACAAATTGATAAAAAATTCTGAAAGACCTTTCAGTTATACATTTTCTATTTCACAGGAAAAATAATGTAGTGTGTCCTTTTTCTGCTTAGTAAACATTTAATTATTCAGTATTCTTATTCCTTTTGTCTTTGTATATAGACTTGATTTATAATCCACATTTTTTTTTTTACTTTATCTGTGATTTGTTTAATATAGAGAACTCCCAATAAGGAAATTCCTTCAACCAATGTAGGTTGGCACCATCTTTTCTGCATCGTATATTCTTAGAGAGTTGCCCATGGCCTTGCAAATTTGAATTGCTTAGGGTCACAGAGGCAGTATGTGTGAAAGGCAGGATTTGAACCCAAGTCTTTTTAATTCCAAGATTAGCTCTGTATCTATGCCATACTGCCTGTCATATAGCATTTTCTTAGTGGTATAGTGTGGTAAAATTGGAACACAGAGACTAAATTCGTTTGGCTGAGAGAAATCTCTGAGTGAAGTGGGAAAAGAAGGCAGAAGTGAGAGATGTAGAAGGCAGAATTGACAAGATTTGGCAACTGATTGACTGTGGAATGAAGGAGAGTGAGGAGACAAGAATGACACCTCAAAATTTTGAGGTGTGAACATAGATGACTAGAAGAGTGGTGGTGCCCTTGAATGTGGAAGTTTAGATGAAGATTGGGTTTGCAGTGAAATATAATGTTATGTTTTGGACATGATGAGTTTGAGATGGGACTTTCAGTGTGAAATATCTAGCAGGTAATTGACGAGTGTATTATGCAGTATATATTTCTAACTCACCCTGGTATGTGGTTCCAAGACTCTGGATTAACTTGGTATCAAAAACTTGTTGTTGTTGTTTTGTGTCTCACCTCATGACCCCATTTGGGCTTTTTTGGCAAAGATACTGGAGTGGTTTGCCATTTCCTTCTCCAGTTGATTTTACAGATGATCAAATAAGACAAATGTGGGTAAGTGACTTGTCCACGGTCACTCAGGTAGTAAATGTTTGAAGCCAGATTTGAATTCAGGAAGAGGAGTCTATTAATCACTTATTTCCATTTTAACAAATATTCTTTTCAGTTGGATTTAGGCTGTAACAGTTAATCAATCCTGGGAGGTACCTGCCTTCCTCTCGCCCATCCCCACCCCACTCTGCATTTTTCCTTCCACCACATACACCAAAAAAGCAATAAACCAAGTCATGTAACTGTATCTCTGAATGTATGACTCTAATTTATGACTGTTTTTCTTTAAAAAGGAAGAAGTAATTTTCAACTTATAAAAAGTAAAATGTGCCTTCCCAACAGGTGATTTCTAGCAGTCATTACAGACTATTATAACTTGAATTGACTTAGAATGCTTGCTTATTGCTCTAAAGCAAGCTCACTTTTCATTTTGCAAACTTTGTTTGTTACAGATTTAAGCTTGTAGGAGACATGGGCCTTCTAATCAATACGTATAAGTAGGAGTTTTTAAACATTTCTTAAAAGTGCTTGGCTTTTGTCAGCAACTTAGTTATGTGTTTGGGGCACCTGCTGCCTCTCCAAATTCAGTTGCATTTGAGCTTACTGTAAGCATCTTTATGTCTTGGTAGGGTGGACCATGTCATCTACTTGTAGCCCCCTCCCTTTCTTATCCACCCCCCCACAACATAATGAGCATTCAGTCCTGTAGACTGACTTCTTTGTTAAGAATTTCTGACACAAATAAGTGATCAAATATAAAAAACAGCTGTGCTCCGCTTACATTTGTTATAAACAACATATACTTCAAAAGATGTCTTTTGAAAAATTTCAACAATGTGATTAATGCTTCCACCAATACATTATTGCTATGAATAAATTTTAAAAACAATTTATTGAGCTCTTAATATGTGTTTGGTAAGGACAGCTAAGTGATGCTGTGGATAGTCAGGAAGACTCATCTCCCTGAGTTCAAATGTGTCTTCAAATACTACTCTGTGACCCTGGGCAAGGGTTAACTCTTTTTGTCTCAGTTTTGTCATCTGTTAAATGGAATGGAGAAGAAAATGGCAAACAGCTCTAGTATCTTTGCCAAGAAAATTCCAAAGGGGTCATGAAGAGTTGGACACTGGAAAACGACTGAACAAAAATGAGCTGAGCACTGTGCTAAGCACTGAAGATACAAATGTAGATGTCAGATAGTCTCTTACTCTTAAAAAATTTATAGTCTATTTGGGAGAGGTGATATATACAGTTGGAGTGTTGGCCAGAGAAGGGAATTTTGGTCTAGAGAGTTACAGGGATTGCAAGTTGGACAGTCTGTTGACATGCCTTTTCCAGAAGTGATGGTAATATTGATTGAATTACTGTGACTAGAGTAGGAGGCAGAAAAACCAAGGGGAGAGAGGTGGTATAGGTGTCCTCTGTCTGATCAAAAGGAAAGATGGCCGAAGTAGATGATTGATGGCATATGGATTATGGTCTGATCTGGGGCTGGATGGATATAGCGGTTTAGATAAGTTCCTATTTACTTTGTCATCTATCAAGATGGTTTGGCTCCAGGGCACACTGTGGACAAAAAAATTCACCACCTCATCAACAAGCTTTTTTGGTGATGAGAATCTTTGAGCTTGGTGCTTGTATGATACTCCTTCTGAATCTGGACTTCTTTCTTCTTGGTAATATCAACCAGAGGTTATGCTCAGCTGGCATTGTCTTTGAGACCCTAGGGTCACAACGAGGAACCAGAGAAGAATTTTAGCATAGGAGACAACAGATACTTAAGTAGAAAATATATTTTTCTGCAATATTTTAATGCAAATAGATCCAAGAAACAGTCAAAATCATGTTGGTAAGTAGAAAAGTCTACTAGAGATGTTTTTTGGATAGTAAAGTTTTAGCGTTTAAAAATTTTTGTGTTCTCTTTGTATGAGCATTGAATCACAGAACTTAAGAATCAGAAGGCAGTCACCTCAGTAGTCACCCAGTGTGACCTATAAATGAAGGATACCCCACTAAAATGTACCTGACAAGTAGCCACCCAGTTGAAGACCTCTCAGGAAGAAGACATAACCTCTTGTTGCAAGTCCATTCAACTTTTGGATACTTCTAATTTGTTAGGAAAATTTTCCTGAAATCAAGGCTAAATTGAGTTCTTGGCAACTTTCATACTTTGCTCTTGGTTCTGTCCTCTGGAGCCAGACAAGATGAATTTAGGTCCTTCTCCAAATCATAGCATATCAAATACTTGAAGACAGCTAATATGCCCCCTTGTGTCTTCTGTTGTCCATGATAAACATGACCAATTCTTTCAACTGGCCTTCAATTGGTCTTTAACTGGTCCATCAGCTGATTCCTTCAACATGGACTCAAGGCTCTTTACCTTCTTGCTACTTCTGGACACTCCAGCTTATCAGTGTCCTTAAATTGTGGTACTAAGAACTGAACATAGTTCTCCATATGAGGTCTGATGAGGGCAGAGTGTGGTGGGACCATCACTTCTCTATTCTTGGAAATTATGCTTCTAGATACAGTTCAGATTGCATTAGCTTTTTTGGTCAGCACACCACACTGCTAATATTAGTCATTTATTTTCATCCTCTGGTAAGAATAAGCTCTTATTACAAATGGCTGTGTTAAGGATGGCACTGCTTGAGAAATAGAGTCCATTAAAAAAAACGACCCCAGTAATGATTCCACAACTGACACCAGCCCTTTGGTGGTCAGCTACTTAAGAACATTATCTTTGAAATAGCCAGAACTGGGGTTTCCAAAGCATGTTTGCAGCACTGAGAACAGGTTTGTAGTGAGATATAGGCTTTTATTATCTGGTGATGAATGACAACTAATGTCAGCAGAGTGATGTGACAGCCAAAAAGTCTAACTCTTGAGAAAGTCAACAGTAAGATCAGGCCTTGTGGCCTATGAGACATGAGTGTGCTTCACTGCTTTGTGCATCTTTATTTTAGCCTTCACCTTGATGCTGTCCTGTACCTATGTTCTGTCTGCCAATTTCCACAAAGGACACACTCATCTTGATTCAGTTTTTTATTATTATTATTATTATTATTATTTTTTTTTTTTTTTGCCAATATGTAACTGAAGTGATAGAATTTAATGTGAGTATTTAGTTTGGTGTTTCTAATAAAAATCACAGAAGAATCAAACTGGAAGAGATCTCTAAAGATCATCTATACTATGGGTTCTTAATGTGGGGTCCATGAACATTTTTTCCTTCGATAGTTTGATAACTCCATTTAAAGAAATTGGTTTGTTTTGTAACAGGATGTTTTTTTTTTTTGCATTTAAAAACATTATTCTGAGGCTTTTCTGCAGACTTCCAAAGGGGCCATGACACAAAAAATTAAGGAGTTCCTCATCTAAACTCTTATATTACTAATTACTAATATATTACTAATGAGTAAGTTAAGGCATACAGGAGATAATTGAGACTAGAAGTCAGGCCACCTTACTCCCAGTTTGATGGCTCTTTCTATTATACATAATTACCATTCGATCTGTCTATAGGCTTTCCCTGGAACAGGTTGATATGGGACCACAGGACTCTTCAGTGCTTTACCAAATCAACTAGACAGTACAAGATCTTGTCTTATTGCCTTTTCCCTCTAATTGTTCACTTACCTCTGTAGTTAGCAGTACCTAGGATAACTGTGTCCAATAAAATATAAGTTTCTAGATAGCAGGGATGGCTTTGCTTTTTGTCTTTTTAGCATTAGGACCTAGCATAGCACCTTGTACAAAGTAGACACTGGATAAATGTTTGTTGAATAGGATTAATTGTCTCCATATCTTTTGATGATGCTGTCAACCTGATGAATTTCTCATTATGTTTTTGGAAATCAGCCTTTAGGTTCTCTGTTGCATTTTCAAACATGGCTTTTAGAAAAAACTAATTATAACAGGATGGCCCAGCCCTGTTTCAGTGTATTGGTGATGAGCAAATGATAAATTAGAATGAACTGGATATAAGAGATATCATAGTTAAAGTGTCCTCAGTTTGTAAATTTCTTAGAATCATTAGTAGCTAAGGTCCATTTCTGCTAATGGTTTCAAATGATCTCTAAGAATATAAAGTACAAGAAATATTGATAGTTTTCTTTTATCTGTTATGCAGTGGAGGTCATGTCAACAGTACTGCATTAAGATCTAAAGGCATATTTCAGTTCTTAGAATTTCTAATTCGTGATGTTGTTCAATACTCCAGCTAGGAGAGTGTTGGACAGGGACTTGTCAACTTGCCTGTGATAGATAGTAGAGAAATATTGCGTATAGTTGTTATACTTGGTTTCCTTGCCTTTCTCTTGGATGTTGATGATAATGGCATCATTGACATCTTGAGACATTCATTTCCCGAGTGCCTCATATAAAGCTATGGAGATCTCTACAAGATAACAATCCCTTTATTGAGCTTATACATCTCTGGTGGGATGGGTGACCCCTTCAGAAAATGGACTGAAGGTTCTCAAATTTGTGCTTAAATTACATTGGAAATGAATGTTGGGGTTCTCTGTCTTTGATGAAGTTAGACTTATCTAGCCTCAGGCTATTGTATATCTCATCCAAGGTTATCTTTGGTTTAACTTTTTTTGGCCTTCAGTTTTCTTATTTGTAAAATAATGGTACTGGACTAGATGTTCTTCAATGTCCTTTTCCTTCTAGATCTGAGATCCTACATTCTAAATAGACCTGAATCTTTCTTGGCATCTGACTGTTGAATATATAGGTTTATTAATCTCATTTTTGGCTTTGTCTTTTCCCTTCCTGCTATCTACTAGCAACTTTATTGTATCTGTCTTTACATCTTCAGAGTCATTTAAAAATATATCAGTTCAACTGAAAAATTCTTCATGTAAGTGCCTGCTTCTATACACAACATTATGCTAGTCACCTACACTTTGCATTTTCTTTGTCTTCATATACCTCCCTGAGTCACTTGCCATCCTTACTAACTGTTGAATTGAATTGAATGCAAAGTATAGATGAGCTAAAATTATACATGGGCATTAGAGCTAGAAAATCATCTAGGTCAACCCTTCATTTTAAAATGAGGATACTGAAGTTAAGTGACTTGCTTAAGGTCATACAAGTTGTAAGTAGGGGGAGTCTAGCCTCTAACTAGTTCAGTGCTCCTTCTTCCAGTACAGAGCTCTATCTTCCTCTGTATTCTGAAAAGAATGGCATTGAACCCATTGGCTCTGCCCTTTGCTGTGACCTTAATTAAAATAGCCTTCTCCAAGTCAGTGGAATGCCCGCCTTTTAGGTTCTTTCTTCGAGGGGCCAGTCACGCTGCTGATTAGATGCCAGAGTCTGGCTTTGTGTGCTTCAGCACACCCATCATTCACCATTGGCTGAGTCTCTTGTATCATCTTAACCCAGTGATTGATGGAGGGTTGGAGCAGAGGGGAAGAATAGGGGGAAGTTGGGATGGAGGCGGGGACAGAGGAAAGGAAAAAAAAAAAGAAGGTAGAGCAGCTATGTAATAGAACTGGGGAAAGGAGAAAAAAAGGAATCCAGGGGATGGCAATTGAAATAAAGGGAAACAGAAGAGAGGAATGGTTGAAAAGGACAAAGGATGAGAGGAGGACTGGTAGGTAGAATTCTACACTCCCTCACCCCAGTGAATTTTCTAGATTAAAAAAAAATCTTTGTATAGTTTGGTCATCTTTTGTTATATTTTTCTATTTTTGGGGGGGTGTGTTTTGTTTTTTCTGCCTTGAAATTTTCTTCAAATGGACTTTAATGATGTTTTCGATGTTGCTCATTGTCATCCTTTATCTACCCCACCCCCCACCCACAATGTCCAGTTCTCTTTTTTTTTTCTTTTCAGTCTTCACTTTCATTATGAATGAGAGTGCTCTGTACCTTTTCACTGTGTCAGACATCTTGACTTTAGGGTTAAGGTTCCCTGCTAATGTGTGCATTTAAAAATCCCCCCAAAAAGGCAGAATTGGGCAATCTGTTGTCACCAGGAGCATAGAAGACTTTGTTTTCCTTTATATCACATGAATGAAAAACATATAAGAATGAAAAAAAAAAAGTTTGGCAGTCCACTTACCCGAAAGCTTAAAATGGAAAAAGAAATCTTGCTGATATCACTGAAGACTATTTAACAGGTCATAGTTGAATAGGTAGCCCAAATAAGCTTTGTGTATGAAAGAATGGTTTCACAGATTTGCCACTGATGTAATGTGTTCATTGAATTTAGAACCATGTGCATTTTTCAAAATGCTTGAGTTAAGTAAACATTATAATTTTGGAATATATTGACTTCTTTTGTGGGACTGAATATTTAGAAGGTATATATATTTCCCAATTGTATTTGTTTAGTACCTTCTGTTATAGCCTAACCACAAACTGAATTCTCTAGCAGAGCAAACCTGATCAGTCACTATGAATGATGTTTACTCTAGTTAAAATGCTTGCTCAAGGGAAAATTTTTTCCACTTTTTTTAAGTTTAGCTTATTTAAACAAGGTATTTAAGTGACCCTCTGCAGTTATTTGTAAGTGTAATGTTGGAATATGCTCTTTTATAAATGTTTTGAGTATAGTTCATATATATGAAAGTAATTGGAGTAAACATTTTATTTGGTTTAAAATATTTTGAGAAGAAATAAAAGGTGAAAAGTCAATATTAAAAGTAAATATGGTAGAATGGTTGGGTCTCTGACTATGCACATGAAGAATGTGTATATTTTTCAGTCATTCAAGGATTTCCATGTATGTGTAGGCATGGTCTTTATTTCAAGTTGTTTTCAGATGACCTCTTAGCAAAAACTTGATTTATTGTAATTGTTTGGGAGTAGAGTGTTTCAGTTGAATTTTGGAAAGCCAATTAGCAGAATTAGCTAGAAAAATTCTTTGTTTCAATCAAGTTTGAAAAGCTTTCTAAAATGTTTGAATGTGCTTTCCCTACCTACATTAGTGAAATACAGAGTGCATAAGTGGATTGTTTATGATGATTCAGAAATTTTATATTGCTCAAATCTTGTATTACTCAAGGTCATCAGTTTTAAGCTTAACTCTAACCGTTATGGTGATATAATTTAACATGTGCAGATTGGTCTGAATGATGGCCTTAGGACTAACCCTGTTTTTTTTTTTTTAAAGTGATTGAATATCAGGTTGTTTTGTGTTGTTTTGCCTCTTACTCCTAAGACAACGGTGAAAAAAAGAAAATTATGAGATAACTTTATTATATATTTAAAAGGAAATAGCAAGTTTTACATAATAGATTGGCAGTTTCATGTACAATCTTTTTTAAATTCTACTATGTTATGGAAATGCTTGTTTTATTTCTTAAGTTCAGAATAAAATAAATAATGGGAAAAAAAGAATATGTCTAATGGGGAGACAACATGAAAAACAACCATATGCAAACAGGATATAGACAGGAAAAATTGAGAATAATAAAGAGAGGGAAGGCACTAGCTTTAAAGGAAGATTGGGAAAGGCTTCTTGTAGAAGATGAGATTTTAGTTGGGACTATAAATAAGCTGTGAGGCAGAGAGGAGGAGGGGGAGAGTATTTCAGGCATGGTGAACAGCCAGTGAAAATGACTGGAGTCTGGAGATGAGTGTCTTGTGTTAGGAACTTCAAGGAGGCCAATCTTACTGGATTTCAGAATATACCCCTATATGCTTTGTAATTCAGTGAGACTTTCAGTTCCTCTGCAAAGGAGTAGGATGGAGAGGAGAGTAAGGTACAAGAAGATGGAAAAGGTGTAGGAAGGGGCCAGGTAGTAAAGGGCTTTGAATCCCAAATAGAGGATTTTATATTGAATCCTGTAGGTTAAGTGATAAGGAGCAACTGGGAGTTTATCCAATGAGGTGTGGGTAGGGAATGTGACATAATATTTATATAACATAATAAACACACTAAGTACTTATAAGTCTTTTTTAAGAAATTTCTTATGATGGACTTAGGCTGCATGGTGTACTGGATACAGAACTGGCCCGGGAACTAAGAAGACCTAGTTTCAAATCCTACCTGTCAATTAACCTTGAAGTGCTTAAGGACTGACCACAGTCTAAACCTACAAGCTGCAGAAAAAGTATAGACCTGCATTGGTAAAAGGGAGTTTCCTCAGCTTGCATTCTCTCTGCAGTGAAATCATAGGTACAGTCTCTGTCCCTATCCCTGTTATGACTTAATTATCCTCAACAAGCACTGCAATATGCAAAGGAGAAAAAAACAAAAAAAGCTTTGTAAATCAGCCCATGGCCTTCTGTTACTTTCAGTTGTTTGGTTTTATTTAAGAGTACGTATTAAATTAACAAGGTGCTAACACAATTGATCTTTTATTTGTGTCTCCCTTTGATCTTTTTGTTCTCTTTATTTCTCAGTGTTTGTAATATTCAAGTCTTTTCAGTCCTGCTGCACTCTTCGTCACCCCATTTGAGGTTTTCTTGGCAAAAATACTGGAGTGGTTTGCCATTTCCTTCTTCAGCTCATTTTACAGATGAGGAAACTGAGGCCAACAGGGTTAAGTGACTTGCCCAGGGTCACACAGCTAGTAAATGACTGAAGCCCGATTTGAACCCAGGAAGATGAATCTTCCTGACTCCAGGCCTGGCATTCTGTCCACGGCACCACCTAACTAACTACCCTTTCGTGTTTTATTGATTTTTTTCTTTAATTTTTAGAATCTTTATGACTCCTTAGAGTCAAGCAAAACAAATCAACACATTATGTCTGAAAATGTATATCTCATTCTACACCTCCAATCTGTCACCTTTCTAACAAGAGGTGTAGTTCATCAGCCTCCTAAAATCACAACTGGTTCCTGTGTTCTTCTTCTGTAGTCTTCTTAAATTATTTTCCTTTACATTATTTCAGTCATCCTATACATTGTTCTGGTTCTGTTCATTTCACGATTCATTAGCTCATGTAGGTCTTCCCAGGTTTCTCTGATTTCTAAGTGCTTATTTGAGGAATGAGATGTCACAATTCTAGTAGATAGAATTTAGAAGGATAATTAGCAGATTTAAATGTCAATAGATACAGTAACTGACTTCAAGTAGGTCTCCATTCCAGGAAATTTAGGCTTAGATCTCAACCCAGGGGGTTTATTATCTTAGATCTAAAGCCTTAGTAGGTTCAGAAAAATCTATTTAAAAGTTTGATAATGCCTTTTCTGTCATTGGTATTTTAATATATGGAAGATGTGGTCTCAGTGATGGCTTTGTTATTTAGGAGGAATACCGATTTTTTTTTAAACCGTATTATGCTTTTGTACACCATTTTCCATTGTGGAATGGCTTAAAAACAACAACAAGCTCTGTTTGATTGTTTTAAATCTCAAGCTCTTGAATACAGCCACATGTCTAGGTCTGCATTGATGGAGTTTTTGGAAAACATTTGGAAGAGTTGAAGAAGACTTGTGGGCAGGAACCAACATGCTGTTGTGTCAGAAAAGACAAAGAGGCATATTTTAGTTGGTACAATTGTCAAGTGAAATTTTCCAATTAGGATGCTGTTTGGTGATGTTGCAAGGCAAAACTTATTCATCGGTGGCTTGGTGACTCCATTTCTCCTTTCACTGCCTTTTACTTTATTGTTTGTACATCTGGAGACATATATTATCTCCAACAAAGAGTACTCCAGTCTGTTCAGTAATAACAGCCTTTCTCACCCTGAAATAATGAAGTATTAGATTATTGTGGCCTTCGAAACAAAAGTTCCCTACTCCTTTTCAGAGAAGATTACAGTCACTATTTCAGTCCCACCCTGATGGGCCTGGCACTCAAGAATCTTTAGTTTGTCCTTCCTTTGTTTGTAGAGGAGCATAGAGGGTCTTTTGTTGTTCTAATCTCTTGTTTGTTCCAACAGGGCAAATGAATTATGTTGTTCATTCTTCTGTTTCTTGGCATATGCAATTGTGTATGCAAAAACACCTTAAATTGTAGAACTTCTCCTCTTGCCATTAAGATTACCATTATCTAAATAATTTTGGTCAGATTTCATGTTCCAGTTTAGAAGCCTAAAATATGTGATTAGCTAAGTGTTCTTGAGATAGTGTGCTGACTCAGAATATCATAGCAGGTAGATTAACAAATCTGGAATTACATTCCCATCCAATAACTTTTTAGTTATGAGATTGGTTGAATCCTGGGGATTCTATTAAGCCTATTTAATTGGTTTGCTTTAGAGCAAGTTGGTTACAGGAGCCCTGGGACCAAAAGCTCATTCATTGTTTATGGAGTCAGTCATGGAGAAGAGTGATTGGGTGTCAGGATAGGAGGTGAAGTCAGGTGCCTCCCATGCTGTGCCACAGCCCTGGAGGTTTAGAAGAGAGAAATAGAGAGTCAAGGAAGTAGATAAACAAGTTGCAAATAATCCTATGCTAAAGCCTTGAGGGTATCTCATCTATAATCACTATAATCATCTCATCAATAATCACTGTAACAAGGATATGATAGATTTCACTCTTTTTTGTTGCTAATACATTAAAAATAAAATTTCACCTAAAATATTCTTAACTACTTACTGAAAGTGGAAAAGAAGGGAAAGGAACTATTTTGTTTATCTCAACTATTATAGAGGAACAAATAATGTAGAGTTCATTCGTACTGAAGAATAAGGGAAGATGAATATATCCTCGACATAGTCATTTACTACATTCTTGATAATTTATTTGTAATTAGTTTAAGTTACTGTCATAATATTTTGATACTCCTTCCCCCACCCCTACCTCATGCCATGATCTAAGCTTTGGGGAATTATAATAGATTGTGGAAGATATCATCTGTAAAGGAAGATTCACAATAGTGAGAGACAATAACACCCTTAAAAACACTTAATTGTAGTTAGCCAGAACTATTAACTTTTAAAAATACTGAAACAAAGAATACAGCTACATGGTTACCTCACTGTGGGACTTTTTATGAGTATATTATTGAGTATTTTGTTTTTTAAATTCGGAGACATATGAGCCTTAAATTTTTAAAAGTGTATTATAGTTACTAGTAAATATAGTCAGTCTTATATCAGTAATCTAAGCTAAGCTTTGTTTTTTCATACTGTAAATGATTTCAAATACTTGCTGAATTGTAATTTATTTTTCTTTTTTCTTCTGCAGTGACATTGTATCATGCATGCCACTGATCCCAGGGGAAACTCCCCTGTTTTCCTACAACCTCAGAATGGGAACAGCCATAGATCTTCAGGTTATGTTCCAGGAAGGGTTGTTCCATTGCGCCCACCACCCCCACCAAAGAGCCAAGCTTCAGCCAAATTTACCTCTGTCAGACAAGAAGCCCAGGCAACCTTTGCATTCTCTGCTGAGGAGCAGCGCTCACAGAGAGAAGACCGAAAGCAGAAGAGGCACAAAAATACATTCATTTGTTTTGCTGTTTCCAGCTTTACATTTTTTGTTGCACTTGCAGTCATTTTAGGAATATCCTCAAAATATGCTCCAGATGGTAAGATTCTCATTTTCTCTAATTTTCTTTCTCTCTCTCTCCCTCTCTCTCTTTCTTTCTCTGTGCATGTAAGTGGGAGGAAAAAATCATGATAAAAAGAAAGATGATGGTATGTATTGCTTGCAGTCTTTTTGATTGCTGATTCAATTAGATTTAGTTGGATACATGAATTATAGAGGAAAAGCTGGCTTCATCCTTGGTTTCTTATTTAATAGTTGCTTGGGCCAGGTCTATCTTTTCCTCAAACTTTATCCAAAAATACCATTTCCACGTAGACTGAAATAAAAATTATTGAAAATCTGTTCTATTTTATGTCTATTTGTTGCCCTGTCAGCTTCATCTGTAAGTGCTTTTTAGAGTGATATGGTTTAGTATCATGCCAAGCTTTCTGCAGGTTTGCTGTGTCTTCTGCTTTTCACTGGTCTGTGAGGTGATATTACTCATAGTTTCCCATCCTCTTCCTCTGTAATGTTAGCTAGATGCGCTTATATTCCAAACCAGTGTTGTGCTTGGCTGCTATGGCTGATAGAGCAGATTGCATCTCAGCTGAGACAGTTTCTAGGTTCTTTCAACTTCTTGATATGGAAACTGTATTATATTGGTTAAGCTTCTCTAAGACACGGTGGTAATCTGAATCAATGTCTTTACTTTTATCTGTTTCCTATTTTTCAAAGATAATAGCTTATTTAAGTAATTTAGATTGGAGCTGTTGTAATTGCGGACAGCTTTACCTTCTCATCTTTATCTTTCTTCTGTTGTGAGGTTGAATATGACCTTTGCACAATATAACTAGACTACACATACCCAGGTGATTCTGTAATGACTACTGTATTGTTAAGTAGGTTTTTCCTAGCTGGTAAATATAGAGCCAATTTTATTTTTTGGGGGAGTGATGTTTGATACATGACATCCAATGCTTTCTAACTATTTTTTTTTTGAGAAAAGTATTCATTACACATAGGAATGTGGCTTCTTAGTAATCTAGAAATTTGGCATGTCTTTTGTTTATTAATTGTGAGCATTATTTTCCAGTAAAATTTTATTTTTTTGGTTATCTTTCTCCATACCCATGGTAACATTGAAGTTGTTGAGTATCAAGGTAGATGTTAACTTGTTTGGAGGATCTTGAGTTCAGAAAATGTCTCTCTTTCACCCTCTGCAACAAATATTAGAGTTTGTTCTTTCCTCTGGAAATCACTACGAGAAAAGGTGACCAAGTATCCCATGAAATGTTTTCTTGTTGCCTTTCGACACACAGTAAAACCAGCTATGCCAATTCCTTTATTTTCTTTTTTGAGAAGAACTTGTGAGAACCAGTATGCCATTTGAGTTCAACTTCTTTGTTTTCTCCTTTCATTAATAGTAAGAAGATGAATATGGACACAATTTAGTTTCTCTAGTGTAGCAACTCTTCATTGGTTGGGTGAAAATCTCATAATGAGTATCCACATTTGAGTTAATGTCTGTAGATGGTTTTTAAAATGGTGAGCTTCTTAGCACATTCTCCCTCGTCCCCCTTTTCACCATCTTGCCAAAGTCAATAAAAATTGGAGAGGGGGTTTCACAGGACTGAGGACCATGTTGTATTTTTACCTGTCCCATGGTTCACCATGGACAAAGGAGAGAAGTGCAAGGAGGAACTGTTGCATGAAGTTAAAATAGAACACGGATTCCCTGTAAATGTCAAGATTCTCCAGATGCTCCTCTTAGCAAATGACATTGTAATATTTGCAGCCTATAGGCTAGTTATTTCCTATTTTGGCAGTAGTATAGGACATGAGTAGAAAAATCTAGTATATAGCAACATTTCATGGTTAAGCATTGCTCCAGTTATATCTTATTATGTTACATGTATTATTCACCTGAAAGGCAGTGTGCATAGAAGAGAGATAGGTTTAGAGACAGGATGCTCTGGATTTGATCCTGCTTCTGATGCATGTTGGCTGTGTGACCCTAGGCAAGTCACCTGATCTCTGAGACATTTCTAAGACTATAAGTTGCAGAAGAGTATCTTCATTGATAGAAGAAATTTCCTCACCAGAAGTGCCAGTGAAATCATGGGTCTGGGCCAAAAAGAAAAAAAAAATCACGTCCCTATTCCCATCAACTTTATACAATGGGTCGATATACAGGTTGTACTTGCCTTGTTTGATTTTTTTCCCAATGCTTTCCCTGAGTCATGCATGTTTCCTCATTAAGAGCAGATTGAGAGATCAACTAATTTTTTTTTTTTTTGTGAGTGAGATGTATCTTCTTAGGAATGCTTGTAAAATGGTGAGACATAGTGCTTAAGTTTTGATTTTGACTAGAGTCACATGGTTCACACAAACTCACATAATTTGTTTCTTTCCTTTTCCTAACTGATTATAAAGCTTATAACCATTTATATTTACCTCTATTATAAGACAATGAAAGATCCAGTCATTCTTTCAACAATTATTAAGCATCCACCATATGGTACTTAGTATGGAGCACAGTGTCACATAGTAAGTACTTAAAAATGTCTTTTTCATTCGTATGCCATGTACTGTGCTCATTGTTACTATTTGAAGGCAGGTGTTTTATGGGATGAGCAGAAGAAAGGTCAATGATGTGTAAGTATTTAGCTATAAAGCTCCAGAGATTGCTTGCCTTTCTTAGATGGAAAGCAAGTTTAGGGAATTAACAAAATCATAATGATAATGGTAAAGCAGGAAATGTTTCAGTGATCATGAAATATATGTGAAGAGAATGCCATGAAAGCTGCTGCCAAAGGCACTTTTTGTGAAATATAATTATAACAGGATATTATCCTTTGAAAGAAAAGGAATAAGCTTCAGGCAGTCTTGGTGCTTAGAAACAGAAAAGAATGTTGAATTCATGCAACGCAAGTTCAAGTTCGGGGTGAGGAGTCAGATTTTTGCCCATATTAGAGAAAAGCTTTGTACTACTCCCAATTACTAAAAATGGTATCATTATTGTCAGTGAGATAGGATGTGCATAACAAAAGGTCATGGGTCAGATGCTCCTATTTTCCTACTTGGTATTTGAAGCTTTGCTTCTCCACCCGACCCCCCCCGCCCACATCCTGCTTAACAAGTACAGAGTCATATATAGAGTCTTCCAAAAATACTTGTATTTTTACCCTTTTTTACCACGTTTCCTAAAAAAAGTACCCTTTTTACCATGTTTCCTAACCTGATTTCGTTTCACCCCTTCTCAAATATCCCATCTGTTTCCCACGTTCCTTTTCTGGTAACCTTGGAGCCTCTATACTTCATCTTCTGTATGGAACTTCTTGCCTAATCCTTTCATTTCTTGTGATTCCTGTTGTTTTTCAGAGGTTTACTTCTCTTCCTACTGTCACTGCCCTAGCCCATTACTTAAACAGCTTTCTAGCAGGATTTCCACCCTCTTGGCTCTTTCCTGTCCAAACTGACCTGTATATCACTGTAAGTCTAATTTTCCTGTAATATTGTTGTCATAATGTCACTTCCCTGCTCAGCAACACACAATGACTCCTACTTGTCAACTGGTTCAAGTCTAAACTCTCCTTCCTGTTTTTCATGGTGCTCCATTATTCTTTCCTGTCTTTTAGTGATCTGACCTGATTTCACCCTATACAGAATGTAAACTTTGGAAAGGACCATATAAATACAGAATCACAGAATGTTAGCATTGGAAGGGACCATAAAAATCATGTAATTCAACCTCCATGTTTTTATAAACAAGCACCCTTCACTCTAATCAGACTGGTTACTTTTACATGCCAGGCTCATTCCTACCATTGCATCGGTGCTTATACTATTTCCCGGGCCTGTAACATTCTCTTTTCTCTCCTCAGCCCAGTTCAGTCCATTCTTTTCCATGAAGCCTTCTCCAATTGTTCATGTCCACATAGTTTTCTCCCTTCCCTAGATTCCTGGGACACAGTCAATACCACACAGTTTAGAACTGAACTGTTGTCTAACTATTTCATTTAGAAGGTTGTTTTTGGCATCCCACAGAGTTTGCAGACTCCGCAATGGCAGAGGCCATGCCTTATGCTTTTCCACAACCTTCACAATAACATAATGTTAGGTACTTGAAAGATGCCTAGACTTGGAGTGGAAAAATACAGTGTGTCCCAAAAGTCTTAGTGCTGTTTTAAACTTTGCTGTGGTAAGACCTTTAGGATACCCTTCTTACATCAAAGTGTATACTCCTTGAGGTCAGGGACTGCTTTTCTTTTTATTTGTATCCTCAGCACTTAGCACAATGTTTGGCCTATAGTAAGACCTTAATAAATGTTTCTTGACTTGACATGACTTGCCCTGGAGAGTAGAGGACATAGAGGTAGAATGATAAGATTTGGCAGCTGATTGGATAATGGGGGAGGGGAAGATGGAGAGGAAGGTGTTGCTGACTTTGAAGTTGTGAACCTGTTTGCATGGGGAGATGGAGATGGTGGTCCCCTTAATAGAAATAAGGCATCCCTTGAGTTTACTTATCTCTAAAATGAAAAATTTCAACTTTTTTTTTTTTTTTTTTACTTTTCTCCTGTAGTTTTACTGCTGAAGCTACTTGTGTCCAGCAGCACAGTACAATCATCTTTCTTTTAGGGACCAATTTTATATTTCAGTGAAGCCACAAGCTATTTTGTGGTCCTTCACTTTCTGATTCACAGAATGTATACAGAAAGAGACTGCTGAAGTCATCCAGTCTCTTCCCTGGAGACTTTTCTTGAAGTCAGTATAGTTCCTGCTGTTTGGTTTAGCCTAGTTTTAAATGACTGAAGTAATGGGGCTTTTTACCATTTCCTAAGGGAAGCGATTCCACAGTCTAATAGATTTCATTGTTATGAAATGTTTCCTGAAATCCAGCCTAGAAGTTTTCCTATTCTCAGGCTTGTCCCTTTGGTTTACTTTTTATTGTCCTGGTTAAACATTCTAAGCCATTCTATTTTCTGCTTAGATTATACATAATCAAATTATTTTGTAGGTGGTAATTCTAACCACACTTGAACATGGCTTGGTCAATTTGTAGATACTGACAATATTTAATCATCCTTCCTGTGGCAGTCTATTTTACTCTTGGGAGACACATTATATACAGTATTTCCAGAAAGACAATGATGATTCTTCAGCATTCAGGAAGGGAAGGAACTGAATTGAACTCAGTCATTGATGATTACTTCCCCTCTTCTCCCAAAGGAGCCTCATTTCAAATAGAAATAATTTTATGACTATGCTGACAGAAGACAGATGTTGAAAGATGTTTATGTTGCCTGCAAGAAGATCTTGAAAGGTGTTTGCCAGCTGGCTTAATTTTGTACTTTTTGAGTTTAAACTCTGGAGGTAACAGAATATGGGGTAAAGATCAAAGTATGTGGAGTGAAGGCATCTGGATTCACATCCCAGTTTTGCCAGTTGTTGCCTCTGTGACCTTGGAGAAGTCTCTCAACCTCTCCCATATAATAAAGGGGTCAGAATGGATAATATCTAAGGTCCCTTCCAGCACTAAATGATTCTATATGCTTTTATAGTTGTAGAATTCATTGTTTTTGTCTTGTGAGCTAGTCTGGTTTGTGGGATTATATGTGACTGGACTCTGCTTTCTTACCTGTAAAATAAGTATAGCAGTAACACAATTATTGTGGGGAAAGTATTTCATAAACATGAGCTAATAATAATAATAGCTGACTTTTTTTTAAGGTTTGCAAACTATTCTACATATATCATCTCATTAGATCTTCTTAGCAAACCCCTCAGGCAGTAGTGTCAAGCTCAAATAGAAATGGGGCCACTAAACTGTATATAAGGATACCTGTCAGCTGCATATTGATTTAGAAAACCACATAGTAACATTGTCTGAGAAAAGAAGAAAAGGAAAAAAAAGAGAAAATAAAAGGAAAAAAAAATCCATGTTCTATTGTGTTTTTATTTATTTTGTTAAATATTTTTTGATTTCATTTTAATCTGGTTTGGGCCAATTGGGAGAGGAGCGGTCTGTGTTTGACCCCTCTGCTGTATGGTATTATCTCAGTTTTACAGGTAAAAAAGTGGAAGCTATCCACCAGTAAGAATCTGAGGTGGATGTAAAGCCCAGGTCTTCCTGTTTCCAAATCTAGTGCTTTACCCATTATATTAAGCTGACTCTATATTATTATTATTATTATTATTTTGCTTTTGTTGGTGAGGCAGTCGGGGTTAAGTGACTTGCCCAGGGACACACAGCTAGTAAGCATCAAATGTCTAAGGCCAGATTTGAACTCAGGTCCTCCTGACTGCAAGGCCGGAGCTTTATCCTGAGCCATCTAGCTACCCCAACTCTATATTATTATTGTCGAGCTGATTATTATCATTATCACCAACTTTGGGTATAATTTTTAAAACTGATTTTTGTTGATATTATTGTTTTTACATTGCCTATATTTCCCCCTACAACTGTCCTGTTTCAAGCAGGTTGGAAAATTAAGTTTTAGTGAATACAAATACTCTTCCCTGACCTGCTCTCAAAGAGTCATCCTTTACAATAAAGAATTAAAAAAGAAAAGAAAGAAAAAGAAGAGAAAAAAATTCAACAAATCATTCAATACATTGAAAACTATGCCACTATATATGATGTTTCACACTTTGAGATGTCTCACCTTTGACAAGAAGGGGAGGGAGTATTTTCTCATATCTCTTTTTGGGGGCCAGGCTTATTCTTTGTATTTTTGCAATATTCATTTTCTATTCCTATTTACATTTTTGTGGTCACATTCTGGGCTCCAGTTACTTCATCTAGCATCATTTCATGTAAGTCTTTTCCTGCTTCTTATTATTCATTATGTACTTAGTTTCTTACAGAGGAATAATATTCCATTTTATTCATGTGTGCCAACTTGTTTAGCCAGATCCCAATCTACTTTGTGCCTATAATACTCTTCAGATAATGTTGTATTTCTAGTCTGCCTCTCCTTATTGGAAACAGAACCTTTTGACTGACGTTAAGAGACTTTTTTCAGTTCATACTAGATTTTCTTTGTTGATAACTATTGCTTATATTTAAAAGCACATATCATATGGTAAGATTTTAAAATAGTTTATAATATAACATTATCTGCAATGTTTACATGCAATGTTGTTGGACACTTGGGTACCTTAAGAGTAATAGATCTAATAATAATAATAGTAATGATGATGATAGCTAACACAGTACTTAGTATGGGTTAGGTACTGTGCTAAGCACTTTACAATTATTATTCCATTTGATCCTCACAACAACCTGGAAGGTAGGTGCAGTTGTTACTCTCATTTTACAGATGAGGAAACTGAGGTAAATAGAGGTTAAGCGACTTGCCTGTAGTCACGTAGTTAAGAAGTTTGTGAAGCCAGAATATTATATAAAATAACACCTTAAAAAGTACCCAAAAGAAATAGAGTTCACTGAAACTTTATTTTCCAATCTGCTCCTTCCTTGCTGAATTAAATATAAAAACTCTCAAGAGGTATCAGAGCAGTGATCGTGGAAGATTTTGCTTGATTTGAGCTCAGGATGTGGCATAGGCAGGATAGTTTATACCCTAAGAAAGCTGATGGAGGTCTGGGAACAGGTTTGCTCTGTGAATTTGAAGTGATGACTACCATTAAGGAAACTCCATACCATACCCAAGGGCACCTGCTGAGGAAGTCATCTGCTTCAAGGGCCCTGGAATGTTTGACCAGAAATTAAAAGCAGAATCATTCCAGCTTTTCTTAATCTTTCCTAAGTCTAAAATTACATTGAAATTATTCCTAGATCTTAATACTAATATATCAGGGTCAAACATTGCTTCTCAGAAAATAGAATTCATTATAAAGTTTGTAAGCAGGAAGAGTCCTGCTTGATGTGACAAGATACCTTCAAAATATTTCTCTTGTGATATATTATGGATTAACTTGTCTGGTACCTGAGATTCCACTATTCTAATGTTGTTTAGGCCATAATGCTGTTGCCTTCGAAAGTTCCAATTAAAAATGGCAAAATTTGCAAAAAAATTGCGAAAGTTGCAATTAAAATGCAAATATTCCAGGAAAGCTCACACATCTTATTAGTGATACTTAGTCTGGCAGTGTAGAGGGTACTGATTTGGAGTCTGAAGATCTGTGTTCCAGTCCTGTTTCTCCTCACACATACTGGCTGTGGAATCTTGGGTGCATCACTAAGCTTCTCATTGTTCCAGATGGCTCTCTAAGCCTCTCTGTTTTATGCAGGATTTGCCATTTGTATCAGTGGAGGAAGTTTTCATATCTTGGAGTTCCCCACACTGATAAAATTGCAGGTCTGCACCAAAGCAAAACAAAACATAAAATAAACTTGTGCTCCATTTGTACTTCTTTCATGACCAAGATCTATGTATCTATAGCTATATCTATTTTTTGGCTAGGCAATGGGGTTAAGTGACTTGCCCAGGGTCTCTCAGCTGGTAAGCGTCAAGTGTCTGAGGCAGGATTTGAACTCAGGTCCTCCTGACTCCAGGGCTGGTGCTCTATCCACTGCGTCACCTAGCTGCCTACCCCCCAGACCTATAATTTTTAAAAGTTATAATAGTACATATGTATAAAGAGGAATGGATTAGGAATCAGTAGACCAGGATTCTAGTTCTAGCTGTGTTACCTTCAGAAAGTCTTAACTTCTCTGAGTCTGTTTCTTCATCTAGAAAATAAGAGATAATTCTTAACATGCCTACCTTATAGGATTGTTGTAAGGATCAAATGAAAATATATATATGGAAAATTATAAAGTTTTGTATAAACATGAAATATAATTATTAGTCATGTGTCTGTTTTGTTTAGACATGATCATCATATGAGACTTCAGTCTGTTATCAGTACAAATTGAATCCTCATATCTGTGGTGCCCATCTATCTTTATATTGGTACCATTTTACCAAGTAGGTAAAAGTCCTGCAGAGGTTTTATGTTTGATTCGCTTTTTGAATGTTTTCATTCTTATGTTGAAAGGATAGCAAGTAACTTTTACTTTGATTTTGAACCTGATCTTGACACTGAAAGCTGTTAAACTTTTTATATCTTGAGGAAATAAAGGGTGCCATGCAGTTAAAAGCACTGGTTTTAGGGTGTACAGATTGACATATGCTCACTCTGCCATTTACTATGTGGGTGATGCACTTACCCTTTCTAGGCTGCAGTCTTCTCATCTGTAAAACAAAGGAACTGGACTAGAGGACCTTAAGGGTGCCCTGCTACTGTGACCTAATGACGACAGACTTGCTATTTGCATCTTCCTATGTGGGCTATTTCCTCCTGTTTAGACTGTGAGCTCACTGAAAACAGGATTGTCTCATTTTTCTGTTGGTATACCCAGCACTTTGCACAGTTCTTGGTTTTTAGCAAGCACTGAGTATTTTCTTCCTTTCCCCTTCCCTTTCCTTTTTCCCTTTCCTTTCCTTTTTTCCTTCTCACTCCCCTCCCTTTCCTTTTCCCTTTTCCTTCCATTCCTCCCTTCTCTATTCCTTTCCTCATTCCCTTTCCTTCCCCTCTTCCTTTTCTTCCCTTCCCTACTTCTTTCCCTTCACTTCACCCCTTCCCTTTCCTTCCCTCTTCTCTTTCCTTCATTCCTTCCTTCTCCCTTCATTTTTCCTCCCCTTCCTTCTCCCTTGCCTTCCTTCCTTCCCTCCTTCCTTCCTTCCCTCTCTCTCTCTCACACTCTCTCTCTCTGTTTCTCCACCTGACACCTTACTTTCCTCCCTATTTTAGCTTCCCTGAATCTACCATCCTTTAAGGGAAGTGGTGGGAGGGGGTCCTTTTATCTCTAATGTAGCTCTTTGAATTATTCAGATATTATTTCATTGCAATTATCATAGATATTCATTAAATGGCATTAAGTGTACTGTTAGACTTTTGGCTCAATATATGCTGCCGTTTCTAACCATATTCTAATGTGGAATGTTATTGCAGAAAATTGCCCAGATCAAAACCCACGTCTCAGGAATTGGGATCTAAAACATGATCCTGAAAAGCAAGTCATTGTCAAGAAAGGAGATTGGCTCCGTTTAAGCTCAGATGTTACGGTGAATTCCATAGTCATCCAGGATGGAGGTATACAACTAACTGTACCACAAAGATTTGCTCCTTGTGGATTTGTCAATGTTGATTAATATTCTGAGGGTATTTCTTAGACTGAGGTAATTTTTTTAAATTAAAACTTTCATTTTTACATTAGTCATTTCCAGAGACAGTCTCTCCTACCTCAACGAGCTTTGCCTTGTAAAAGAAAAAACAAAATCACCCGACAATAGTGCTATGAAAAACTAAGCAACAGAGCAATCTCATTTATTATTATCTAATACAATCTTTTATGCTTCTTCTCACCCATCTCTCCAAGACATGATGGGAATTTACTTAATGTACGTTGGAATGATATCTAAGAATATACTAGTTGTTCTGTCCTATGAGACATAGGGAAGATTTCAGGGGTAGATCATTGGTAGAGATGATAATGAAACTGGTAGGTTAGACAAGACCCAACTCTAAGGGCAACAATGACACAATTAATACATAGGTATTAAATTACATTTAAATGAGCTTCAGATTTATAGACTTTTTGAAGTTCAAGAAATAAGTAGCCTCCAAAGTAAATAGAGGTGAGATACATGTATCCCAACCACCTTAGTGTACTATAGGTGTAAAGTGCTTATTTCCTCTTTTTAATTATTTGGAAACTAAAATAAATTTCTTAATAAGCTGTCTTCCCTTTGCCAGAAAGGTCAAAGAGGCTTTATTTTTTCTTTGGAATTCAGAGAAGCACTTTTAATTGCCAGCTCACAAGGAGTGTTTTTTCTCCTTTCTCCTCACCTTTCCCCTTCCTAGGGTTACTTGTCTTTGGTGATGATAAAGATGGATCCAGAAATATTACTTTGAGGACTCGTTATATCCTGATCAAGGATGGTGGAGCGCTTCATATTGGAGCAGAAAAATGCCGCTATAAATCCAAAGCGACCATTGCCTTATTTGGCAAATCGAATGAAGGTGACAGTATGCCAACATTTGGCAAAAAGTTTATTGGTGTGGAAGCTGGTGGGACGCTGGAGTTGCATGGGGCTCGGAAAACATCATGGACACTCTTAGCAAAGACTCTGCGTTCCTCAGGGCTGACCTTTGGTTCTTATACTTTTGAAAAGTCCTTTAACCGAGGTCTCAACGTGCGGGTCATTGACCAAGACACTGCCGAAGTTTTGGTGATTGATAGGTTTGATACCCACGAGTACCAAAATGAGAGCAGGCGACTTCAGGAGTTTTTAAAAGCCCAGGCTCCTGGCCGGATTGTTGCTATTGCTGTTGGAGATTCAGCTGTCAAAAGCCTCCTAGAAGAAACGATCTTGACCATCCAAAATCTTCTGGGAAGTAAGCTGATCAAAGGATTGAGTTACAGGTAAACGCAACCTTGTTCTTTTATTTTTTTTTTCTAGTTCCAGTGCCATGTTACATAAAAGCTGTTTCCATAAAAGGGTAAGAGGGGGAAAAGGGATTTGAAGGTTCATAAAAGGACAGCTAGGTGGAGCAGTGGATAGAACTCTGGCCCTGAAGTCAGGAAGACTTATCTTTTTGAATTCAAATCTGGCCTCAGTTACTAGTTGTGTCACCCTGGGAAAGTCACTTAACCTTGTTTGCCTCAGTTTCCTCATCTCTAAAATGACCTGGAGAAGGAAATGACAAACCACTGTAGTATCTTTGCCAAGAAAATCCCAAATGGAAGTCACAAAGACTTAGACACAACTGAAAATGACTGAACAACAACAACAAAAGGGCACGAGATCTGAAGTCAGAGGACCTAGGTTCAAATCCTACCTTTTACTAGCTGTGTGACCATGGCAGTCATTTAACCTCTCTAAGCCACAGTTTTCTTCTCTGTACAATTAAGAAGCTGCATTAGATGATCTCCAGATTTAGGACCCTATGTTGGGTCTTTTGTTTTCTTTATAAGGGCAGATTTGGCATACAAGCCTTTTTGATTTTTGATTTGTAGAGTACCCACCAATATCATTGGTATTCCAGAGGCGTGCTATACAAAATTCATTTAAAATGGAGGGATCTATTACAATATATAGTGTCATGGTCCTGGATTTAGGAAGTCCTGAGTTCAAATTCAGCCTCAAATACTTACTGGCTGTATGACTGTGGACTAGTCACTTAATCTGTCTATCTCCGTTTCCTCATCAGTAAAACAGCACCTGCTTCATAAAGTTGTTATGAGGGTATAAAGAAGTAATATTTTTAAACTGTTTTGCAAATATTGTTACTTTTGCTTTGCAAAAACCTTAAAGCACTATATAAATACTAGCTAGCTAGCTAGTAGTAGTAGCAGCAGCAGCAGCAGCATTGGAAAGACTTTATTTAAAGAATTTATTTTGTGCATATTATGCATATGGACACTCCCTCTTTTCACCCCTCCTTAGTTGAACTGTTGTAAGTAATTTGGAGTTCATTGTGAGTTAAAAGGTCAAGTCGAGGTTCCTACGTAAACTGGAAGTTATTTGAAAAGTAATGAAGTATTAAAAAAAAAAGAGAGAATCTGAGACGTGTACATATAAAACTTTACTTCTTGTTTTTGTAGTCTGAATTTGGATCCTACTTTATACCAAACAAACCAGAACCAGGTGATTGGCTCAGCTTCTTGAAACTCTGAGGTATTTGAGGTAGAAAGTGATAGGAAAACAGAAATTGGAGAGGAGGCCCCATTCAGAGGGGATAGCACACAGATGAGTTCTTGTCCACCATTCTAGTTGAACATGATTTTTTAAGGCAGAGATGACCTCAGTAATTGCTAAAAAAAAAAAAAAAGGTAGGGGTAAATCTCCCAGGTACTTTCTTATTAGGTTAAGGAAATGTTCTGCTTTGGAAACTAACAGAACTATTTGAATAGCAATGGGAAACCAAAGTGCTGAAATGGGCCAATTTTCCTTTCCTGTGAGGTCCTCTTGGTGTGCTTGAATCAGCTATAAAAATATTAGAAGAGGCATAATGGACAATAAGTAACGCAAAATCAGGGAAAAAATGATGCCATCTATAAGTATATGTAATATGTAAATATTGTATATTTTCCCATGTTAGAGAAATAATCCCTACATTTTCATGTATTGTGATGTAAAAGCTACTAAGACACATCTGACAACCACTTATATTTTAAGCTCCTTGAGGGCAGGAATTATTTTTGTTTTTTTTCCTTTGTGTCCCTATTAGTGTAGTGCTTGGCACCTAGTAAATGCTCAATAAATACTTGTTGATTGATAGATTATTTAAAAATCTAGGGGCAGCTAGGTGGCTCAGTGGACAGAGCATCGACCCTGGAGTCAGGAAGCCCTGAGTTCAAATGTGACCTCAGATAGTTAATAACAGTGTGACCCTGGGCAAGTCACTTAGCCCTGATTACCTGCCCTCCCCCTTGCACCCAAATAAAAATCTATGATCTACTTCTGGTTTCTAAAGTGGCATCATCTGTCAGTCTTGTGATTAGACAACTTGATTGAAATTCTTGCATTGCCTTAGGCTCAAACCCTACTTCTGATGCTATCTGCTGTAGTGTGATCTTGGGCAAGCCATTTAATCTCTCTGAGCCTCAGTTTCTTCATCTGTAAAGTGAGGGGGTTGTTCTCTGAGATACCTTCCAGTTCTAGGTCTATGCTCTTAAGCTCCCCTTGGCTTCCATAAGGTTTACACTGCTTTCACTACCCCCCACCCC
Organism: Vombatus ursinus; assembly: GCF_900497805.2. Lineage (NCBI taxonomy): Eukaryota > Metazoa > Chordata > Mammalia > Diprotodontia > Vombatidae > Vombatus > Vombatus ursinus. The sequence goes on from NW_020954610.1 coordinate 36,888,198, forward strand.
ATAATCACACTAAGATTGAGAAAGCAGGATGTCAGTTGTGGTCCCATGCCAGTATTTCATTCCTTTGACATTATCTCCTACATACATAAACACACACCCCCTTTGAAGATAATGTTCTAGTCCAATGACATTTTCCTCAAATTCCTTAAAAACAAAAATGTGGGAGGGGAGTGGGAGGAAGCAGGAGATAACATTAGTGGAATAGAACATTGTCCTGTAAGGACTACAGACAATTTTGGTAAATAAATGAAAGACTGTTGATGCTTGCTTCGCAAATGGGAGGCATTAATTGTATGCAGCCTTCTAAAGTGTTTTTCTTCTGCACCAAAGGATAGAAATAGAAATGTGAGACATCATCAGGCAGCAGAGCTAATCCACGGTGGGCTGTCTGGAATTTTTGAAAGTGTGTGCTTAGTTACTTTGACTTAACTTTTATCAGTGGAAAGAGAGTAGCTGTCTGGTAGGGATTGTCTTAGCTCTTTTTTTTTTTTGAAAGAAGGAAGTTGGAGGTTTTTCTTTTCATTCTTGAAACTAGTAGTCTGATAGACTGACAGACTTTCCTCCCCTAAACTGTCCCCCATATGTGACTGAGACAGCTAAGACTTTTGTTCTATGCCAGAGAGAATCACTGAAATACAGCACAGTCCTGATACAAGTTAAAACAAATCCCTCATTAAATAAACTTTCAGTGTGGGCCGTTTAAAAATCCTTTTGCTAACAAACCTAGGAATGTATTGGTCAATAATCAAGAATTTGTAAAATCACTGCCCGTTTCCAGGTGAGAGGTAGCCTGGCATAATAACTGGAGTGTCAGCTTTTATATCAGAAAGAATTTGGTTCATATCCCTCCTGACACATACTGGTTGTGTGACCCTGGGCAAGTCACTAAACCTCTCCTTTCTCTAGGCAATTTTTTAAGATTGTAATTTGAAGACCTACATGGGTAGAGGGAGTTTTCTCATATCACAGTTCTTTATGTCAGTGAAATATTGGTCTAATCCCTATCTCTGAAACTGTCAGTGGCTGAGAAAACAACAAAAATGAAAAGCCCCTGTTCTCAAGGATCTTGTGTTTTCTCAAAGAAAACAGTGTATGCACACTTAAGTGCAGAGTAAATACAAAGTATAAAAACAAGACCACGATTAGGGAAACCTCCAACTTCTTTTGAGATGTCTAAACGTGATTTAAAGATCACTATTGCAAGGAATCCTAGTGAAAGATTAATTTATTCTTTTTGAAAGAAAAGAACATGATTTATTGCCAAGTTGTGTGTGTGTGTGTGTGTGTGTGTGTGTGTGTGTGTGTACACTACTGGATATGTTTTGATAAGGGGAGAAAATGATTAAGTGAAGAACCTGTCAAGATTGTTTTACCTGTTGCCAAGCTAGGCAAACAAGTCTGTAAAGGAGCATACCTTTCCTTTTTTTTCATCTTTGTTTCTTTAGTTATGGTCTGGAATTACAAACTCAAAGGCATTTGGACAAAGAGACATGGGTATTGGATGTATGTGTATGTGGGTTTAAAAATATGTATATATATATAATGTGTATATATATATGTATATATGTGTATATATATATTTGTTTCCCTGTGCCCTTCTCCTTCTCAGAGAACCATCCTTTATAACAAAGAATACTTAAAAAACAAAAGAAAAAGCAGAATTTTTTTAGCAAAATTAACATAAAGAAAAAATCTGATAGTATATTTAATATTCCACATCTGTGCATGTTGCCCTCTGCAAAGAAGTGTAGGAGGTTTTTTCTCGTATCCTCTTTTTTGAGGACAAGCTTATTCTTTATAATTTCACAACATTCAACTTTTGTGATGGTGGTTCTTACCATTTGTTTTTTAGTCATTATGCATATTATTTTCCTTACTGGGCTCATTTCACTTTGCATTAGTTCTTGTAAGTCTTTCCATACTTCTTCATGTTCATCATACATTTTTTAAAGCACAATAATATTCAATTACATGTATGTACCACAATTTACTTAGTCTTTTCCCAATTCAATTCAGTTAACATTCTTTAAGTGCCTACCATGTTCCATCAACTGTGCTATGCAATAGGGATACAAAAAGAGGCAAAAGATAGTCCCTGCCCTCAAGAGACTTACAATCTAATGGGGCAAACAATATGCAAGCAAACATATACAGAGCAAGCTATGTACAGGACAAATAGGAATGATTAAAAGAGGGAAAGCACTGGAAATAAGAGTGATTAGGAAGGCTTCCTGTAAAAGATGGGCATCTCCTTTATTTTCCATTTCTTTGCTTATGTGGGCTTAAAAAAAGATTGGTACTATTATTTCGTTGATAGTCACTCTTTGGTGAAGAAACTTTCACCTCCAATGCAGATCAACAACTATTCTGCAATTTATAGCCTTAGGGCATTGCTTGGGGACACTGAGAGGTAAAATGATTTCCTTAGGGTCACATAGCCAATATTTGTCAGAGATGAGACCTAAATTCAGGTCTGAGCTCAGTCTATGATTCTACCCTGCCTTGGATGGGTTGAGTATATTATAATAAAAAGGTGGTGGTGGCAATTTATTATGCTAATATTAATGATAATGGAAAGTACATCTTAATCTCTTTTCTCTTAGTTTACAACATTCTATTTTAACATATTTTTTCCTCCCAGGCAAGCTTGGGCTTTGGTTGCTGTCACTGGTGGTGGAAGTGCCTCTTGCAACGAATCAGTGAGGAATTATGAAAATCACAGCAGTGGAGGGAAGGCTCTTGCCCAAAGAGAATTTTTCACAGTTGATGGTCAGAAATTTGCTGTAACAGCTTATAGTGAATGGAATGAAGGTAGGAAAGTACAACTCACACTCTTATGAGATATTGGTCACTCTTGTGACAGATGGTTCATTTCTTTTTTTTGCTTACATGAAACCCAGGGTTAACTTTTACCACTCACAGAATGAGAGAAGGTTTTAGGGTAGTAAATTTATTCCAGAGAAACCTGGAGTAGAATGGTGTCAGGCAAACCATCATCGCTTGGCATCTTTCCCACCTGAAAAATCAAATACGTTGAGTGCAGTAGAATCTGAGGACAGGTCCATATGGTAGGAGGGATAGAACCAATCCGACCTTTTAGTATGGAGTTATGTCTTTCACCCACATTACAGTGGGTAGCTAACTCTTTGGAAATCTAGACCCATTGATAGCAAGATTTGATTCTGGATTAAAAATATCTCCTATGCCTGCAACCATCAGAAACACTTGTGTGCCCAGGATAGACAGTGCTATGTAATACACAAGAATGAACACAACTGTATTGGGCTTCTCTTATGTAAATATGTCTGCAAAGGTCGCACTTAACTGTGTACTGTGTACACGTGCACATTTGTGTGGTGGTATATTAAACTCTAATCACATTCCTACCAGCCTAGAGACTGATTTACTTCCACTAAAGTCCTATTAGGACATCTGATGGTGATGAGAAGGTGACCCTGGTCTTTTCAGATTAAACCAGTGGAATGCAAATTCTGTCAGGTCCTCCTAATTGGGAAGACTTCTATACGATACCTAATAGTTTGTTGTAACTGTCCCTGGACAACTAGGCTAGCTAACCGTGAAGAGATTTATCACTAGAAAGTTAGAGGATGAATTCTTTTGACTAAAATAACTCATGAAACTATCTGCCAATTTGTGATACTTCTTGCATCTCTCCCTTCCCCACTGTTTTCATTATCACCACCCACATTAGCACACTCATAGACAAAAATAAGAGTTTCATGATGGCTATTTCTGTTTCTGCTTTCTGTACCTTCCAATTCATCCTTTGTTTGGTTGCCAAGCTAATTTTCTTTATATATAGATCTTCAGATGTTGCTATTCTGCTCAAAAATCTCTGGTTCCTTTTTGCCTATCAAGTTATGTTTAGAGTGTCTTATCTGGTATTCAAGGCTTCTGCAATCTGGTGCATCCTAACTTTTCCAGTCTTATTTCCTATTAGCCCTTGGACTTCCCCCTTCCCCTTGCCTTTATTGTTCAAATTGTTCTTCTGGTTTTGCTCACTTCACTCTGTAGAAGTTCAAACAAGTCTGCCCAGGTTTCTCTGAAATGATCCCTTTTGTTATTTATTTTGGCACAAAAATATTCCCTTAATATTCATATGCTATCATTTGTCCCTGGAATATATTTTATATTCTAGCTAAAATAACTGCCTCTTGTCCTCTGAGTACTCTGTCTCCATTCATTTGATCGTGTAAAGCTTAAGTCTGGAATTTTCCTCCTCCCCACCCTGCCTTATTGAGTATAAAATCATGCCTTGAAGCATAAACTCACATGATCCTCTCTGTGGGTAGCAATCCTGCTATGTCAAATCCAAAGAAATTTAAACCCTGGTTGTACTGAAGTCTTCTGTTTATCAAAATATCATCTATTATAGAGTGTTGTTTTGTTTTCTACATTCTCCATGACTCTTATTTTCTGGAAGAGGTGGAAATTCTATTCAGGAAACAAGGAGAATGAATTCCATTTCCTGCCTTCCTTCCGTGCGGAGGTGCCAAGAGGACATAGTTCCAGGCAGGGTTTTCTCCTTAAGGCCTAAGATTGACAAATTGCTGAATGATGTTAAACCTCCTCAATCAGTTTTTCCTGTCCCCTGCCCCTTTCTAACCCCTCCCACTCCTCGATCTGCACTGGGAAACTTTTCACCTTTCCCTACCAAAACTAGGTATCTAAAAATGTAAATGACCATTCCAGTTCAAGTGCAATATCATCGAAAGAATGCTGGGTTTGAATTCTAGTTCTGCTACTTAGTAGCTATAAATGGCACTTTGTAATTGGGAAGTCACTTCCCCCTTTTAAGTCTGAGGGAGTCCAGTTAGATAATTTCTAAGCTCCCTTTGAACTCTAAATCCTATGACCGTCAAAGTCATTTTAAAGAACCTTCATGTTTCTCAGCTTGGAGTGATTAGGGAACATTTTTTCTATTTATAATCTGGATATTAAATATTGGTGATTATTATTAGTATGGGATTTCTTTTCCACTTTCTCAGTCACCAGGTTGGGTTTGACTTTGAGGCAAAAAAACACAAAAGTCTATCTTGTAACTCAGTCCCTTAGTCTCAGATACATGTTGTATGGCTGGCAGGAAATATTTTAAATTTCATTGTGTTCTTTCTGTAGCCATTCAATGAGGTAGACAGATAAGGAAGCACGTGGCTAAAGGGATTACATCTCAAAGTTCGTATATACTACATTTAATCAAGATAGTTTCTTTTGGGCCTAAGAATATCTGCGTGCTTCATGCCATGTGAAATGATTTCCATAGTTCCAGCCACTCAGAATCTGATTTGACTACCTGCCCTCTCTGACAGGCATCCTCTTCCTAGAACGTCAGCTTATTGTCATTTACCGGAAGAGAGATTAGTGTGCAGTAACAATACTCATGAATCACACTTCCTTGAGATGACATGGTATATCTTGCTCCAGTTGGGTTCTGATCTAGGCAATAATCGCAAGATTTAAAAGCTCTTGACAATTTCAACTGGAAGAGCTTATTCATATTTTGATACTGCTTGGTCTAATTTGTGCCTTGAAATTTAAATTCCTATAGAAATTTTATCATTCATAAAGGAAAACTTCAGTTTAAAGAGGACAAGGAAATAGGCACCTGAAGTACTGACTTCATGGGACTATTGCAAAGATCAAATGAAATAATGTATTTAAAAGATACTTTGCAATTCGTAAAGTGCTTTACAGAGAGCAAATTACATTATTACCAGGTAAGGCTATGAAACATTCAATTCACATATTCAGAGATCTATGAAGAAAAAAAAGAGGTTCCTGAGTAGAATAAGATATAATGTCGCTTATTCTTATGTGGTATACTGGATAATCATAATAAGTACATTGGAGTTGGAGTTAAGAAGACCCGATTTCAAATCCTGCCTCTGATACTTACTAGCTGAATGATCATGGGCAAATCATTTAGTTGTCTGAGTCTCAGTCTTCTCATTTTAAAACAGGAATAATAATACTTGTGATACCTTGCAGGTTTGTGATGAGGCTCAAAATAAAATATTTTGCACATTTAAAATCAGAATGTTAAAATGATGATGATCATGATGATAAAGATGATGATGATAATAATAATAATAATATCAGGCCTATCATTTCATTGACATAGGAAATTCTGAGTTAAGAAACTATCTTTGCCAATTGGATTGGCACCTCATTTATTACGTTTTTTTTTTTCTATAGTAGGCAGTTAACTTCTTGGCTTTGGCACATTCACATTAGATCTTAAGATGATAATATTCTAATTTTCAGAGGGGAACTGAAAGTGTCATCTTTGAAGATGAGCAAGGATTTGGGGGGGAAACCCCCAAACTTCTTATATATTTAATTCAATAAACACTTATGAGATCCTTTGTGTTCAGAACACTGTGTTGGGTATTAGGACAGATACAAAGTTCAAATCAACTATGGTTCCTATCCTCAGAGATCTTGCAGACTAGCAGAGGAATATGGAACATATATCACTATAATGTACAAAAATATATAAAAGTGCACTAAAGAATAATTTACTGAAGTGACTTTATCTTGAACTCAGGTGTTGAACAAGTGGTGGAGATGTGACTTTAGGAAGTAGAATTCCATGCTAACATACTTTTAAAATTTGCTGTTTGTTGCTTTAGGGGTATCCCTTTCAGGTTTCCAGGTAGAGGCCATAGATGGAGTAAAGCTACATCTGGTGGATGATGTCAGCAACTGGAAACCTGGAGACCAGATTGTGGTTGCAAGCACAGACTATTCAATGTACCAAACAGAGGAATTTACTCTTCTTCCTTGTCCTGAATGCAACAGCTATGAGGTCAAAGTCAGAGGTACAAAATCAATGCCCAGTATGCTTAATTTGAAACAGAGAATTTTTTTTAGCCCAGATCCTCATTTTTTTGTAATTTTTCTCCTTATTTATGAGTCATTTCACCTAGTGACAAGATCTTTGCCACAGAATTCATTAAGTTCTGGCTTTGTAGTAGAGTGGAAATAGCATTGGCCCTTGAGGCAATGGAAGGTGTTTGACAGTTAACGCCATTTGTTGGGCAGGAGAATGCAGGAGGGCTCCTACCACTAACAGGTTAGTTCTAGCACAGGTTCATTTTTGATCCAGTCAGACAGGAAGACAGCTTTGGAGGGATTAAATAAGCTTACTTTATTCTAGTCTAGTCTTCTCAATAGGGTTGCTGATAATGGGAGCACCAACTCCTACAGCATTCCCTAAGCACATTTCTTGCAGGGGCAGGCGAGAATAGGAGTACATCTCCTGTAGGATCCCCTAAGCTTTAATGGGGGCCGAACATAGCAGGCACATGCATTCCTTTATGCATTACCCAAATCCCCAAAATGCGTTCCCCCCTTACTGACCAGTGCCCACTTGCTTTATAGGGCAACAAACAAAGAAGGCATCTTACTAACATAAAGCTCACAGGTTAACTTTAGCAATATCGTCATGACCTAGCACAGCGCAGGCATATACTATGTCACCCTGTATCTCACCACGTAAGCATGGTGGAGATGTTTTCAACCATCATTTTCAACCATTAGGATCCCGGAAATATTATCTAAACATAATAACAAAATCCTCCTTACACACACTAAAATTCACTTTACTTACAGAGGGCCTGGGTTCAGATCCCAGCTCTGTATGACCTTAGGGAAGTCCTTTAACCACCCAATTGTAACCTCCCAATTTAATCTTCCTGGGCCTTAGTTTCCTCATCTGCAAGGTTAGGAGGTTGGATTAGATGACTTCTGAAGACCTTTCCCCCTTTACATCTATGATCCTATGATTTTGTCATCTGGAGTCCTTAAGATTTTGGTATACATTTATTTGGTTGTTGTTATTGTTTTAAACTGGAGGTATAGGAAAAAGAACACTGGATTGTTGATCAGGAAACCTGAGTTCTAGTACTAGCTTTATCACTAATGATATGACCTTGGGGAAGTTATAGCACTCAATTTAAAAAAATACATTTTTTAAAATGAATGTTGTTTAGTTGTTTTTGGTTATATCTGATTCTTCATGACACCATTTGGGATTTTCTTGGAAGAGATACCAGAGTGGTTTGCTGTTTTCTTCTTCAGCTCATTTTACAGATAAGGAAACTGAGGCGAACAAGGTTAAGTGACTTGCAAAGGTTCACCCAGCTAGTGTCTGAGACTAAATTTGAACTCAAGAAGACTCATCTTCCTGACTCCAGGCCTGACACCCTATCCACTGAGATTTTTAATTTAAAAGGAGTATACCTATCTTTTAAGATAATAGGAACATTAAATCATAGCTTTTTCATTTTTCATATTTTAGTGTGGTATTTTTTCTTCTTGATAGTGCTTCAAGTAGGGCAAACAGAGTTCACAAAGGGAGAATTCACGATACCATCTGGTGTAGATTTTTTGGAAATTGCCACTCTTGTGACTTATTTAAAATATTCTCAATTTCCATGATTTATTTGTTTTTCCTTCCTGATTTTGTGAAATGGATAGCAGAGATAAGCACTTTTTAGTAAGGTATAAAAGTGAAAGGAGTACTATATTAAAATATTAAGTGGTAGAGAAATGATAAACTGCCGCATTTGTTTTAATTCTCCCCCCCCCCCCCCCCGGTTTGTCCGTGTTTGTTACAAATGGTCAGGAAGGCTTGTATATCAGGGAATCAGCTGTTAAGCATACACCATGCTGTGTGAGCTCTATCTGTTTATGTGTTTTCGCAATAATGTGGAAACAAAACAGCCTCACGCCCCCACGTCTAAAGAAATACCTGCTGTGCATGTTTTCGGTTTCATGCATTCAGCATATCCAATGTTGTGCTAGGGAGAGAGTAAAGGATGTAGAAAGTTTTAACTGTTTGGGTTCTGCAGGTAAGAGTTCAATAAGCATTTAAATGACTGCTAATATACCAGGTCCTTATTTTCTGTTTATCCAGGGCAGCTTGGCTGAGAGTAAGACCCACCTTGACTGGGGACTCCCTCCCTTTTTGCCTTCCCCCCTTACTCAGGTTGCTTGACTGCTCACAGGGCTAGGATGAGATGGGAGACAATTGAGTTCCTTCCAGTGAGGCAGAGGACCATGAGGCTCTACTGTCTGCCCTGCCTCTGTCCCCAAAGGGGCAGCAAGGTAGTGCAGTGGGTAGGGTGCTGGGCCTGAATTCAGTAAGATCTGAGTTCAACTCCACCCTCGGACACATAATAGCTATATGACCCTGGGTAAGACATTTAGCCTCTGACTGCCTCAGTTTCCTCATCTGTAAAATGACTATCATAATAGCACCTACTTCCCAGGGTTGTTGTGTGAGGATCAAATGAGATAATATTTGTAAAGCAGTTAGTACAGTAGCTGGCATATAGCAGGTACTTAATAAATGCTTGTTCATTCCCCCTTCAGCACTTATCATCTGAATTACTTACGTAACCTAAGTATTCCTTGCCAGCCAATCTACCACTGCCCGCATAGGAATTCTATGCCTTTCCATCTGTGCTACAGCTGATTTTTTTTTTATGTTGTCTCTCCCAATTAGATAGAGTATAAGCTCCTTGAGTACAGAAGCCATCTTGCTTTTTTTTTTAGAAGTTATGTCACCAGCAGCTAGCACAGTGCTTAGTACATAATATGTACTTAATAAATGGTCATTCATTCATTCATTCATTCATTCATTCATTCTTGTTTGCTTTCACTGGATCCACCAAATAGAAACCCCTAAGTTTCTGCACATGGGAGAGATAGTTGATGGAGTGGATATGCGGGCTGAGGTTGGAGTTCTTAGCCGAAATGTGGTGATCAGAGGAGAGATGGAAGCCTCCTGCTATGCTGACAACCAATGTCAATTCTTCAACTACGATACCTTTGGGGGACATGTCCAGGTATGTTCTGATGATGTAAACAATATTGGGTTGGCTGAAGACATTTTTGAAGAAATTTCCAAAGTGAAGATTTAATTTTATAGAGGAAAATACCTAGTTTCAGTATTCTTCACCCTAATATGAAAAGGCATTTTTAGGGAGCAAAAAAGGAGATGGTGTTTGTTTTTTAACTGTCCTACAATTGGAATGAAACTAGAAAAGGGTTTATGCCATAAAGGATTAACCAAATGAATTAATTAGGAAGAGGTGAGTATCCAAGGAAATATTTGTTTCTGATTTGGATGCCTGTTCCTGTTCTTTTTATAAGAATAAATTTTATTTATCTTATAAGATTGTAATATTAATGTATGCACAAATTGTGCACAGCAAAAATATTCCTGATAGAAATCCTTTTTGGGGAGGTGGAGGTGGGACTGGCCCTGTAATTTCATTTGTATATGGAACTCCCAATGTGGAAACTGTCCCAGTGTGGATTGGCACTTGCTTGACAACTTAAAGTTTTAGAAAGTTCGTTGGGCACTGAGTGGTTAAGTGACTTGTTCAGGGTCATACAGCTCCTATGTATCAGAGAAGGGACTTGAACATAGGTCTTCCTGATTCTAAGGTTGCTTCTCTACTCTCTATCAACCCCAATGGTTCTCAAGGTGTAGTCTGGGGAGACTTGAGGCATCTCAGATCCTGTTGGGGGGTCTGTGTGATCAAAACAATTTTCTTAATAATATGAAGATGGTAAATATTGATAGATATAACTCAAATAAACAAAAGCCCTTGAAGGAAGTCCTCAATAATTTTTAAGGCTGTAGAGGGGTCCTGAGACCACAAAGTTTGAGAACCACTTCTGTATTCCAAGCTACCTCTCAGCAATACTTATATTTGCATAAAATAGTTGCACTTTTAATTCTGTAATTTGTTGGATAAATGGAATCACATGGAATAATTTTTAAATGACATTTTGTAAAACAACTAAAAAAGGTATAGTTTATAAACTTTTCTATTATGCTGAATTCTGAACACTTGGTCCAGTGTCCTTTTGTAGAGATATAATAGCATGTTTCAAGAACCAAAATGTTTGTTAATGTATTTGAACTCATGATCATGTAGAAACTTAAACAAACAAAAGGTTTTCTTGATTGGTTACAAATACACCAACAATGTAAAATCCTGTTTACCACTTTGATAGTAGGTTTCTAAATATAGGAATGGAAAGAAAAGACAAATTGACAAAAAGAGATGTTACAATCAGAGCTTACTGGCAGATTTAGTTTCTAAAGCTGTCCAAGTCACATTCGTTTTTACTTTTGGAATTGGCTGAGACTCTCTGAGGTTTCGTTTATTTAAAAAATTTCATAGATTCAGGGAAGAAGTTTTCTGTTAATAGTCTAGAATCCAGAGAAACAAACATGAAACAAGTAAACCCATGTAGTTTTTGCAGGATCTTTCTATTCTTTCCTTCCCTCCCTTCCTTCCTTCCTTTCTTTCTTCCTTCCTTCCTTTCTTTCTTTCTTCCTTCCTTCCTTCCTTCCTTTTCTTTCTTTTTCTTTCTTTCTTTCTTTCTTTCTTTCTTTCTTTCTTTCTTTCTTTCTTTCTTTCTTTCTTTCTTTCTTTCTTTCTTTCTTTCTTTCTTTCTTTCTTTCTTTCTTTCTTTCTTTCTTTCTTTCCTTCCTTCCTTCCTTCCT